>NC_140959.1:94349278-94881778 GCF_014529385.1 Adiantum capillus-veneris | reverse complement strand
CTGACATGATTCTACATAGTGTTGTTTCGTCTAATATGATACAGGTCGCATAGAGGCGTATTAAATTGGCTCTCCCAGAATTGAGTACCATGTCAGGATGTTTTTATGGCTAATAAGTCATGGTGGTAAAAATGCATTACTCCTTGGTTTAATATATTAAGTACCCATGCATTAACAATTTTTTGATAAAACCTGCTTTATGTCGGTAACTATGGCGCATTTTGATGCTTGTTATTACTGTGTTTCTAATAGAACTAGGCCAATAAAGCTGTACACTTACTGTATACGTTGTTTTGATGGGGTGTAACATTACACCTTTTGGCATTTCACAAGTTAGGGTATAGTCTATGAGACTAGCCCAAAAAGGAGACCGTTCTTTATACTTCATGGTTCGATCATTGATCTAGTTGATACCGTGTTTATTTTAGGGGGGTTTCCACTTTGGATGCTAATCAGTAAGGCACAAGAATTTTTTGAAACTAAGAGGAATGAAATTAGTGTATTTTTTCTTCCCATTTGGCATACAAGCTAAGGTAGGTTGGATTCCATAAACCCTAATGGACATATATTATTCAAAATCTATCCTGATAACAGAGACGAGTTTGATACTCTTAAACTATTAATGGAATTTTCTAGATATCTAAATATTTTTTGTTTTGGTTACTTTATGGATTCATATACTTAAAAAGCAAGAGGAAGTGGAGCTTGACAAATCTTGCAAAGTAATACTCAAATGATTGACGAGTTGTTATACGGATTAAGACACTTGGATCAGAAAGGTTAGTGGCCTTCTGATTAGAATAATATGTATTGCTATTATGATGGTGAGAATAATTAGAAATATAATCTTTGGGATGATAAAATGTTTTTACATAAAATTTGGAATACGTGAGCACTTTGGACAATGGTTTTAAGTTAAAAAAGTTGTAAGATGGACATGGATAACAATTGGTATAGTCCATTGAAACCTGTAAAACACATCCAAGGCTAACATATCTGTTGTCTTGTTTGGATGGATGGAGGTAAGGACTCTATCTTATCTTGGAAGTTTTCCGGCTTAAAGAAATTGTCTACACATGATTACACTTACACCTACTACTGGGGAAGTACTTTTGATATCTGTATACTGGAATGAGGCTTCATTATTATAAGCTTTGTACAAACATAATTCTAAGACTGAGTTGTTTTTGTACTTATCATTACTCTCTCTCTGAAGCCAACTGTCTTTTAAATGTTTAAGTTCAATTATGTCTTATTATTTAAGTTAAAACAGCTACACACACACACACACAACCTCTCTTTTCTATTTTCTTCTTGTTGATTGGCTCTCACTTTCAACATACACAACCTCTCTCTAACTCTCTTCTTCTCATTGAATGGTGCCCTTTGATGTCTCTCTCTCTCTCTCTCTCTCTCTCTCTCTCTCTCTCTCTCTCTCTCTCTCTCTCTCTCTCTCGCGCGCGCGCACGTGCGCGCATGGCCATGTGTTGGCAACAGCCTAGCCATGAGCTTAGAAGATGTTTCACACAAGTGCATGCACTTTTCTCAAATTTGACAATGGTCTTTCCACAAACCTTCTCTCTTTACCAACTCTGTGTGTGTGTGAGACAAACTTGAGCTATATTTGGAGTTGACATGTCGATTGGTTAGATTTGTGTAAGCAAGTGATCCCTCCTTTATTTGTAGAAACATACTCAACCTTCAAGTTTTCTTAGTGTCTCTCTTGTGCATGTGTGCGTGCACACATTGATCATAACAATCAACGACTTGGTGGGGGAGGGGAGGTGATAGCACGTTTTCTCGCGACACACACGGAGGTATTAGTTTTTTGGAATCTTTAAGAAAGAGTGTAGGAGTGCCTCTTTAGAGTAATTGTATATTCTTAAATATAAAATACACAATTTCTTAAAATAATATCGATATTAATCTTGAAAAAAATCCCTTGAAAATAAAAATCCAAATATATCTTCAAAAGTTCAATTTGGATT
The DNA here is from genome assembly GCF_014529385.1 of Adiantum capillus-veneris. Classification (NCBI taxonomy): domain Eukaryota; kingdom Viridiplantae; phylum Streptophyta; class Polypodiopsida; order Polypodiales; family Pteridaceae; genus Adiantum; species Adiantum capillus-veneris. Next base: position 94,879,790 of record NC_140959.1, on the reverse strand, counting down.
GAAGAGAAAAATCCCCCTCTCTCTTTCAAGTTAATGTTCATGCCAAGGTAGCTAGTTATTTTGTTTCTTATTGTAGAATCCAACCAAGCACTCTCTCTTTCTGAAAAGGAATCTCCTTAACATAACACTCTACCTCTTATCAATATAATTCCGTTGTGGTTGATGTTGGTATATCTCTCTACGTTGTACCTCCTTTGTAGAACAAGTAGAAACCTTTGGAATACTCACTCTAGGGGGCTCTACGGCAATGCTTTTTGGTGTACCAATCATGTCGTCAATTTGGGCATTGTTATCCTTCATCTCAATCACTCTAGACCTCAACTCGTCCACTGTGCTCTGAGGCAAAATATGTCTGTGTGATGGAGATTTGGGAGGTGACCTAGTAGGGAAAGTCTCTCTAGCAGGTGTCTGTGGACTCTAATTGTGGTCATCACTATAGGATCATGGCCATGCCGTGGAGAATAGGGAAATCCAATCATCAAGGAAAATCGGGTGCCATCTGTGTCCCTATAAAATCCTATCACGAGGATCTCCAACAAGATATACCATAATGCTCATGACTGGCTCAAAACATCCTGTGGTCTGTTCTTGTTGATATCTACATCCACAATCATCAACATAGGTCAATGTGTGCTCCAGCCTACGTAACATCTCTCAGTCCAAGTCGCGGTCAAAAATCAATCAACGGATCAAATCGGACTCTAATCATGTGCAAGCGTGTGACCAATCACTAAAATCAGGCCAAGTCAAGATGTCGCATGTGAAAGGGCTCTAACTGGCATAATCTGGTCAATATTAAGGCCACAAATGAATCTCTATAGCAAATTGGGGTCAAGCGTGGAATTTGTAGTCAAATCAAGCCAAAATAGAATTATGCGTGTGAACAAGCTCTAAAGCTAATCAACTAATCGAATGTAGACCAAAATTGAAATCCGTGTATGAATAGGGTCTATGCGTACAATCTAGCTCAAATCTGGCATAATTGGGCAAAATATAACTCTAAATGTGCCTAACTACAAGTAAATGTGCGAGAAAGGGATATGTGATGCACGTGGGAAGCAACGAGAAAAGTCGGGAGGAAGAAATGCAAATTTTTTTGTTTTTTTGTTTTTTAATAAAATAAAAAATATATAAAGAAAAACAATTAAACAAATGTAAAGTAAAAAAGAAAATGAATAAAACAAAAAGTAGAAAGCAAAAGTAAAAAAATACTCAAAAGAAATAAAAGGAAACACAAATGCAAAATTTAAAAAAAAAGTTTTTTCAATGTTTTTTTGGTGTTTTGTGGTTTTTTGGAGATTTTTACGATTTTATTTTGGAATTCTTCTTGATTTTTTGTTTTTTGGTGTTTTTCCATTTTTTTGTAGCGTCGAGACTCGGGCTACATAGAGCCGCCGCCTTCAGGCAACAACGTCACAACAGGAAAAGACCTAACAACCCTCACTTTCAAGATGCATCGAACCAAATTGCATCGACACTCCACAAATTGCACCGATTCTCCACCCACCCCACTATGGCCTTCTGGAGACCAATAAACAAAGCAAAAGAGGAAGAGAAAAATTGTGTTTGATACAATAATCAATGTCCCTCTTTAAAGAGAGAGGTACACAAATGTCAACACCCTCTTACAAGGACCTAAAAGGAATAATTTTAAAAAAGTTCATTATCATTAGCTTGCCTGGCACTAATCTGCAAGCTTTATCAAATGGTCCAGAGCTGCACCCTAAATCGAACCCTTAATTAAGGACCTTATGCAGTCCAAGAAATTTTGAAAAAACATTACAAGTTAATGAAAGAAAAGGTGTTCTCTGTGTGTAGAGAGAGAGAGAGAGAGAGAGAGAGAGAGATGAACTAAAATGTTATATTAATGTCTTCTAAAGGCTAAAATGACCTATGCCGGTCTCTCTTGTGCACGCGTATATACACACATTGGTTGCAACAATCAACAACTTGGCAAGTGAGGAGAGGGGACAATATGTTTGCTGGCGACATGTGGAGGTGTCAATTTTTTCAAAACTTTAAGAAAGAATATAGGAGTGTCTCTTTAAAGTAATTTTAACAAAAATTAAAACATAAAATTACACAATTTTTAAAAATAATATCAATATTGGTCTAGAAAAAAACCCCTTGAAAAAAAATCCAAATATATCTCCAAAAGTCAAATTTGCATTGAAGAGAAAAATCCCCCTCAAATTTACCTGTTTTCTTTGAGGCACAATTTAACTCATACATTCCTTCTGTGGAGATGAAAGTCTTTTGGCAGTCTTATCCCTTCACTTCACTTAGAGGCTTATCCTTTCTCTTTTGCACTTAGAATTAGATTTTTTATAAGGTTTTTTTTTTGAAGTTAACCAATGAGTGACACGTGGAGGATCTCTCCTTCTTTGAAAATTGTAAGCTCCAATAGATATAATATAGATCATTCAGACACAAAAGAACACTATGTTCTTCACGTTTAGTGGCTCATGCCTCCAAGAAAATACTTGTACAAAAACATTTTTTTGTTTGAAGCATTCTTGTATAGTTTAGTCAGAATGAATATTGATTCTAAATACCTTATACATCAGAACATGAAGTCAGTCTACAGATGAAGTAAGTCTTTATCTTCAAAGTTGAAGTACAACTAAAAGTTTTTGAAAGTTTTTACTTTAAAAAAAAAATAATTGGCAAACACCCTTGAAATTTGGAGAAGTTTCCAAAATATCTCTCAACTTCCAAAAATTCCCAAAATACCCTCATATTTTGCTAAAATTCCCAAAATTCTCTTCAATATTTTCAAGACTCCCAAAATACCCCTTGCTATTCTCACAAACATCTCCAAACACTTTCATTTTTGCAACTCTTCATATGAGGCTTAGTTCTCCATCAACCGAGATGATTGAACTAGGATTTTGGATGGTAGCGTGGGCTCTCAAGGTGAAATGGCTTATTATTAGTAGACACAAATGCCTTTGTGAGCTCATAGGTGAAAATTTATATAGATAAGACGCTTAAAGATAGATTTCTAATGTCAAAAAGACTAAACTATGCAAAATTTCGAGCAATTTATCCAAATTTGATATAGTGTATTTCAAGGATTTTTATTTATCTTTGAGAGGTATTTTGGGAAATTTTCCAAATTATAGGGGTATTTTGGTAATTTTCCTTTACAAAAGCATAATAGTATCTTTTGTAGTAAAAAAGAGCTTTCATCAAAACCAAAATTAACTAGTCAACCTACACTATGAATGATATAGCCAGATCAAAGGAAGTATGGTTCAAAAGCTAGTTTAAAAAATTTCTCAACACATTTCTGCCCATCAAAAGCTTAATCATCAACTAAACCAAGGTGTATTTACAGGGTGACAAGCAATGAAAAGTCAATGCATCTATGAGATCCCAAATTGGCTAGGGTCTTGGGACGGAGCATAGATCCTAAAGATAGGCTAAGTGAAAGTGTGTAAATAACCTAAATAAAGCATGTTAAGCGCGATTGCATCATAAGGAAAAAGGTGCCAAGATTAGCCACGGATCTTGGCATGTAGCTAGGAATGCAGCCTATGCTTGAAGGTACTTATAATTAAGAAAAGTTGAAAATGTGGGACATAGATGCCAAGGGGGAATGTAGGATGCTCGAGTGGAGCTTCAAAGAGAAACTCTCATGAATTGTTTTAGAAAGGCATGTATTGTTCTAAAAGGGCAGAGAATTTTCTTATATAAGCTATGGCTGGGTGGCACATTAAACACACTTAGCTCTTTTTTGTTACCATATACATGTGGTAGTGATGTGTGTGAACACACTTAGGACCATCGGGGTATTTTTTTCCTCACTAGGAGGTTTTTTCCCCCGTGCATTGTGTATACGCCCATCAGTCTAGGGCTAAATTATCTTTCCATTGCACACTGAGTAATAGAATCTTTGTTGTGTGTCTTACGCTTCCTTTGTCTTCTCCAAGCTGCGTGCATTTCATTGCAACCCTATTTCCAATAATTGATATCAAAGCCGGTTGCGTCCTCTCGGGCTTAGTCGTCAACAGCTCCAACACATGTCTGCTCACTTTCTCCAATTTTTGTGAGCTTTGGTAAGCATCAACAGGTTGACAAATTATTTGGGTTATCTTGAAGAGTTTGCTCTACTCAGATTTCTGATTCGGACTCATCTCGGCCTCCGTTTCCACTACAGGTAGTATTGTGCAGACAATTTTGTCCTTTTGTGTAGAATTTTTGTTAGTGTTATTTTTTTTCATAATAGGTTCCTTTTAGTCTTCTACAGTTTGTTCTATATAACACGTGTTGTTCCTGCTTAATCCCTTCTCTTTTTGACAGTTTTCACATCAGATGCAGGTATTCGCCATGGCTGAAAACAACACAAATTTGTTCAAGATGTTTGCTGATGAGGATAGATTGGATGGGGACAATTACCCTATGTGGGCTTATATGATGCAATATGTTCTTACGTCAAAGGACATTTGAAATATTGCGCAGGGAATTGATCTATGTTCTAGTTGTGTGGATACAAGCTATGTTGAGGATGTTGCAGATTTTGGTGGTAGAATTGCTGCTGCTAGAGCTATTTTGCCTATGGTTGAGTAGGCTCATTGGGATGTAAGAGATGCATAGGTACATGCATTGATTGCATTATCTGTGAAGCAGATTATTACTCCTCCTATTCGTTCAGTAAAATCTACAAAATAGTCTCAAAACATGCTTGGGATATTTTGGCTGTTTTTTATGCAAGTCGCAAGAGGCTAAGATTGCATTGCTGCGTAAAGAGCTGGAGTCAAAGATTATGCATGAGGAAGATGAAATGGAAACTTTCTTTGCTGGTATCAAGGATCAATGAGCAACTAATTTTTGTAGGTGAAGTCATTTTTGATAGTTCTTTTTTGCAGACTATTCTAGATGCTTTGCCAGATTCTTACCAGCCTTTTGCGAGTACTTGGAGACTTATGACCCAAGGGAATCCTGAAGTTGTCAAGTTTGATGCATTATGAACATTGTGGTTGCAAGAGTCACTTTCTATTAATAAAAGGGCTAAACAACGTGCAATTGAACATGCCTTTATTGTTGCTCAAAGAAAGGTGGTAACAGTAATGTAGCCACTTCTCATGGTTCTTCTACGAGCAGTAAATCACATGTTTCTAATGCTTTTTCTGGAAAGAATTCGTCCAAAAATTCTAGTGAAAAGGGAGAAAAGAAGATGCGATGATCACTTGATCAAGCAGTATCCTAAGTTGAAGGCAAAAAAGGCTAAGAAGAAAGAGGGTGGTTCCACTACAAATGCAGCTATTGTTGCGTCATTTGTGAAAGGAGATTGTGATGCTGATGTTGGTGTAGATTAGTGTAGAGTGCACTTATGATCCTTCTATCCATGATGCATGTATGTCAATTTATACACATGCTCATGAGTGGTACTTTGATAGTGATGCTACAAAGCATATTATCTCTCATCGTGAAATGTTTACCTCTCTTGAGGATGTCCCCACAGGAATACAATCACTTGTGCAAACAATGCCTCTTATCCAGTCAAGGGAGTTGAAAAGATTGGGTTGACTGCTGCAAATGGAAATTCTTTCACATTTGTTGATACATTGTATGTACCTGGGATACAAAAGAACCTTTTATCTGTATCTACACTTGCTAGACTTGGTCTTGTTGTCAAATTTTTGGATGACAGATGTACAATGCCTGATCTCAGTTTTGATGATGAAATTGTTGTATCTGGCATTTTATGCCATGGCTATATAAGCTCCTTCTATATGACAAGTGTGGGCAAAATTTTTCAAATACAGTTGTGGATTTAAAGGCTGCTTGAAGCACCTATCAAACATGTTTGTGAAGGATGGATTTTGGTAAGATGCAACATTCAAAGTTTTTTAAGGATGGTTCAATTAGGGCTACATGCAGGTTGTAGCTTGTGCATAGTGATGTTTGTGGACCTATGCAAACTATGTCCTTGGAAAATTTCCTTTTGCTTTGTGACTTTCATTGATGATTACTGCATGCATGCATGGATGTATCCGCTTAAACCAAAGTCTGAAGTGTTTATGTGATTCAATAAATTTTTGGCTATGACTGAAAATGTCTTGAAATGTACTATGGGCATCCTCCGTTTCGATCAAGGGGGGGAGTATATGTCTGGTGAATTTAATGCATTTCTAGCTAGTCGTGGGATAAAACAACAATGTATAGTGCCATATACACCTCAACAAAATGGTGTTGATGAGAGGAAAAACAGGTCACTTATGAAAATAGCACAACGTATGGTCAAAAGTCAAGCTTTGCCGCATTTGTTTTGGCTTGATTCTATCATGTGTGCCACTTATGTACTTAGCAAGTTTCCTACAAAAGCTTTGCTGTCTATGACTCCATATGAATCATGGCATGATAGAAAGCCATCTATTGAGGACATGTGTGTTTTTGGTTGTTTGACTTATGCCTTGGTGCCACAAACAACACAAAAAATTGGATGATAAGGTTTTCAAGTGCATTTTTGTTGGCTGTAATGTTGAAAGCAAAGGTTACAGGTTGTACCATACACAAACAAAGTCTATCTTGGTTTTATGGGGTGTTGTGTTTGTGGAAGATTCTATTCAGCCCTTGTTGTCATGTACCCGAGACAATAATGTAAGCTCACAGGACATTTATGACAGTTTGTTGCCTCTTTTCAATGATGGAAGTTTGAATGTAAATTCAAATGAGGCAAATGTACAACCTAAGGGGGTTTCTAAAAATGTTATAGATCAACCTATTACTGATGCAGATGTACATGATGTACTTGATGAGGAAAGGGTTGAGAAAGAGCAGGCTAGAGGTATGCCAAAAATGGATGGTGCATACTTTGCGTGACAGTAAATTGGATGCACCTTTGTCTAGTTGTACTCCTTCAAGTTCTTGACATGTCTTATGCATCAGCTTGTTATGCTTTGGCTGTTTCTAGCTCATGTGACATTGAGGAACCTCTGTCTTTTGATGAAGCACAAAATTTAAAAAAATTAGATGGATGCCATGAATCAAAATATGATGCACTTATAGAAAATGACACATGGACTTTATGTGATTTTCTTCGTGGATAAAATGCCATTGGTACAAAGTGGGAACAAGAAGGATGGTGAGATTGATCTCTATAAGGCTTGACTTCTTGCAAAGGGTTATGCACATAAAAAAAGCATAGATTATGAAGAGAATTTTTTTCCACCTTGTCGTATGACTACTATACGTTTTCTATATGCATTGAAAACTAATTTTGGGCAGGATGTACATCTATCAGATTGTTATTGCTTTCTTAAATGGTGATATTTGAGGAAATTTACATAACGTAGCGTCGCAGTTTTGTCATTAAGGGGCAGGAAGATAAAGTGTGAAAATGTAAGAAAGCTTTGTATGGGTTGAAGCAATCTCCTCATGCTTGGTACGATAAAGCTCACACTCATTGAGGCTTTTGTAACAATCCAACAGAAAGCACATTGTATGTAAAGCATGAGGGTGATGTACTTCTCATTGTTGTTCTATATGCGGATGATTTATTGATCATTGGTCCAAATGAGGCACATATTGTTGAATTTAAGGCTGATTTGAATGCTATTTTCAAGATGAAAGATTTGGGGCCGTTGCATAATTACTTAGGTATACAGTTTAAGCATTACGATGAAGGTATTTCCTTGTGTCAGACAAGTTACATAGAGACATTGCTATGTAAGTTTGGAATTGAGGATTAAAAACCTATTGCCACTCCCATGGAAATAGGTTTGAAATTGATTCTTCATGATGCTGGTGATCTTGTCGATGTCACTCTTTACCAAACTGTTGTTGGCTGCCTTATTATGTATGCAACAGGAGGCCAAATATTCAGTTTGCAGTCTCCCATGCCATCATATTTATGCATAGCCCAAAGTCTAAGCATTGGTAGACTATCAAGATGATTTTTTGCTACTTGAGCGGCACTTTACATCTTGGCTTGTTTTATCCCAAGGGGAGACCATTGCCGCCAGATTTACATGCTTTTTTGAACTCAGATTGGGCTGGTTGTTTTTCCACACGAGTGTCCACAAGTGGTTTTTGTTTCAAGCTCGACAGTTCATGTATCTCATGGTTGAGCAAGAAGCAACCTACTGTGGCCACTTCTAGCTTTTAGGCCGAGTATATGGTAGTCTTCATAGCTATGGTTGAGTGTGTATGACTCAGACCCGTATGACTGATTTGGGTGTTGGATAGGACATTGCCAACACCATCTACACTATTAGTTAGAGCGCATTAGCAATTACGAGAAAAACATTTTTTCATGCTCGCACAAAGCACATTCAGGTGCATTACCACTATGTCAAGGAGAGGCTCTCAGCAAGAGAGATCAGCTTGGCTTATGTGCCAACGCAGGACAACCTTACAAATCTTTTCACAAAGGCATTGTCTCATGAGAAGTTTGAAACTTTTCGCCAAGCTTTGGGCTTACTCCCCTTCATGGACTGATCATGTCCTTAGGGCATGGCACTTCCCTATACTCTATGTACCAGCACTTTTTCATCACATCACTCCCATGGGGGATTTGTTACCATATACATGTGGTGGTGATGTGTGTGAGCACACTTAGGACCGCTGAGGAATTTTTTCCCTCACTAGGAGGTTTTCCCCTCGTGCATTGTATATGCACCGCCATCATTCTAGGTTTAACTTATCTTTCCATTGCACACTAAGTAATACACTCTCTATTGTGTGCCTTGAGCTTCCTTCGTCTTCTCCAAGCTGTGTGCAATTCCCTGTTACCCTATTTCCAACAATTGATATCACGTTTACCTGCAACCCTATTTTCAACATATTTTTCATTCTCTCTCTAATTTTCTTTAAGCTAAGGACTTTTGTTGTGAGAGAAGGCACGTATCACATTTGGTATTAGAGCTGGTGGTATCTTTATTTATGAGTAAAGGTCTACATTTGGGTACCGAGGTGATGTCCTCTGTTGCTTGTCTCCATGTGTGAGTAGTAGAAAGAGGTAAGTTCTCTTGGTTACTCCAAATTTGAATGGTTTCTTCTTACTTTTATTTTGAAGATTAAGAGGTAAGTAAGAATGATTCGATTGCATGATGTATTCTAAAAAAATAAAACAAGCAGCTTACACAAGAGAAAACTCATGAAGGTTGCCATGAAACTTGTAAGAAATGAGCTTGAAAGAGAGAGAAAGAGAGTTCATATGCATGTCACATTTTGAAACTACGCAGTTGGCTACATGCCATATGCTTGAAGGGGAGCTTAGCTTTTTTTTGACCATGCAAAATTTAAAGTGTTTCTCATAAGGTTTGGTGAGTTACTCCACTTGCGCCTAAGAAACATCATTTTCCCATAATTAGGTTGGAAAAAGTTAAGGCTACGCTTTTAGGGAGTAGCCAATGAAGGCTTTAATATGAAATTAGCTCGTTTAAATTTAGGTACTCTAAACACAATGTCTACAAAAATTTTGCCTTCCCTCAATGTAGTGCTTGTTCCCACAATGAGTTTGCATGTTGCAAATCCTTGTTAGCAATGCACTATTGCATTTTGAGAGTCTAGTTGACATGCATCACTTATTCTTAGGTTCTTAGATCTACACTATTTTTGGATTCAACTTCTATACATTCTCCCACCCAATACCTACTTACATACGTATGTATGTATACAAATTTATCCATGCATATATACCTACATACATAACACATCCATCCATGAAAATGGAGTATGCCATGCCTACCATCTACCCTTACAAATGTAGGGAACATATGACTGCAAAATCTTCAAAAATGGGTGATATCCGAGCTTGCTTATTGGAGGATATTGAGGATACATAGAATGCCTGGGAGGTTCAAGAATCCACCACTGTGGTGCATACTACTGTTCAAGCTCTGATGGACCTATTGGTGCAATATACTCTCAATGCGGTTATTTTGTTTTTTTAGGGAAGGATGCCTACTGCACAAGACATTGGTGGGTACATTATATTTTTAAAATCCAGATAGTCAAAGTTTCTTACTTTGGCACAAGAGGATGCTATGAAGTCTTGTTTTTTAGCACACTTTGACGTCCACAATATTTTTCTTGAATTGTCCCCATTGTTTTTTGGTACTCAAATGGCACATGTATTGCCCTGGGATCTTACCAAAGACTACCAAAGCCTCATTTGGCAAGTGGCCCAATATGGGTGGAAATAGTTGACTTTTCATGCACTTGGTGACACTTTCTTCCTATGCTTGCTTCTCACTTGGGGAAAGTGATATGTCCTCCCAAACTTGATGCAAATGCAAATCGGCTTCGTGTGCTTTGGGTCACGAATGTTGGGAAATGCCCCTTCAAGCTCAATTGGGGGAAATTTGCAAATTCATGCTTTCACTGTGGAAAATTTGGACGCATGCAATCTAAATTTCTTGAACATAATTTGCAACCTCCTCCTTCAGCTATTCCACAAATTTCTATTATCAATGAGAAAGAGGTCTCTAACCCTAAATCAACCTCCATTGGGACCTCTACCATGCCTGACACACCTTTGGATAAAGGCAAAGTCATATCTATTAGTTCCTACTTCAAAAAAGGGAAAGCTTGCAACCACACATGTGACTAGGAATAAGGGAAAGAATGTGGATTCAGGGGAAGGATCTCCTTGGATGACCCCCAAAGATGTCCACTAAAGTACGGTCACAAATTTCTTCTCATAATTATGTACCTCTAGTGTGAAATCTGTGGTGCAAAATCCTCTTCTTTGTAATGATGATCACACACTTATGGATGCATGCAACAAGGTAATACATTCTTATAGAGATGCAGTGATTCATGGGGCCTCTTCATCTCTTGCAGGATTTACTTCCTATGATATAAACATGCAGGATGTTGTAGTTGAGCCACGGTCTATTGACATTGATGTGCCTATGGGCATGTCAACTTACTTCCCTCCTTACTTTGCCTTTTACATATCCCTCAAATGAATAATTGTGATAAATGCATATCATAAAATGTGTGTGGGTTATGTAACCCAGATAAGTGGAGATTAACCTAGCATTATGTACATACATGTAAGGAAAACATTGTTATTCTGCAAGAGCACAATCAAAATGAAATTGCAGGGCAATGCTCATATTTTAGTGGCTATTGGATAGCATATGCTGGTTTAATGGGTTTTTCATGTGTCTTGATGATGGTTAGGCATAAGCTACTGTAACCAAATCTTGCGTACAATGATCCAACAGGTTGTTCAATGTATAATCAATGGGTAGATTTGTCTATGTGCATACAACCTCAAGGCAACGGTTTGCTTTATGGTGTGTAATGTCTTCCTATTCATGGATCTATAAATATTTTCTTTGTGGTGATTTTAACAACGCATCTCCTTTATCTGATAATACCATAGTGGTTCACACATGTTGGGTGTGTAATTGAAGGCTGTGCACGGATGTTGGATTTGTGGAGCCTTTTTCATCCAAATGTTTTTGGCTACACTTTTCAGTACAAGGCACACTCCTAGTATCGTGCATGATTATGATGAATTTTGAATGTGATATGAGCATAGACCACACCTTGGTGTTTTTTGATCACGCATTTGTTTTGATGAACTTACTCTTTGGATTGTTGTTCTGTGATCAACCTGTCCCTACAATCTACTACACATCAATAATGCCTATATTTTGCATGACACATTTTGCGAGATGATTCATGATGTTAGTCTCCCAATGGTGACCCAAATGCATCTTGATCTTGATATTTCTTGGTATCATTTCATCAAGCCTTGCACTTCTCAAATATCTTTTTTAATTGCTCTATGTGTTTTTTTCTCAATAGAGAACGCACACATAAGCCATCCATGCAAACTTCTAAGAATTATCTTAAATTTCTTTGAACTATGTGACTCATAAGACTCTGGAATGTGTCAGATGCATTGGTTAAGACAAATGGAGTCACTCTATAAGCAAATATGTCCCATTCTATTGTCGCAAAGGCCATTTTGTGTTGATCTTCTGGTTTTATAGTAAGCTGATTATAGTGTGAAAATCCATCAAGAAATCTATAAGCTTCCTTGCCTGCAACTCTCTCAATTACATGATTTGTGATGTCTAAGGGATAGTTGTCGCTTATGGTGGTAATATTTTACCTACTTGAGGTTCACACACACTCTCAATTTGCCATTATTTTTAGGCACGATTGCAATTGGCGACTCCCAATCTGTGTGTTCAAACTTATAGATAAAATCCACTTCTTTGAGCTTATCTATTTCCTCTTGGATTTTCTTTGAAAATGTGTCATTGTAAGTGTAGGGAAGTTTTCTACGTGGTTTGGCATCACTCTTAAGGGGTATTGTATTTTGACACATACTCAGGCCCTTGAAAAGACCACTATGCTCCTTAGGACTTGTTCTAGCTATGGTACAAGTATGAGCTCAATCTGTGGGTGACAGAGAAACATGGATCGCAATCGATGTATCTTTGTGTCAGAACATGTTGAAACTTGATGCATAGCTTGCCCTTGGTCTTATGACCTTAGTTATATACTTCCTCTGTGATTTGGATAAGTTTAGGTCACCCAAAAGTCAAACCCTAGGTCTGCTTGGTGGGTTTTTTTTTGAAGTGATTTTGCACACTTTGACCCACTTTTTGAACTTTTTTGGATCCCTTGCTTTTGGAAGTTTTATTGGTAATGTTCTCTACTACAAGCTGGTATGATCTCTGTCCAAAAAATCACATAAGGTACATGGATCATAATGCATGTTCCATCAGATTTAGACCCCAAATTTGGCATGCTGGTTACTTGCAGTATCGATAGTTTACTTCCAAAATTTGTTTTGGATTTGAACAACTTTTTACCAATCAAAAGAAAATTTTTGTGTCTACCCTGTAGCTTTTGACTAGGTTCTGGTGTTTTAATGATTTGACCAACTTCTTTGCAATTTTTGATATGGTGCCTTTTAAAAATATGTTTTAAATGATGTCAGCTATCTACTGGCCAAATCTTAGCCTCATATGGTCAAAAGGTACATGGATCGTGATCCATGTTTGACAGCTTTTTTACATGAAACTTGGTTAGTAGATTGTTTATACCCTATAGTGTAGGAACATGGATTGCGATCCATGTACCTCTGTGACATTTTGAGCAGAGACTAATACCAATGGTCAAGGGTGGTTCTAGAAATTGAATACACAACTTTGGAGTGAAATTGCCACTAAAAACACACATCCAAATTCAAAAAGGGGTGAGAAGTGACCTCCAAATAGAATGAAACTTTGTAGTTTGCTTCTTATGGGTTTGGTAATCCCCTTTTTACACCAATTTTTAGGTTGTGATCAGCTTTCAAGTTCTGATTATCAAATTTTCCAATTTTAAGAGTTATGGCCTCACTTCCCAAAATATGGTTTTTTACAAATATTTCTTTGAACTTTCAACCCAATTTGATGGTAATGGTTTCTACCTAACCTACTCCTAAGTGTTTAAATGGGTATGGGAATAAGAGCAAACAAACAATGCAAATTTGAAGGTGAAATGGATGGTGGAAGAGTACTTTTAGAGCATTGAGAACAATGCAGAATGAAATGATTTTTGTGTCTCATTCACAACTCTCTATGCCTATCAAGAGTAGATCTAGCAAGTCCCCGACCTCTAGCCTCTACCAAGCACTAAACACCGTGTCTAGATGCTTGACTGCTAAGGTGGAAATGGAATGGGTATCAAAATCTAAATACAAGAAGGCTATGCATAGGACTAGGTCACTCACCACCTAAGGATCACTATCCTTGACAACGGCGCCAATGTAAGAGGTTCATCACAATGGGATGTCTATAGCATAGTTGTCTAACACTAGCATAATATCAATACTCAGGGAAGCGACTTGGATGGGACAGGAAGACTCTTGCGGGTGTCAACTTCAAGAAGTGAACCTACAAAATTAAGCTATCATCAACACTTGAAAATCTATCACTCTCTACTCAGGTAAATCTGCCTATGTCTTGTCTAACCACTCTAGGTCATCATGCCATTTTGGCACTTGAACAGACTCAAAATGCAATGAAACTTTAGGAAGAGGTATATCAGGCCTAGGGGCACTATCCAACATAGTCTAATTGCATTTTGGAAAGGTACCAAAATTACAATCCCTCATTATCAAGGTTCTTAAAACTACAACAAAACTATCCAGAAAGGTCACACTATGGTCTAGGAACACTCTCCTATGGTCAAGACTTTGAAAAACAATCATTTTTTTCACTCAAAACAAAATATTTAACTCACAGATAGGCAATCATGAACCATATCAAAATTGAGAATGATTGCACTTAGCTTAAAGAGCAAGAGACAAGGAACACAATGAACTTTGCAAAATCAAATTTTGCAAATTTTGCAAGAGACAAGGAACACAATGAACTTTGCAAAATCAAATTTTGCAAATTTTGCAAGAGACAAGGAACACAATGAACTTTGCAAAATCAAATTTTGATTACCTGAGCTTGAGAAAAATGGATTACAATGTGCTTCAGAGTAGCCGCTCTTACCCGTATTGTAAGATCCCCAATTTTTGGGTCTCTTCTAAAAATAAGAAAAATAACTTTCAATTTCTATTTCATCGAATTTTGATTGATAGCATTGGAAAGTCATAATTATGTCGGGATGTTAAGGTGTGGTGTAGTCTAACTACGGTTTTCATCAGTTGGTTAGATACTGTTTGGATGGTCAAATTTAATGTAAAAATGGAATGGTAAGTGGGAGAGTTGACCACCAAAAAGCAAAGGCTTGTTTTTAGGAAAGAAAGAATCTTTTTAAAAAAGAGAGGAGGAGCTTAGTTTAGAACTCTTTTCTTGGAAGCCAATCTTCTTCTTAGAGTCTCTAAATCTTGCATTGAAATCCGTGTCCTCAAAGAATTTTTATTGTTGAAAAAACTATGAACGTGCACGAACTTGTCTCTCCTTGTTCACTCTATTCTTAGCTAGTGCTTTTGGATTGGAGAGCCTATATAAAGACCTCTCTTCTTTCACTTTGAGAGATGATAGATACACTCTCAGACGCGGAAGCTCTCTTGCGTTGACGTCAGGATTACTTATCTATTATACGGAGTGGTGCAAGCTCTTCATCACCATCTCCATAAACTCTTCTCTCTCGTGAAGAAGAAGAAGAAGGATACTCTCTCTATTTACTTATTATCTTCTCTCTCGTTTCACGGTGTACGCGCTCTCTGAAAGTTTTTGTGATGGATACCTCTACGTAGCTCTCATCACCGCTCTCTTGCGGAAAAGCAAGAAGCCTTTCAACAACCCCTAATTGATTCTAAAGCACGGTGAGAAACCATAAACTCCATAGTCATCATCTCTCTCTCTCTCTATGTTGTTTTTCTGCGTAGTCACCCTCTCGGTGATTGTTTTTTTTCGCATACGAGTGCATGTATGGATTAACCAAGTACACACAAGGTTGTTTCATAATTGTTTCATCATGTTTTACACGTTGATTTATGCACATGATGTATTATGGTCATGCACGTGCTTAAAGAAGCGCTTCTCATTTCACGTCATAGAAGCGATAGGAATATTGTTTTGTCATAAATCACAAAGCGTTATGAATCATCACGAACCCTTTATACCATAGATAAAACACATCATTTAGAACATTATCTCTCTTATGTGTCATGTGAAAAACATGCACGAGCTAAGAGATATGGTCAAAAAACAGATTGCTGTCCACTACACAACCAATTTTTTTGACTCGAGGCTCCTTGGTATATAGATTCACTGGATGGGCAAACCCACTTAACCGATTGAAAAACTTGATGAAACTTGATGATAAATGAATTTAAGTCTCCGTTATCACTTTGGAAGTGCGAGTTATTAATCAATCTATTATCAGTTTTACCTACACGCATAGGAGTGCTATCAAAGAGGGATACCATATGACGTCGTGAGTTAACCGAGCCGTTTTGATATGTTTTATGGTTTGTTTTGGTGAGTTGATTTCAATTATTAGATAGCCCTAAACTTATATGAGAGTATATGGTTAAACTTTCCGAACCGCCTAGGCAGATATGAATAAAGCGACTTTCTTTTGGGGTTACCGTTTGTTGTGTGAGTATCGTATTGTCAAAGTGATGTGATGGAGTGATAGTCTATATCATGGAGCTGAACTTGATGCATTGGTTTGAGGTCAAATACTTTTATTTTCATGTTTTGCATGCTCTTGAAAATGTCAGAAAGTTGTTTTTGCATATGTGTGAAGTTATGGTTTATGGTTGACTTAAAGGTCGGAGTTGTTTTGCATCATATTTATGGTGTTGGAATGTTATCATATGATGTATGGGAACTCATGGAGTGATGTGGATGCCTCATATGCATGGTTATGATTGCTTTCCACTTTTCTAGGTCAAAACTAGATCTATGTGCTAGAGTGGTGAAGTGCAGATGTGATGTATCAACTTTGCATGGTTGGATGTTTTCAAAATTGGATTTTTATATCATGATTAGTCGCTGTTCCCTGACTCTTTTTATGCATGAAAGAATCACATCTTAAGGGTCACATGTGTGGAGACTCCGATTGATTGCAGGGGATATGTCAAACTCCAAGTGTGGGAGTTGGTTCAGTGTGATTATGATTTATGGTTAAGGGTTGAGATTCCCTCATGGATTATGGTTGATATTTTATGGTGAAATCCGGCGTGGCTTATGGTTTTTTTTTGGATTGAGTTATGCTGCCAAAATTTTTGCATCCATGTTATGTTCTAAAGTGGTTATGCAGGATTGGTCGTGCCTCACCCAAGTAGGGTGGAGAGCTCACCCGTGTGATGTGATTGGATTATGGTTTATGGTTTTTGGATTGGATCATGAAGTGATTAAGATGGTTTATGGTAAACTTGTAAGGGTAGAGACCCTGTACAGTCTAACTGTTTGGAAAAGGAATTGTTTGTGCATCTGAGAAGTGCTATTGTGATTGGACTCATGTGTTATGTTTCTCATGGTAGCGTCACTACAAGACTAGGATCACCTACATTGCTTAGCCTTAGACTAAAGGGTCGCTGACTTGGGGCTTTACTAGATCGAGGGTGTTGCCTAGGTCTTCTTCTTTTTGTTAGGCTCATCTACACGATTAGTGTGTGAGGGGGTTGAATGACCTACACGGCTAACGGGTCGGGGGATCTTGCCTTGGCTTTGCCTAAACACACGGTGTTGGGCATCGAAAAGGCGAGGCGCCTAAACTGGTATGGTTGGTGTTGATACCCTACCACCTGCTGGTATTTGGGATCCTTTCAGAGCTCGAGTTCATGGAGGGAGGTGAAGCGGCCTCACCTATGTCTGGCTCAGGTAGGATGGAGGTGTTCTGGATCGCTCCTGGCGAAGTGAAATTATTTCTGTCCGTAGTAGAGTGGAAGTGGATGGGTGGACCAGTCAATCTCTACACACAGTCTGATGCTCTACTAGTTATTTTGTCATAAACTTTTTTTGATGTTATGGTATACCCAGATTTTGTCATTGCATTAATACATGGTTGCCTGTTCCATTTAGATGGGCATTTAAAGATTCTCAATTCTCAATTTCTCATGTCTCTGTGTACTCTATTTCACCCTCCACTATATACTCACTCTCTCTCTCTCTCTCTCTCTCTCTCTCTCTCTCTCTCTCTTTCTCTCTCTTCCCGCAACGTGGTGTACACATATATTCACCCTCCACAATGTTATATTTTTTCTTGAGTACGCTTTCATTCATAACACTCATTCAGGGGTAGCACTAGTCGCTAGGTACCTCTGGATGCAGTCCGGCTAATGGCCTAAACTCCATGCTTGGTCGGGCATTGAGAACTCCTCCCCTATGCAAATGCTTCCGCAACTCTGATGTATATTGAAAATTGTATAAGTGTGTAAATTGTATATTATGTGCATAGACCCCTAGGAGGGGTATCTCTCACATATGCTCAGAGCTCTTTAAAAATTTAGATAAGATACAAAGGTTGTGTTCAAACTTAAATATTTGAACTTTATACCTAGGGCGCATTTGGTCAATGGACGGTTACAAGGCTTTTAGTTCACGACAAACGGCTTTTAGCTTAGATTTTACAATGATGTGGTTCAATAATCATCTAGCTCAATAATCATAACTCCTCTTGTTTACAAGGCTTTCTAAAAAAAAAATTGATTACAAAAAATATTGGCGCTATGATGATGTGGCCGACTAGAAGGATGCCCGTTGGGTACATCTTCTCACACTAGCCACCTCTACCACAAGAGAGAGATTGTAATTCCTCCTCTTTTTGCTTGTTCTTCATAATTCTTCCGTTTAGCACAACATTGATAGCACACCACCAAAAAGCTGCCCATTTCTCTTTGGCTCAAACTCCTTTTCTTAACTTCATGCTCATCTAAAAACAAAACTTGGAATATTTACTCATTTATCTCTATTCTTACTAAAAAACAGCCCGTCCAAACTCAGACTCTTCTTAATTAAAAGGTATGGACCTTGTCAACTTGCTCTTGTTAAGGCTAACTTGTTGCCAATCATCTCCCCCCAAACTCATTACCATGAATTCCATCCTTATGGCTTTTAAAGAGTGCTCGTATTAGAGCCAAACCTTGCTTTTAATAGCTCGCATGGAAAATAGCTATTATGACGTGGCACGTCATAGGCTCGTGTACGAATTTGTTTCCACTGCTTTCAAACCCAAATTCTCTCAAGGTTTTTCTCTTCTCAGTAGAATTTCCTCAGGATCTATACAAGCTAGTAAGATCTCTCATTGCCATAGCAGGCTTTTTGCTACCCATATGCTATATGTAGCTTTTTCACATTTTTCCTTCTATTCCACTCAATTAGTGGCCTTCAAAATAGGTCAATAAAAACCATTTGACATGCATATCAATCAAAGTATTTCCACAACATGTATCTCCAATGGCCTCTTTATACCATTGATTCAAACATACAAAACCCATCAAACATGCTCAACTGGCCAAAGCTTTGTCGCCTAGGTCCATAGCAATGATATGAGGAAAACTATCATCCCAATGGCATACATGAATCCCATTTAGAGTTAATATTTCCAAATACCCTTTTAGCCAATTCTTAAGAGTACTTTAATATCACTTTTCTACAAAATCCAATTGAAGTTTATCCTTTCCAATCTACTCTCAACTAGCCTAGACCTAAGCTGAGATGCAGTTTCCCTGAACATGGAGCCAAACCATTTTGTCTCTACATTTTCCCTTGTGGACATGGAGCATCATGAAATCCACCCCCTCTGAGCCTACACATTCTTCAACATGTACTAATTGCATCTAATCTGCAAACATAGAATCTAGATAAGCACGTATTCAGTGCCCCAATGTAAGCATGCTATAAGAAATGTCCCAATTTGTAGCTTCATGTGAGCATACCCTCCTCGAGGATCATAGGAATGATACAAAAAACTTGTTTGAAGTGTGGCATAAGCACTTGTAAATAAGTGGCTCTACTATATCAATTTTTATATAAGATATTGCCACAAAGTATGCTTGACATAGAGCCCTCATGGATCCCAAGGCATATACATCAATGGAGGCTTAGAAAAGGTATATCATAATACCACCCCAGACTCTCAAATGGCATGCAAAGAAACTTCCATAAGCTTCAGAACATCCCCTAGATCAAATGGAATATAAAAAACTTACATAAATCATGAGCATCATGAGAACCTTTTGGATCAAAAGATCACATTAAATCCCCTACATCATAAGGTAACATTAGATACTGCCATATCCCTTGTGCATCCTACTCAATTGATCACAGATCATCCATCACTAATAGGAACATTGATGAAGTAAATTCACTCTCTATAACATTGGAGTCTTGGTCAGGCATACTTGGATACATCAATTCCCTAGCATAAACCTCTTCATTTGACTCCCAAGATACTTCATTAAAAGATTCTTATTTTTCACAAAATTGCGTAAGCTCAACATCATTTACATCTGGATATACAGGATCATGCCTAATATTATATTGTTGGGCCTTATCTATAATATATAACTCTTCTGAGGCTTCATTCAATAAACAAATAATCTTTGTGTCTACCTCTTTAGAAAAATATTAGAAGAATCTTTTCTACCTATGACTCAAGCTGCAAGCTAGCCTTTCCACAGTTATCATGCATACTAGGTATATCTTCTGTAGACCACCCTTCAATTTTCTCACCCTTAGTAAAGTATCTCTGAACTATTGCAGCATAAAATTTTGCATGCATATGGAGAATAGCATCTAATTTATTATATATATCATCGCCATTAATCCACTCACCTGTAACACCAAGAGGTTGCAGTTCATCCTACACCCCCCCTAAATATGCATATCTTAATGGGATCTAAATACCACATTGTGATCTCTGCATGAGAGATTCTTGTTGAAAAAGGAGTTTGCAGCCCATATAAATCATCACCTTGCAAATCTCCACCATACACATTCTCTTCTTGTATATCCAAACCCCATAAATCCTCAGCTTATTCATGCATTTTTACATGTATCTTCATTCTCTTATCCTTCAAATGCTTCTATGGTATCCTCATGCATATGTAGTTGCATATGATTGCATCCATACAATTGCATGGTTCTCTCAAATATAGCAAGTATGTCTAACAAGAGTACCAATCTTCTGTCATGCTCCTCCTTTGCTACAGATTTTCCTCTGGATGCACATTAGCTTCTTGACCTTCCTTTGCTTTAAGGTTTACAAAAATTTATTCCCAAATTTCTTCATGCCACCCTGGTTTTTGCAAATACCTTGATCTTCCTATTCTTGTAGAACATCTAAACCAAAAGAAACTTGTCCTATTTTGAGCATATGCTGGTTACCCACTTCTGAAATAGCTTCTTCAAAACTTGCCCAGCTATCCCCATATGCATCAATAACTTCTTGTATTTGCTCACACAATCCTGCAGCGTCTAATTGTTCAAATTCCTTGATCATACGCTCAACCAAAATGCCTTTAAATTTCATCTCTGATAGTATGCAAGGTATCCCTCAACATCATACCCAAACCTCTTTCATCATAAAACATATCTAATGCTTCTTCCACTACTTTATCCACCTCCTTTTGCTTCATCTCAACTCCATCTACTTCATGCATATCCCCTAGACTAATTGTATTATCTTTTTTTTAAATTCAAAAAATTGGATGTTCAAGCAAACTTTTTTCCCCAAAATCCTTGGACTAACTGCATCCACTCTGCTTGTATATACTTATTTTGACCATAGATATCCTATTGCTATTGCAATTTTCTTCATGAAAGAAACAAATTGTTGCCTCATCTACTGCATGGTGCCTCTTGCAATGTAGACATCTTACCAATAAAAAATTCCTACCCCCCTTGCTTTGCATTGGATTCACCAAATATGTCAAGGTAAAAGAAGTCCAAGAGGAAGGTATGGGGCCTCTGGGTGTGGGAGAAAAAGAGAAAGAGATGCACAACACAAAGAAAATTTCACATGAGACACTTGGTGATCCCAAAGCCTATATATCTTAAAGCATTTAGAGCCCCATTATAAAAATTAGCCTGTAAACAGGCTCTACAAATTCCCTTTTTATTTCTTGATAGAGAGTGGAAGAGATAAAAGATAAGCTACAGGCAAAAGGAGAGCAAGAGAGAGGGTGTAATCTTCCTCTTCTTGCTCCTTGCTCTTCCCCAGGCTTTCACAATCTTCTTAGCACATTGACTTCCCTTGCTCCTTAGGATTCTTTACAAATAAGCCTTGAGTTCTTCTTTGTTGTCTGTGAAACTACACAAGAGAGAAAGATGTAGAGAAATCTTGAGAGAGAACATGCTCACCATGCTCTTCTTATTCACTAAATTAGAGAGAGAGAGAGAGAGAGAGAGAGAGAGAGAGAGAGAGAGAGAGAGAGAGAGAGAGAGATTTTCCAAGAGAGATCGCCCTTTGAGCTTGATTGTTTCCTAAACTTCCCCTTCCTTCTCTCTCTTGCTCTTGTCTTCCTCTTGCTCCCCAAGTTCACGAACATTTCTTCCATTGCTCGCCAATCACCTCTATCACAAGAGAGACATGGTAGTTTCCTCCTCTTCTTCCTTGTTCTTGACAATTGTTACTTCAAGCAAACCATCAAAAAGATTCTCAATTCTCTCTTACTCAAGCTCCTTTTCTCAACATCATGCTCACCTAAAAAAAATAACTTCAAATATCCGCTCGTTCTTCTCTCTTCTTACTAAAAAATTGCATGTCCAAACTTGGAATCTTCTTACTTGAAGGCTTGGATGCTTGCCAACTTGGTCTTTTTAAGGGTCACTTGTTGCCAATAATCTCATGCCTTTCCAATTGAGCTTCAATCTCTACCCAAACTCACTGTCCCAAATTCTCTCCTTATGGCTTTTACTAGTTTGGTACCAAAAAGAACATTGTGTCCTTTTTAACAAATTTAAATAAAATGATGCATGAAATCTAAAAAACATCTCAATGATTACTTTCTCAAACTTATAAAATGTTAGCCAAAGTACCCATACACATAATAATTATAATTTCTCACTTTTATACACAACCTCAATAGTAACTACACTTATGAAAAGCACCTATGCAAAACAAGAGTTGATATTTCATAAAAACTCGTAACCTAGGCTAAGATAAAAGTGAGGAGGATGCATGTGGTTAAAAGCATGGTTTGGTGGTACAAAAAAAGGACCAATTTTTATTTTACCAATGAAAAGTGGCGACCAGTAAAAATTTTCTAGTTTGGGTCAAGAATTGTCAGACTTATCATTTTGGGGTTCTTCATCTAGTGATTCATCATATGATAGGTAGTTTCTTGTGAGACTTGGATAAATTGTATTGCAAAGATTTGTCAAAGGTACTATCAAGGACACTCCTTTTTGTACCACCAAACCATGCTTTTACCTATGTGATAATCCATGGAAACCATTGATATATGTGATCGATATTTTTGCAACTCTCATGCAAAACAAAAAAACAAAAAACTTTGTGATGAATGTAATACATAAATTTGTGTAGGTCAAATATGAAATATTTATAAATTCAATTTTAAATTATATAGAAATTTAGTTCGTCTAAATTGCATTGTCTTATGTTGCATATGTACTAGAATACCACTCCATTCTTAAGGTGATACTATTTAATTGTTATGCAAGCCACATTTGATGATATAGCTCATATCTCAAAAAATTGTGCATATGTTGAAATTCTTATTTTTTATTTGGAGCTTTATGAAGCTTACCCGAGGCTACAACCTACCTGCTAACTTAGAATAAATTAGGATAATATTTGGTAAAAAGAAAACTCAACCTTTGGTCTTTAAAACTTTCACCTTCTGTGAAAATCCTTAGCAAAGTTCTTTGGAGGTGCCGCCAAACTGCTTTCCAAAACTTACTAAATTTATACATTTTGAGGCAAGTTATAATTTCACCCTAAGGCTTCCCAAACTTCATACTTAGAGTATAAAGAGTTATTCCAATGACTTGAGCTTAGCACAATCACTTTCTATTTCTAAACTCCTATAATTAATCTTGATCATCTCCTTTGTCCTATATCTTTGATCAAGGCTACCCAGATACTCGAGATACATTTATCCTTCCTTGACATGTACCTATAATTGATCTTGACATCTCCTTGTGCTATACCTTTGATCAAAGCTACCCAGATATTCGAGATACATCTATCCTTCCTTGACATGTACCTATGACTGAGATAATTTGTAACAATTACCCTTGCTCTTTTATGGACTTTTCCCTTTTGGTCCCAAGCCTTAATCGATTGATCCATAAGCACTTAATCTATTTCACTTGTTCTTTTTTAATTTTCCCTAGACTTTAGTTTCCAGTTAGTCATGTTGCTTTGGGTAGATGATCCCTTCTTACGCATCGACATTCTTCCATAGTGGTGACTAACTCCACTTGGTGCTTGGAAGACTTAGCTATCGCAAGCATGTATTTACTTAGCCCTAATCATCTTTCATAGTAGACTGGCAAGGTCTACTAGATGCTTGAGAGACTGAACTATCGCAAGCTTGATTCATGGTATGCATACACTTAAAACTTATGAACATTTAAAAGAATTCTTAGAGTCAAAACAAGACAAAATTCTTTGCAAAATATACTTTTTTCCTTATTCTTACCTTTGACAGGAGTCATTGTAAGTATTTACAAGGTTTAAATTATCCTTTATCTAGATATCTTACATCCACATTGCATCAAAAGGATAACTCTTGAATTTGAGAATGTATCGGTGGATACTCTTACCACTTCTTAAAACCTTGTCTTCATGTCGTAGGATTCTCTTTGGCTGCAAGATCTCTTCTTGACCCTCAAACTTAGGTGGTTCTTCAATTACTGGTTCTTTGTGCGGCTTGCCCTTATAAGGTTTCAAGAGGCTCACATGAAAGGCATTATGAATGAGCCAAGTACTTGGTAACCTTTAAGCTATTTCATTGATAGGCTTAAGAATTTGAAATGGGCCATAATATCTTTTTTGATAACTTAGTATAATATTTTGGTGACTTGTTCAAAATCCTTGTGTTCCCTTGCCCGTACTGTGACTTAGCCATCCTTTTGAAAACTTGCCAATCATTTTCTTTGAAGGTCAAGGCTTATCTATTATTATTAGTAGTAGCCTTTTGCTTCTATTGCATGATGGATATAGATTCTTTGATCTTTCAAAAACATTCTTTAAGATCTATGCTATACTCATCAACAAAAAATATGTTCCCAAGTGTCTTGACACTTAATGGGAGCTTGGGTCTTCCTTCAATTATATAGGGTGGAATATGTTTTGGAAATACAGTTGTAGGGAAGCTCACACAACTTGGAGACGACAAAGGATCTTAAGACACACAACAAAGAGTATATATTTCTTAGTGTGCAAAGGAAATATAAGTTGCCGATGGGCATATATACAATGCACGAAGGGAAAAACCTCCTAGTGAGCGAAAAAATATCCCAACGGTCCTAAGTGTATTCACACACATCACTACCACATAAATTTGGTAACAAATCCCCCCTAGGAGTGATGTGATGGACAAGAGCTAGCACATAGAGTATAGGAAATTGCCATGCCGTGAGAACATGATCAGTTCACAAAGAGGAGTAAGCCCAAAGCTTTGTAGAAAGCTTCAAACTTCTCGCAAGACAATGCCTTTGTGAAAATATCTGCAAGGTTGTCCTATGTTGGAACATAAGCCAAGTTGATCTCTCCTGCTGAGAGTCTCTCTCTGACTTAGTGGTAATGCACCTCAGTGTGCTTTACACGAGCATGAAAAATTGGGTTCCTTGAAATTGCCAATGTGCTCTGATTGTTAGTGTAGATGATGATGGCAGTGTCCTGTCCAACAGCCAAATAAGCCTTAAGCCATTGGAGAGGGGGAAAGGGGGAAAGGGGAACACACCCGAAACACAAAAAAATGCCTCCATATAGCCCAGGGTATACACAATGCTCTTCAAAACTTGACACTATCCACAAGCAATCCACTGTTTTCACATGACCATATGCACACATGCATGGCAACACACCAAACAAGCCCAATCATCCCGCTCTACTCAATTTGCAATCTTCCACATGCACATAGCCTCTCTCTATCTCTCTTTGCACAACATACCAAGAGGGGGGGGGGGCAACACACACCAACACATTCCCTAAAAACACACACACACAAGCATCGAAGAGAATGGAGAGTTGACACAAAAGAGACAACAATAACGGATTTACTATAATCAGAACAACCATGTACAAACCCCTGCTTCGTTGGCACAACGTCGAGGAGTTCCAACGCATGAATTGGCTCCGACACAACCATGGAGCAAAAAATCCAAAGGCCTCCTTTGTCTGCCAAAGACCCTCGTTGCTGTGGGAAAAAGAATACTCAAAGACCCCAAAGAATGGGCAAAAAAGTCTGTTTTATAGAGTTTTTCCGTAGTAAGTTCTTGAGCATCAGACAAGTGCCTACTTAACTCAAAGATATTTCATGAAAACCCGCCTCTTAATAGGCCCTTCAATCCCCCCCCCCCCCCCGTGTGTGTGTGTGTGTGTGTGTGTGTGTGTGCGCACGTGCGCACGCGCGCACGCTACCCCTAGGCCAGGTTTTGTCGACTTTTCTCTTCCTCTTTGCCTTTGAACACCAGGGGAAGGACCCCCTACACTAGCACTAGTGCTAGTGGGGTCCACCCCTATCCTCAAATAACTTGGGGTAGTATGAGGCGTGGGCATAACCGCTTGCCACATCAGCGAGTGAGAACGCTGCCAATGTTGGCCAGACCTGCCACCTCTGTTGTTGTCCCGGTACCAAAACATTGGTGAAGGTCTACCCGTGTAGCACCAGAGATGCCGCCATAAGCTCATGCCATATCTATGCAAGAGGAGAGCTCCCTCACTTTCCTTGTGTGACCATGGGAGGGTAATGCCTTAGGCTATATAGAGTGAGTCTCTACACCCTGTTTTTGCATGTGGGCTCATTAAGCCGCCAGGTGTTTTCTCATGAGCAACTTCCCCTAAGACTCCTTGAAAATCCCATTTCAAGCCTCTTTTATTTTCATGCACCCTCTTTGAATTACATGCAATTCTCTACATAGGGCTCCAAAGATCTATCAACAATCACTTGCATCCCTTCATCCATAGCAACCTCGGCATCATCGAACCCCCAATCAGACCCATTTTCAAAGCATACCTGGCCTAAAGAACCTGTATCTACAGCACCAATGCAATTTGTAGGCAACTCCAGCTACTCCTCCCTTTGATCAGTACCTAAAACATCATGAGCACAAGAAAAATTCCCAACCCCCTAGGTTTCCTCTTCACCATCATCCTCTTGACGACTTGGTAGACCAGCTTGGCTATCCATAAACGTGGCTTTGCTCTTTCCTGCAAAGCTTTGAACCAATTGCACTACAACAACACTTACCACTACAACTCCCATCAACATGGTCACCACCATAGTATTGCATGTCCTATTTGAAAACATATCCTCTTCAACAAGCTTGGGCACATCAACCTGCTCTTCTTTCACATTGGCTATCACCATATCATCAAACACATAAGAAGGTAGATTTACCCTTACTAGCATAGGTTCATCAGACTCTGTTTCTTTGACATAGGGTGTGGACTCATCTGCTCTATCCTCCTGCTTGTCTCCCAAAAAGTTGAGCTTGTATCTTCACCATCATCAGCACCACATATCGACTCTATATCAGCATCCATGGAGTTGCAATCACTCGGCTCAGTCTTGTCTGTTGTCTCTAGCTCAGGAATATCCTCTAGATTTACCACTTACACCTTATCTGCAAACCATACCATCTACTCTTTAGCATTCGATTCTGAGAAACCATATCTTGATTTGGCAGCACATCTCTTGCTTGATCTTAAACCATCTTCATTTTGTCAATAGTTGGAGCCGCTCTAAGTGGCATTATCTGCATGGGAATCACCCTATCTCTTTGCAGCCACAAAACCCTTGGTTCTTCTTGCACTAGCATGTTTGTTTGCATCATCTTCGGCTCAACTCTCACCGCTTCAATTGGCCTAGGCACAAGAACATTTGACAAACCCTTGCATGGCTTTCTGCTTCTTCAAAATCTTCTTGGTTCGGCATCTTGCCAACTTTATCACCTTAAAATACATCACAGGCCCATCTGCCTCAACTTTATCTCTAACCTCCTCATGCAGACAATAAAAAACTTGCTCAGTTTTAGAAAATCAAGACGTTGGGTAGCAGTTACCTCCATTAGCTTGATTCCAAAGGGCTTCAAATTCCCATGTGAATACTCAAAAATCCTTGTCTAGGATTTGCTTTAGATTATCCATTTTTCTCTTTACTTCATGCATTGGTATTGCTAGCACATACTAGTGTCAAAAGGCCGCTTCCAAAGCTTCATAATCCGTCGTTTCTTCTTTAGGTAGTCCGTCTAACCATCGTTTTGCATTTCTACAAACCAAAACAAAAAAATATATACCACGCATTCTTCTCTTGTTAGCCTGCTCTGCAGCACAAACATACCATAATCTTGTAGCCAGGTTTTTGCATCCTCTACCCTAGTGAAAATGGGAAAACTAGACGACATCTTCTCTAGCAACACCTGCTCTTCAAACCTCGAAGTTCAACATCGGCAAAACCGTCACTTTGACTTCAAAAAGGAGCACCAATGTGCTCCTCCATGGGGGCACCAGAAGATGAAGAGGGGGAAACAGGAACACACCGAGAACACAATAAAACTCCTCTCTATAGCCCATGGTATACATAATGCCCCAATCCACTAGAGTTCACCTTCAAAACTTGACACTATCCACAAGCAATCCACTGTTTGGACACGACCATACGCACACATGTTGACAACACACCAAAAAAGCCCAATCATCCCAGTCTGCTCAATTCATAATGCACACAGCCTCTCTCTATCTCACTTTGCACAATAGACCTCGGGGGGGGGGGGGGGGGGGGGGGGGGGGGGGCACCTGCCAACACATGATTGGAAACACATGCACACAAGCAGAGAAAAGAAGGGGGAATTGACACAAAAGAGACGACAATAATGGTTTTACTATAATCAAAACAACCATGTACAAACCCGTGCTTTGTCGGCACAACTTCGACAAGCTCCAACACATGAATTGGCTCTCGCACAACTGCGGAGCACAAAATCCAAAGGCCTCCTTGGTCCGCCAAAGACCCTCATTGGTCTTGGCAAAAAGATTTCTCAAAGACCCCAAAAAATGGGCAAAAAGGTTGTTTTATAGAGTTTCATCGACTATTTTCAGTAAGGGATTTGAGCATCAGTGTCCACTTAACTCAGAGACATTGCATGCAAAACTGCCTCTTAACAGACCCTTCGATTCTTCCTCTCTCTCTCTCTCTCTCTATGCATGTGAAGCCACCCCTAGGGCAGGTTTTGTGACTTTCCTCTTCCTTTGTGCCTTTGAGAATCGTGGGAAGGACCCCCTACACTAGCACTAGTGCTAGTTAGGTCCACCCCTATGCTCAAAAAACCCAGGGCCCTAGTAGGCGTTGGCACAACTGCTTGCCATGTTAGCAATTGCTACTGCCAGCACTTGCCAGACCCACCACCATCGTTGTCATTGTGCCGCCAAAACACCGCCCACCTGTGCAGTGTCAGGGCCACCTCCATAATCTCACACCATATCTGTGCAAGAGGAGAGCTCCCACTCCCTCTCTCTCCTTGTGTGACCATGGGAGGGCAACTCCCTAGGCTATATAGAGTGAGTCCCTACGCCCTGTTTTTGCATGTGAGCTTAATAAGCCACCACATGTCATCTCATGAGCAACTGCCCCTAAAACTCCTTGAAAATTCCATTTGAAGCCTCTAAATGTTTTTGACGTGAACCCTCTTTGAATTGCATGCCATTCTCTACATAGGGTTTTGATCACCGAGCAATGCAAACCACCTGAAAGCCTTCAACCCAAACCTTGATCCGTGCAAACCCCACTTCCCTCGGAATTTGTCAGGCCCTCCAATCGAGGCTGCAAAAACAACAAAAAAATTTCATCTGATGTCACCCTGTTGGCAATTGGCACCAACTTCTACCTGCCGTATCTTGGCCTTCTCATCTCCATTTGATGAGCCGTTGCTTCTTCCTGCTAACTGTGCATGCTGCATACCACACTCCAAAACCCTCTCAAGGCCCAAAAACCTTCACATGGCACATCTCAAGACGCGATCAAATCAGCTTAGAACCAGGCCCTGGAAAAACGTCAAGCAGCTATTGCTCTCTCATTATGGCCTCAATTGAAGATTTGAAAAAACCGATAGGCTCCACAAAACAAGCTCTATACACCCATCACTTCAAATTGTCTCTGACCACACATCGCCATCTACTCTGTCCATCTTAGATTTGCCAATACCTCTAGTTTCAAACTTCCATATCTCGCACACCGTGGCTCGGTTTCATGAGCCGTCTGGACCTATTAACTCAGCACTTTGAGCTCTACACTTCCAAGCCAAGAACCAACCTTGTGATCCTCCTTCACTCGCATTTCCATTTGGACCACTTTGAATACCTTATGGCCTAACAAACCTCATCAGCCATACACATTTGTTGCTGTCTAGATGCCCAAGATCTTTGTATCTGCTCAAACTCTTTGCCATGCACCTACTAGCATATACATCCTTGCTTGTGTCATATTCCATGGCCGACCAACTTTGGCTGCATTAGCGTCTAATCCATACACACTCAACCGTAGTTGTGAAGACTGCTGAGTACTTAGCCTCACAACTAGAAGTGTCTAGAGTAGGTTGCTTCTTGCTCAACCATGATATGCATGAACTACCGAGCATGAAATAAAAACTCCTACATAATCTACATTAGTGTAATCCATTATTCCTTCCAAAGAAAATGCACAAGTCTTTTGCATCATTCAACTATCACATAACCTCTTTCACTGTCCACAAACGTTTCTTGGCTAGCTTTGACTTATGTCTGCTATAATGACTCCCACTGCAAAAGAAATATCACGACGTGTAGCAATCATATCATACATCAAACCGCCAACTACAAATGAATAAGGAATTTGTTCCATTCTAGCCTTTTCCTGTTCAGACTTAGGGAAATCATTTTTAGAAAGTTTCATATATGGAGGCAATGGAGTACTCAATGGTTTTCCCCTCTCCATGTTGAAATGCCTGAGCACTTTATCAATGTACTTAGATTGGGATAGAATGACCAATTTCTTGGATATGTCTCATCTAATGTGCATGCCAAGAATATGGTTTACTGCACCCATGTCTTTCATTTCAAAGTTTGCACATGTAACTCTGAATTCAAGGCTGAAATATCATCCCTGCATCTCCCGATAATTAACATATCATCTACATAAAGTACCAAAATCAGCAAAATACCATTTTGAGCTCACTTAGTTTAGAGGTGGTTGTCCATTTTTTTACATTTGTATCCTTGAGAGAGCATGAAGGAGTATAACTTATGATACCACTCCCTTGATGAATGTTTTAGAACATAAAGGGTCTTTTCTAACTGACACACCAAGTCTTCATTGCCCTTCTTAACAAAAACTTCTAGCTATTGCATATAAACTTTGTCTTGAAGATCACCATACAAGAGCATTGTCTTGACATCCATCTGGACAAGCTCCATTGTTAGGAAATAAGACGTAGCTAAATAGATATTTGAGTAGATTACTTAATGGAGAGAGATAGATTTCATACACAAGAGATTATAGAGTAGAGAGAGAGAGAGAGAGAGAGAGAGAGAGAGAGAGAGAGTACACACGATATATGTGGTTCACCCAATGTGGGCTACGTCCACGGGAAAGTAGCCACTCAATGGCTTTAGTACTTCAAAACAAGAAGTAGTTTACAAAGGGGTTATACCCTTAATGGAGCTCCCGCCATGCTTCACTCTCACCACCTCACACTCACCTTGTTGCATCAACTTCACACTATGAAATGTGTGTAGAAATGGCCTCCTTTTATAGGCCAAAAGGGCTGCCCCTCATGTGTAGCCGCCCTTGTGTAGATAAGTCCAAATCGGACCCTCCAATCCGCCCATGTGTGGCCGCCCTTGAGAAGACAAGTCCGCTTTTGAATTCGGCCACCGGCCATTGAATTCGGCCACCGACCACCGGCCATTGACTTTCGACCACCGGCCACCGGCCAACCGACCGGTTGTTTCCCGACCACTTTCCGGCCGCCGTCCAGCCATAATATTCCGGCGAAAAGGAATATTCCGGCAAGGGAAAAAAAGTCTCGAGGGCTTCCGCCCCCAAGGCCCCTAAAGTTGTCCCTGATTTTTGGCCGCGTGAAAATTTTGGTTTCTGGCGAGTGATTTTCCTTCACGCACGATGGCTTCTCCTCATAATGGGGGCCTTACAAATGTGTGCTTTTACCAAAGAAAATTACAAGGGTAAATCAGGCTCCATACTTAACAATCTCCCACTTGGAGACTGATCTCCAAACCAAACCTGTGACTGCTTTCCATCCTGGCTTCTTATCCTTGAATGCCGATTGAAGATGATAAAAAGCTCAACTTCTCCTTGTTGACCACCTTTGTAAACATGTCTGCAGGATTTTCACTTGTATGCACCTTTCCTAGCTTTAACTGTCCCTCTTCCAAAAGAGTGCGTATGAAGTGATATCTCACCTCAATGTGCTTTGTCCTTGTGTGCGCTCCTTGCCGCACTGTCGAAGCAAGGGACTTGCCTAACACTGTGTGCGAGCCACAAACGGCTCCAAGCACACAACTAGCTTAACTAGTAAGCTCAAAAGAGGAAAATGGTGTGTCACTCACCGCTCTATGCTTCTGCAATGGAGGATTCCTCGCCGCGAAGAAGAAGGAGACGCCGCTACGTTGCGCTCAACCGCTTCACCGCCGTCGTGCCGCCGCAATGCTCGATCACACACACACACACTCTCTCTCTCTCTCTCTCAAGTACACACTAGTACACAAGGAGATGGAGCAAGAGCATTCTTCTTGCATTGCACAAATGAGAGAATGAGTGAATTTTAGGTTTAGTTGGCTTTTATATGAGCTCACCCCATTCACACTTGGGCGCCCATGCTTAGCCAACTAATCCCTTGAATGTCCCAGTTAGAGTGCACCTCTCATCGGCGATCACTCTTACCCTTTTCCTATTGGACTGACAAGCCCGGTACCTAACTCTACCAAATAAATAATACAATGTCCACCGTAGGTTACAACGTCCGTCTCGTAGGTGATAGGGTGTCCGTGAGCCGTGTGGGTTAACATGCCCCCCTTCCTGATGTAGATTCCGTCCTCGGAAGCTATTGAGTTGAAGCTCGTTGGTCGAGGTGGAAGAGCATTTGAGATGAATGTCCTTAGCCTTCTTCAGTCACTGCAAAATCAAACAACATTGCACAGTAATTGCATTCTCATAAGCGATTAAAAAGCATATGCAATTTTAGGCAGACAATTGATTGGTAACAGAATTTTAAACAATTTGTCAGCAATAAGCATTAAATTGCAATGTAATCAAATGCATAAACAGATGTAAAGGTAAAAAATTAAACAAGTCTGGGGTCGCTAATTTAACGGTCGAAAGGCACTAGAGATTGACTATTAATACCATGGGTAAGCTTATTAATTTTCTCTGGTTAATTAAGTTGTTTAATCGTGAGAGCCAAGTATTTCATGTTCGAGGGCTGACTAGAGGCTATACCTAGAGGACCTTGTAGTTAAGCTACGATAAAAGGAATTTCTCATGAAATCATCGCCTAACTGATTACCTTTGCTTTGACCCCCCAAAGTCTTTTACAGTGATTCAATTTTGATGTGTGTGCTTATTTTGTATGCCTTGGGTTTTTTGCTTTTCAAGGAAAAGCGCCCACACTGCGAACCTCTAGGGCTCTAGTACCATAGGCGATACATGTGAGTGGAGTACCAATTTAAGCAGGGATTTCTCTTCCAGCTTAAAATTTCATTGTGGCACTTTGATATTTTTTTGTGTTGTTTGTTTTCATCATTTTAATTTTGTAGCTTTGGGGGGTCATATAACTCTGATACACCTCCCCAAGCTCATCACACTAGTAAACTC
Organism: Adiantum capillus-veneris; assembly: GCF_014529385.1. NCBI lineage: Eukaryota > Viridiplantae > Streptophyta > Polypodiopsida > Polypodiales > Pteridaceae > Adiantum > Adiantum capillus-veneris. The sequence goes on along the minus strand of NC_140959.1, from coordinate 94,846,357 downwards.
CCTTTATAATACTTAAGCTAAAGGTCAATAGGGTCAAGCCCACTAGAAAGCCCTAGTACATTTCACACAATGTTGCCTAAATCGGATTAAGAACCTAACTAACCATTGCTTATTAGGAAGGCATTCCCCATGGTATTAAGAGAAGATTTCAAACACCTAGCTTGGTCAAACTAGCTTAGTGGGACTGCTTGATTTTTAAACCTAGACAAGTGATTATGACAAAAAATTACATTGAATTAAATGTTTGATACTAAGAAAATGCAGTGAATATTAGGCTACCAATCACAATTAAAGCATACAAACATGGATGCAAAATAGATAGGGGCAATGCTAATGGACAAAAAACACCTGTTTGTGTTGATGGTCGCGCTTGATTTCGGAAGTGTGAACGAGAGAAAGGTTCCATGAAGGTCCAAATCCTATCAATAGCAACACGCTCCTATACACACTAGGAAACAAAAGGAATACCTCCAGGAGGCACATTAGTGGGAAAAGGTACCAACACTTATTGAACACAACAAAAAATATAAGGAACCCTAACCTAATTATTTGCACTCCCCCTAGAGAGTCAAGGGAATAGGATATTGTAGAGGTTGGGGGGAAACCCTAAGGCTAAACCCCTATCCTCGTCGTCGAGATAAACAAAGTCATCATCCATGAGACCATATGTGCCATCCGTGTAGTCCTGTAAATTTTCTTCTTCATCATAGGTGCCCATGTTTACTAAGAAGGTCACTAGACGCCTATAGTCATCTTGGTCAAAAGGGTAGGCTTGTGCAATGGGAGAAACGCTCTCTACTAAGTATGGATCGGACGTGGTCAAGAGACGTATCAGCCATTCTAACTCCTCAAAATTCCTCTCACATGCTAGCGTACCTATCAAATCCCATTCACATGCAAGCACTGGAAAGACCATGTGAAGTATTTGTGAAAAGTAACGAGGGTACCTCTCACCCAAGGCAGGAGTGGATGACTCTAGCGTACTAGCCATATCTGTACACGCAAATAGATGATGGTTAGAGTGCAAATATTACAAGGGTCATGTTCTTGTGCATAATTTGTTTTTATGATTTTGTGTTATGGCTCTTGCTCTTTTACTTTTTTATCTTGTTTTTGTGAGTATAAGGCTTTATATATACATTCCCTAAGATTGGAGATTAAGAGGTCAGGGAGAAAGGTTGAGAGGGAAGCAAGTGAATAATGGATGTCCACAAACACTCCCCCCTTCCTTGGGTAGATCATACCGTTTGAAATGATGTCGTCACCCTTTGAAACCAATTGTTCCAAGTTGTTATAGGTGAAGATTTTTGCCAGTAGTTTTCTATTACCTTAGGTGCCTCGTCGAGTTGCAAGGGTGGTAAGGTACTCTCCCAGGATCGAACTTGAAGTGGTTCATCAGGTGATTCTTGAACACTGGAAGGTGTGGATTCCTTTGTAGCTTCATGGAGGTCCACTATTGTAGGTGGAGGTTGTGTAGAAGCTTTTACCTCTATGGATGTATTACATGAGGAGCTAGAAGCTTCATGGAACTCCCCCCTTCCTAAGCTAGGTGGAATAAATTGGTTTTGCCTTGGAGCCCAAACTAGCTCTGGACTAGGTGTGTAGCATTCTGTGATCTTTCCCTTCCCACGGTCTGCCATTGGCTTTAGCGTTACACTGTTGGACTCATATGGGTTTGTTGTCGATAGGGAAGAACACATTTTACGTTTAGGTACCCAAATTTGCTCATTTCCATCATAGTAGCCTTGGGCTTCTAATAATCGTTTTGGAATCCATCGTGATTTGGTCTTGACTCTCCTAGAGCGCGCTCTTGGTTTTCCAGGGAAAGTTTTTCTTGGAATGGATGGGAGGGTTGAGGTAGTTGGAAGTAAGGCCTTGGGGACCCATTGATATGTACTCTTAGGTCATGCAGGTTGAGTACTTGCAATATTACTGCTTGCTGCAACTACAAGTGTTGAAGTGCTAGGTTCATGGGTAGCCGACAAAGACGAGTTAACCACCTTGGCTTGTGAATGTTGGCTATCCTTTAACTTTGCTAGAGTTTGCAACGTAGGTGACTTTGCTTGAATGATAGGGGTAAGAGTCGGTGGTCGCGTCGTGACACTACCAGTATCCCAATCAATAGTGCATTTGGTTGCCAACATCCACGTGCGTCCCAGTTTTACGTTGCCTTCCATAGCTCCCGCGGGCATGACTAGAAACCTCTGCACTATGCTTCCATTGTCATAGACAACAGGGGTCTGAAGGACTCCAAGAATAGCAGTTTTCTTTTTATTAATGCCCTTGACTTGCATCGTACTCGGGGATAGGGTCGGTTTCCCTAATTGACACCAAAATTCATAGGATAACAAATTATGTTTAGCTCCCGTATCTAATAAGGCATTGTATAGTAATTTCCCATAGGGGCTATTTAGCTCAATTGGGTATCGTAGGGGTGGCTCAGATTCTAATGAGTCGTCATCTGTGTCCTCGAAAAATGCTTGCGTGATTCCCAGATTAGCCTCTCTTTGGCGTCTAAGACGTTGTTGTCGTTCTCGAGCCTCAACTCTTGCTTGGATTTTGCTAAGCTCTGCTTGTTCCTTGGAAGCCTTCTTTTGAAGGATGGCTTGCAACTCTTCCTGGCTTAGAGGATCATAATATCTTTTGAATTTACTCCCATTAAGGAATCCAATGGTTTCAACTCCATTTAGAGTCTCCACACGAATGGTACCTTGCGGGGTAATTTCACACACTCGATATTGTCCCTTACCATCGTATTTCAATTTCTTCTTTTCATTACATACCCCGTACATAAGAACTTTATCACCAACCTTGATGTCTTTATCCTTTAAATGGCTATCAAACCACTTCTTTCTCCTATCCTTCTCCACTAGAGCATTTCGCACAGCTAATTGCCTCTCTTCATCTAGCCTTTCCAGGATATATAATCGCTCCACTAAGGGGTTACCATCCCAACCTTCTTGAGAAGCTACTCAAAGACTAGGAATGACAAACTCCCATGGCATAACTGCTTCTTGGCCATACACCATCTTAAACGGTGTGCAATTAATAGCAACTTTATACGCAGTACGATAAGCCCATAAAGCTGATGTAAGCTTTAGGTCCCAATCAGTGCGATGAGCCTCAACTGTCTTTGTCAAAAATGCCCTAGAATGACTCCATGCTTAACCCAAAATTGGCATTTGAAAGGGTTCAATGAGATGCGATAAAATCTGCACCTTTCAAATATTTTTCGTAGATATAACAAATGCTTCTCCCAAGAAGAATAAACACAAAGGTCGTCTAGGAAAGCTTCACAAAACTCCCTTAGAAATTCTTTAAACGCAGTGTTTATTAATGGTTGGAATGTAGCAGGGGCATTTGTTAAGCCAAAAGCCATAACACAAAATGCAAACACTCCAAACTCTGTGATAAAAGCAGTTTTAGCTTGGTCCTCTAATGCAATTTTGATTTGATTGTAACCACAGTACCCATATAAAAAGCTATAAGCTTCCTTGCCCGCAACTCTTTCAAGCACATGTTCTGAATATGGCAAGGGATAATGATCTCTCCTAGTAGCTGCATTAACTTTCTTGAGGTTCACGCACACTCTTAGTTTCCAATTCTTTTTTGGCACAATGACTATTGGAGAAACCCATTCTGAGTGCTCAATAGGGTATATGAATCCACATTGGATAAGTTTTTCAATCTCCTCTTGTACAATTTTGGCGTGCTTAGGATTCATTGGATAGGGTCGTTGCTGGACGGGTTTAGCAATGTTGATCATGGGAATTGTATGTTGCACCACAGAAGGTGGAACGCCCTTCATGTCATGATATGTCCAAGCAAAGATATCCTTGTATTCCTTGAGGAGCTCCTTAAGTACAGTCTCTTCAGTTTCGGTAAGGTCTTGAGCAATAAAGACTGGTTTAGACTCCTCACCTGGTTCTGCTAATTCTATCTCTTTAACTACCGCTGGACCATCATAGACTCCACTGCTTCCATTGGTAGGTATTCGTTGGGCTTTGGCATACACAACCTTTCGCTCCCCCGTGGTATAAGATTTAAAATGCTCAGGAGCCGTATGTAAGTCAGCAGGCTCTTGTCCCGACAGAGACCTTTCTTTTAGTTCTGCCTCCTTTTGTTGTTGTGCTAACTCTCGGTTTTGACTTCTTCTTATAGTTCAACTCAATTTCGGCTCTGTAACCTCCAATTGAGCGAGGTCAATGGGTCGCGGGCTGCAGCACATGACACTCTGGAGATGTTCACCCCAATTGTCTACTAGCTTTTGATGAGCATCACATGCCCCTAGATAGCTAAGCCATTCTGCAGTAGATCTTTCCTTGTGTATTGGCCTGAAGCCTTTGAGGAATCATCAGTTTCACTCTCAGGTAGGTGTGCCTCTTTCTTATCATCGGATGTTACATGCGCTACACCTAACATGTTTACTGGTGCAATGTGTGGTATCTCTTCCCCATCTGGTGTTACCCAGGTTGTTCCTCTAGCTCCCCATGTATCTATAGTTGCCGCTAGGTGTACCCAATCGACATTGTCTGACTCAGCCATTCCGGGTAGGATATCCATATAAGGAGAGTTCTCCCCAATATCCGTGTCTTCGTTACACGTGTAACAATACTGTAATGGAGCTGAGTGAATTGTTGTGTCTGATCAATTATCAATGATGAATTTATTTCCTAGAGGATGCGTTCCACCACTTAAAAGATCAACTCGAATGACAGAGTCTTGGAACTGTAAGTAGACATGGTTTTTGGACCAGTCATGCACCATTTTTGCTTCCCTCATGAATGGACGCCCTAAGATCATCTCAAATGACATGCTTGGAAAAATCCATAACAATGAAAGTTTGCCTTACCTTGTGTCCCAAGACCTTGATCCTGAGATCCTTTAGCATTCCAATAGGTGTAACAGTAGATCCATTAGCCATTTTTACCACTACGCTTGTGGCTTCAAGGTGAGGTCTCCCCATAGACTCCCAACAACTCTTTGTCACCATGTTGACTCCCGCACCACCGTCAAGGACCCGCTTTACAATTAATCCTTTAGTAGTGATTGGTAGAGTAGCATTAGATTCATCACCTTCAAAGTATTGCCCCATCTTGTTAACAGGTATTTCTATAACAAGGTTCTCATCTAGGTTGGGTTGTGGATCTATGTGTTCCTCCTCTATTGGCAGCTCCGCAGCTCCATCCATCTGTGCAAATTGTGGTAGCCCAAACTTCAGTTCTCCATTGAGGAAGGCTCGAAGAGCTGAGACTAGCCCGGGGTCTTTATATAGTTTGGACATGATGGTGGTTCTAACTTCTGAAGACATGAAATCCATCAATTTGGCAATGTTTAACGGCACCTTTTGGCCTTGAGTCCCTTGACGTGGGGAAGATGGGATCTCCATTTCTTCAATAGGATCAGGTATTCCCTCTGTAAAAATTCTTTCCATCAAGAAGTGAGTACGCCCACTTTCCCATGACTTTAAGTCACTTTCTTCTTGGATGACACTAGGTATGTCCAAGGGTCTATGGACTTGGTGAGGTTGTTGTTGTGTAGGGAACACGGTGTCTGTAATCTGGATCTTCCTAGGTGCTGGTTCTAGATCCCTTTGGCTATCTTCCACCAAACTCCTTAAATGCTTGACTCGCTCAAACTCCTCTGTAGGGTTTGGGTAAGTTCCTATCTTCTTTTTGGATCCTGGCCATTGTGGCTCATGAAGATCTTCCTTGTTGGTTTCTATGTTAGTGGTTGTTTTGGTCTCCATGGTTTCACCTGAATCAGAATCTTCTTCAACGTCGTTCATATATACGGGGTCATCACCAGTCCCTATGTTGGTCTTTGAGCTGGGGTCTGACTTCGCTGCTTTTTGCGATCTCTTTCTTCGTGTTTTCTTCTTTTTTTGAGATTGGGAAATTGATGCCGTGTCTCTTTCCTCAAGAATATAATTTTGTTTTTGGAGCATCGATCGTGTGAGTGCGTTTACTGGTACTATGTTTATAGTTGGTGGTGTCCCATCAACAATCTCTATTAAGTTCAATGGTGTGATTTTCGGTGCATTTGGATTGTTAGGACACTATGCGATCAAATGATCTATGCCACAACGATTACAAGTGAGTATTGGCATTGCCAATGCACTCCCTTGACTTGTTTGCATTAGTGCAGCATTCTTTTGCATTGTAATGGGGCACTCAGCTACTCGATGTGGTCCACCACATTCGTAGCACTGAAGAGGTGGTCTCTTAGCAGTGTAGTTGATATTTTGGCCTCTTGCCGCAAGAGCAGCTACTTGATATACAGGTTTTACTTGTCCCCAATGGTCTTCCATATAGTACATGGGACACTCCTCAAGCATGTCGACTCCATAGGTGATACTAGAGTCTATGTCCTCTTCGCAATCTACATAAGTACTAGATGACTCGCAACCTATTTGGTTCATAGGTGTAACTCTTGGATGAGGGGGTTGCAGTCCTAGCACTGGAGGTGGCAACGGTGTGGTTTGGACCACATTTTGGGTTCTAGAGACCATGTGCTGTAATGGCAACTGTTGCTCCATGGGTGGGGTAGGCATCAATGCAGGAACTCGAGGTGAGTCTGCCCAAGCTATAGGCGGTCTATTTTCCATGATGCGTTTAAGTGTTAGGCAATCCTTCGCTTGATGGCCATACCTACCACACGCGTTACAAGTCCCGTTAAACTTTACTCTGAAAGTAGGGCATTCACTCGTAGTATGTGGGCCCAAGCAAATTGAGCACCATTGTTGCTCCCTTCTTGGATACATATGAGTGTTTTGTGGAGCACGATTACCCCAAGGCTTTCTTGGATGGCCTTGGTGAGATCTGCCAAAGTCATCACAGATATCGTTTGCTCTTTCACGATTGGCTTTATCTTCATTGGGTCATGCCCTGACGCTTGCGAGCTACTAGACTCGGCTCGGCAGACACTCTTTCTCCTGCAATCATTAAATTATCCTCCAATTGGATTGCATTCATGGTGACTGCTTCCCAAGTAGTGATACCTCTAATGACTAGGCCATTATAGATGCTTTCATGTCGTAGTCCCCTAATGAATCTATCGAGCAATTCGTTGTTGTTGAATCACTCATTTGGATTGCATCGAGAATTCAAATTCTTTAGGCGACTAATGAAGTCTCTCACGGATTCACCTTCTTCTCGTTGGGCTTTCTGGAGCTGAGAGGCTACACCCCAAAGTACTCCCTCTCGAATGTGCTCTTTCAAGAACAATCTCCTAAGAGTAGAGTAGATAGTTTTCTCTTCTACTCTTAAGGTTCTATACCAATCTCCTGCCTTTCCACTTAGGGTCAAACTCAAAGCCTTAAACTTATGTAGCTCATTGTGCTCTTCCAAGGAATCGCACACATGTTCAAAGACTTCCATATGCTTTCTAGCATCTCCGTCTCCACTGAATTTATGTGTCAGCTTAGCTACTTGAACTGCCTTGCTCCTAGGCTCTCTATCAAGTGTACTACGCATGTTTTCCGCAATAGAGCGACCGATAGTTTGAGAAAATGCTGTCAAATCTCCTATTTGAGCAGGTATAATGGGTGTATGTGCTCCTGGAACCACATGTGAGATGGGAGTTGGCCTTGGCCTTGGCATACGCGCGGCTCTTGGGTCCCATATTTCGTACGGTGGTGTACCAGACGGTGGTCCAAAGTTTACAGGCGTGGCCCTAGGCATAGGGGGAGCCTGATATGGCATGTTATTATTAAATGGCATGGCTCCACTTGTATAAGAGCTTGGATAATGCCATTGTGGATTGTAAGCTCTTGGAATAATCGGAGGTGTAGGAGCTACATGAGACTGAGGTACGATAGGTGCACATGATTGATACATACATGTAGGTATAGTTGGGGGCACTGTGCTACTAGGCATCGGCGCAGTATTAACAAATGAACTCCATGGTGTACTTCTTGTCATGCTCACCACTGGGATATGCATGGTAGCCGTAGTGTCATTAAGAGAAAGATGAGCTAGATCTGGGAAGGTAAAGCTGCCACTTGTGGGCTCAGATTGTACTGAGGCTCCCGGCGAAACAACATATGGAGGATCAATGGGGCTCACTGAGGGAGTCTCCATTTGTGATAGGGTTGGCTGGTTGGCCTTTCCCGTATCCAAGAATCTCATTAGGCCTGTTGAAGGCATGTTGATCCCTGTGTTCTGTCTTTCTAACTCGACAATCCTATGGAGGACATCATAGACTTTCTGTTGTTGCTCATCTATGCTAGTAGCACCCGATGTGGATTGTAGAACATCTAACCAACCCACATGATAGGTGTGTCCTGTGTATCGATCAGTTAAAGCTTTTGCTTGTAGGTCATACTCCCAATTTTCGTTTAGGAATATCCCATCTAGGCCTGGCATGCTGGAGGTTTCCCTCGAAGTGGAAGCATTATTGCTCCCCATCGCTTGCCCCTCCGTGACTGCTACCTTGGGAGCACTCGGTTGCTCGGCTGGCATGATTGTTGTCATAGGAGCCTTTGCTTTCAGGGCTCAACTTTGTTCTAGCCTTCGTAGGTTCTCAATTTCCCTCTCCCTTGTTGCTTGCATATAGCGTTCGATCTCTTGTACTTCGGCAAGACTCCTACCATCGGGTAGTAAAACCTCAGAGGGAGATAGTCCTAAAGGATCAGGAGGTGCAGTGGATGGAACATTCACATGCACACTCTCAAGAAGCATAGGGTCTATTTTAGACATGAATGACGAATTTACTTCCCCACTCCCTTCATTTATTTCATTAACCGCATGTTCGGAGCGAGTAGCTCTACTAAGGGTCTCTTTTAAGCGACTAAACACGCTGGACCCGGGCCGTGGGCCCATGGCATGCATGTCTTGACTTGAACTATCAGGGTTTGGTGTAGGATACCCCTCCATGACTTCGTAGTCAGAAGAAGAATCACTAGACACGATATGAGGATCTTGGGTCGCGCTACCTTGAGTCCCGGCCGAAGGTCCAGAACCTAGGGTGGAAGAATAATGGGTGCCCGCGTAAATGGAGGCACTACCAATATGCTCGTGCTCTAACACTCGTCCAGAGCGTAGGTTCATATGACTTTGATCCCCTAGAAGTTGTCAGTGAGTGTCCGTGAAGGCTGCTCACCTAGTATTTTTGGGTGTTTTGCAACCCAAGTCTTTTCTTAATTTTTTTTTGATTTTTTGGTCCTTTTTTTTTGACCCATCTATATAATAGAACGTATGATAGCTCAAAACGAGCGTTTCGGTCAGAGGGACGTGCCGTGCTTTACAGCCCTCCGTTTGGTCACTTTATGCCCTCGGAATCCCTAAAACCGTCAATTTCTAGTAGGGAACTAGGCTCAAATTAGAAAGTCTAAGGGTGCAAGTGGGAAGAGAAGGGTGGAGAGTGGAGGACTTGCCCCACATGCTCTCATTCCTTCTTGAGGGGGTAGGGTATATATATAAGAGTGAGTCTAGTATATATCATAAGATTGAGGATTGAGGCCTGGGCCTGGGCTTGGGCTTGGGCTTGGGCTTGGGCTTGGGCTTGGGGAAATGATCCCGATCAAAATTTCAGTGTAGCCCCCCAATCACTCACGCTTAAATATTTTCGGATTTTTTACACAATTTTTTTTAAAAAAATTTAAATTATTTTTTAATTATTATTATTGTTTTTTTTAAAAAAAGACGACAACCGTGCGCGGTTTAGGTGACCCTTTCTTGGCCACACACACTGTCAACACCTACCTAACCTCTCTGTCAACAGCTCACAGCTCACTACCTTATCTACTTACTAACAGTGTTGCTAACCACTAGCTAATCTACTAACTAATCTGTTAACCACTCTGCTAACTGCTTACTAACAGTGAGCTAACTGTCCACCTACTTCCTCTCTCACTACCTTACTGTGCAAGGACTGTGTGCAGGCAAACCTTAACAAAAAACTGTGTGCAGACTGTGTGCAAACAGAAATTGCTAACTGTCTACCTACTTACTCATTCGTGTGCCTCCAACCGTGAACACATAGCCAGTAGTGCTCCTTCGAGTATCTTTGTCACCTGCCATATCTGCATCAGCATACCCTTCTAGAAAAATATCAGTTCCTCCAAAATACAAAGCATTTTTTGTTGTCCCTTTTAGATACCTAAGTATCCACTTCACAGCTTGCCAATTCTCTTTACCTTTGTTGTCCATGAACCTACTCACAACTCCCAGTGCATGTGCAATGTCTGGCCTTGTCCAGACCATAGCATACATTAGAGAACCTACCGCTGCAGCATATGGAACTTTAGACATATAGGCTATCTCCTCTTGTGTCTTTGGACACATATCCTTCGTTAGTTTAAAGTGACCAGCCAAAGGTGTAGAAATTGGTTTTGCATTTTGCATTGCAAACCTTTCTAGTACCTTCTTGAGATAGATTTATTGTCTTCTTCGTTTTGTCCCTTGATATTTTCATACCAAGTATCCTCTTTGCAGCACATAAATCTTTCATTGAAAAAGATTTAGACAGCTCCTTTTTTAGGTCTTTGATGTCCTGCATGTTAGCACTTGCAATCAGCATGTCATCAACATACAACATTAGGATGATGAATTTTCCATCTCCCAAATTCTTCGTGTAGACGTAGTGATCCGAGTTGCATCTTGTGAATCCATGATCCAACATCCATCGATCAAAATTCAAGTACCATTGTCTTGATGCTTTCTTTAAACCATACAAGCTCTTCTTTAATCTGCAAACCATTTTCTCCTTACCTTTCGTTGGGCTTTGGCATACACAACCTTTCGCTCCCCCGTGGTATAAGATTTAAAATGCTCAGGAGCCGTATGTAAGTCAGCAGGCTCTTGTCCCGACAGAGACCTTTCTTTTAGTTCTACCTCCTTTTGTTGTTGTGCTAACTCTCGGTTTTGACTTCTTCTTATAGTTCAACTCAATTTCGGCTCTGTAACCTCCAATTGAGCGAGGTCAATGGGTCGCGGGCTGCAGCACATGACACTCTGGAGATGTTCACCCCAATTGTCTACTAGCTTTTGATGAGCATCACATGCCCCTAGATAGCTAAGCCATTCTGCAGTAGATCTTTCCTTGTGTATTGGCCTGAAGCCTTTGAGGAATCATCAGTTTCACTCTCAGGTAGGTGTGCCTCTTTCTTATCATCGGATGTTACATGCGCTACACCTAACATGTTTACTGGTGCAATGTGTGGTATCTCTTCCCCATCTGGTGTTACCCAGGTTGTTCCTCTAGCTCCCCATGTATCTATAGTTGCCGCTAGGTGTACCCAATCGACATTGTCTGACTCAGCCATTCCGGGTAGGATATCCATATAAGGAGAGTTCTCCCCAATATCCGTGTCTTCGTTACACGTGTAACAATACTGTAATGGAGCTGAGTGAATTGTTGTGTCTGATCAATTATCAATGATGAATTTATTTCCTAGAGGATGCGTTCCACCACTTAAAAGATCAACTCGAATGACAGAGTCTTGGAACTGTAAGTAGACATGGTTTTTGGACCAGTCATGCACCATTTTTGCTTCCCTCATGAATGGACGCCCTAAGATCATCTCAAATGACATGCTTGGAAAAATCCATAACAATGAAAGTTTGCCTTACCTTGTGTCCCAAGACCTTGATCCTGAGATCCTTTAGCATTCCAATAGGTGTAACAGTAGATCCATTAGCCATTTTTACCACTACGCTTGTGGCTTCAAGGTGAGGTCTCCCCATAGACTCCCAACAACTCTTTGTCACCATGTTGACTCCCGCACCACCGTCAAGGACCCGCTTTACAATTAATCCTTTAGTAGTGATTGGTAGAGTAGCATTAGATTCATCACCTTCAAAGTATTGCCCCATCTTGTTAACAGGTATTTCTATAACAAGGTTCTCATCTAGGTTGGGTTGTGGATCTATGTGTTCCTCCTCTATTGGCAGCTCCGCAGCTCCATCCATCTGTGCAAATTGTGGTAGCCCAAACTTCAGTTCTCCATTGAGGAAGGCTCGAAGAGCTGAGACTAGCTCGGGGTCTTTATATAGTTTGGACATGATGGTGGTTCTAACTTCTGAAGACATGAAATCCATCAATTTGGCAATGTTTAACGGCACCTTTTGGCCTTGAGTCCCTTGACGTGGGGAAGATGGGATCTCCATTTCTTCAATAGGATCAGGTATTCCCTCTGTAAAAATTCTTTCCATCAAGAAGTGAGTACGCCCACTTTCCCATGACTTTAAGTCACTTTCTTCTTGGATGACACTAGGTATGTCCAAGGGTCTATGGACTTGGTGAGGTTGTTGTTGTGTAGGGAACACGGTGTCTGTAATCTGGATCTTCCTAGGTGCTGGTTCTAGATCCCTTTGGGTATCTTCTACCAAACTCCTTAAATGCTTGACTCGCTCAATCTCCTCTGTAGGGTTTGGGTAAGTTCCTATCTTCTTTTTGGATCCTGGCCATTGTGGCTCATGAAGATCTTCCTTGTTGGTTTCTATGTTAGTGGTTGTTTTGGTCTCCATGGTTTCACCTGAATCAGAATCTTCTTCAACGTCGTTCATATATACGGGGTCATCACCAGTCCCTATGTTGGTCTTTGAGCTGGGGTCTGACTTCGCTGCTTTTTGCGATCTCTTTCTTCGTGTTTTCTTCTTTTTTTGAGATTGGGAAATTGATGCCGTGTCTCTTTCCTCAAGAATATAATTTTGTTTTTGGAGCATCGATCGTGTGAGTGCGTTTACTGGTACTATGTTTATAGTTGGTGGTGTCCCATCAACAATCTCTATTAAGTTCAATGGTGTGATTTTCGGTGCATTTGGATTGTTAGGACACTATGCGATCAAATGATCTATGCCACAACGATTACAAGTGAGTATTGGCATTGCCAATGCACTCCCTTGACTTGTTTGCATTAGTGCAGCATTCTTTTGCATTGTAATGGGGCACTCAGCTACTCGATGTGGTCCACCACATTCGTAGCACTGAAGAGGTGGTCTCTTAGCAGTGTAGTTGATATTTTGGCCTCTTGCCGCAAGAGCAGCTACTTGATATACAGGTTTTACTTGTCCCCAATGGTCTTCCATATAGTACATGGGACACTCCTCAAGCATGTCGACTCCATAGGTGATACTAGAGTCTATGTCCTCTTCGCAATCTACATAAGTACTAGATGACTCGCAACCTATTTGGTTCATAGGTGTAACTCTTGGATGAGGGGGTTGCAGTCCTAGCACTGGAGGTGGCAACGGTGTGGTTTGGACCACATTTTGGGTTCTAGAGACCATGTGCTGTAATGGCAACTGTTGCTCCATGGGTGGGGTAGGCATCAATGCAGGAACTCGAGGTGAGTCTGCCCAAGCTATAGGCGGTCTATTTTCCATGATGCGTTTAAGTGTTAGGCAATCCTTCGCTTGATGGCCATACCTACCACACGCGTTACAAGTCCCGTTAAACTTTACTCTGAAAGTAGGGCATTCACTCGTAGTATGTGGGCCCAAGCAAATTGAGCACCATTGTTGCTCCCTTCTTGGATACATATGAGTGTTTTGTGGAGCACGATTACCCCAAGGCTTTCTTGGATGGCCTTGGTGAGATCTGCCAAAGTCATCACAGATATCGTTTGCTCTTTCACGATTGGCTTTATCTTCATTGGGTCATGCCCTGACGCTTGCGAGCTACTAGACTCGGCTCGGCAGACACTCTTTCTCCTGCAATCATTAAATTATCCTCCAATTGGATTGCATTCATGGTGACTGCTTCCCAAGTAGTGATACCTCTAATGACTAGGCCATTATAGATGCTTTCATGTCGTAGTCCCCTAATGAATCTATCGAGCAATTCGTTGTTGTTGAATCGCTCATTTGGATTGCATCGAGAATTCAAATTCTTTAGGCGACTAATGAAGTCTCTCACGGATTCACCTTCTTCTCGTTGGGCTTTCTGGAGCTGAGAGGCTACACCCCAAAGTACTCCCTCTCGAATGTGCTCTTTCAAGAACAATCTCCTAAGAGTAGAGTAGATAGTTTTCTCTTCTACTCTTAAGGTTCTATACCAATCTCCTGCCTTTCCACTTAGGGTCAAACTCAAAGCCTTAAACTTATGTAGCTCATTGTGCTCTTCCAAGGAATCGCACACATGTTCAAAGACTTCCATATGCTTTCTAGCATCTCCGTCTCCACTGAATTTATGTGTCAGCTTAGCTACTTGAACTGCCTTGCTCCTAGGCTCTCTATCAAGTGTACTACGCATGTTTTCCGCAATAGAGCGACCGATAGTTTGAGAAAATGCTGTCAAATCTCCTATTTGAGCAGGTATAATGGGTGTATGTGCTCCTGGAACCACATGTGAGATGGGAGTTGGCCTTGGCCTTGGCATACGCGCGGCTCTTGGGTCCCATATTTCGTACGGTGGTGTACCAGACGGTGGTCCAAAGTTTACAGGCGTGGCCCTAGGCATAGGGGGAGCCTGATATGGCATGTTATTATTAAATGGCATGGCTCCACTTGTATAAGAGCTTGGATAATGCCATTGTGGATTGTAAGCTCTTGGAATAATCGGAGGTGTAGGAGCTACATGAGACTGAGGTACGATAGGTGCACATGATTGATACATACATGTAGGTATAGTTGGGGGCACTGTGCTACTAGGCATCGGCGCAGTATTAACAAATGAACTCCATGGTGTACTTCTTGTCATGCTCACCACTGGGATATGCATGGTAGCCGTAGTGTCATTAAGAGAAAGATGAGCTAGATCTGGGAAGGTAAAGCTGCCACTTGTGGGCTCAGATTGTACTGAGGCTCCCGGCGAAACAACATATGGAGGATCAATGGGGCTCACTGAGGGAGTCTCCATTTGTGATAGGGTTGGCTGGTTGGCCTTTCCCGTATCCAAGAATCTCATTAGGCCTGTTGAAGGCATGTTGATCCCTGTGTTCTGTCTTTCTAACTCGACAATCCTATGGAGGACATCATAGACTTTCTGTTGTTGCTCATCTATGCTAGTAGCACCCGATGTGGATTGTAGAACATCTAACCAACCCACATGATAGGTGTGTCCTGTGTATCGATCAGTTAAAGCTTCTGCTTGTAGGTCATACTCCCAATTTTCGTTTAGGAATATCCCATCTAGGCCTGGCATGCTGGAGGTTTCCCTCGAAGTGGAAGCATTATTGCTCCCCATCGCTTGCCCCTCCGTGACTGCTACCTTGGGAGCACTCGGTTGCTCGGCTGGCATGATTGTTGTCATAGGAGCCTTTGCTTTCAGGGCTCAACTTTGTTCTAGCCTTCGTAGGTTCTCAATTTCCCTCTCCCTTGTTGCTTGCATATAGCGTTCGATCTCTTGTACTTCGGCAAGACTCCTACCATCGGGTAGTAAAACCTCAGAGGGAGATAGTCCTAAAGGATCAGGAGGTGCAGTGGATGGAACATTCACATGCACACTCTCAAGAACATAGGGTCTATTTTAGACATGAATGACGAATTTACTTCCCCACTCCCTTCATTTATTTCATTAACCGCATGTTCGGAGCGAGTAGCTCTACTAAGGGTCTCTTTTAAGCGACTAAACACGCTGGACCCGGGCCGTGGGCCCATGGCATGCATGTCTTGACTTGAACTATCAGGGTTTGGTGTAGGATACCCCTCCATGACTTCGTAGTCAGAAGAAGAATCACTAGACACGATATGAGGATCTTGGGTCGCGCTACCTTGAGTCCCGGCCGAAGGTCCAGAACCTAGGGTGGAAGAATAATGGGTGCCCGCGTAAATGGAGGCACTACCAATATGCTCGTGCTCTAACACTCGTCCAGAGCGTAGGTTCATATGACTTTGATCCCCTAGAAGTTGTCAGTGAGTGTCCGTGAAGGCTGCTCACCTAGTATTTTTGGGTGTTTTGCAACCCAAGTCTTTTCTTAATTTTTTTTTGATTTTTTGGTCCTTTTTTTTTGACCCATCTATATAATAGAACGTATGATAGCTCAAAACGAGCGTTTCGGTCAGAGGGACGTGCCGTGCTTTACAGCCCTCCGTTTGGTCACTTTATGCCCTCGGAATCCCTAAAACCGTCAATTTCTAGTAGGGAACTAGGCTCAAATTAGAAAGTCTAAGGGTGCAAGTGGGAAGAGAAGGGTGGAGAGTGGAGGACTTGCCCCACATGCTCTCATTCCTTCTTGAGGGGGTAGGGTATATATATAAGAGTGAGTCTAGTATATATCATAAGATTGAGGATTGAGGCCTGGGCCTGGGCTTGGGCTTGGGCTTGGGCTTGGGCTTGGGCTTGGGGAAATGATCCCGATCAAAATTTCAGTGTAGCCCCCCAATCACTCACGCTTAAATATTTTCGGATTTTTTACACAATTTTTTTTAAAAAAATTTAAATTATTTTTTAATTATTATTATTGTTTTTTTTAAAAAAAGACGACAACCGTGCGCGGTTTAGGTGACCCTTTCTTGGCCACACACACTGTCAACACCTACCTAACCTCTCTGTCAATAGCTCACAGCTCACTACCTTATCTACTTACTAACAGTGTTGCTAACCACTAGCTAATCTACTAACTAATCTGTTAACCACTCTGCTAACTGCTTACTAACAGTGAGCTAACTGTCCACCTACTTCCTCTCTCACTACCTTACTGTGCAAGGACTGTGTGCAGGCAAACCTTAACAAAAAACTGTGTGCAGACTGTGTGCAAACAGAAATTGCTAACTGTCTACCTACTTACTCATTCACTGCGAACAAGCTAACGACTACTAATTGTGCAAAGACTGTGTGCAAACAGAAAACACAAGATTATGCAGAAATCACAGAACTTGCAGACAATACAGAAATTAACAACTTGTAGAAAAATAACTCATTCCTCTTCCTCTTCCTCTTCCTCTTCTTTCCTGCTACAAACAACTCATAGAAGAAGTACAAAGTGCCTCTTGGGCTTAGTGTAGGGCGATTCCCCGGCAGTGGCGCCAAAAATGTGCGCTCCTTGCCGCACTGTCGAAGCAAGGGACTTGCCTAACACTGTGTGCGAGCCACAGACGGCTCCAAGCACACAACTAGCTTAACTAGTAAGCTCAAAAGAGGGCAATGGTGTGTCACTCACCGCTCTATGCTCCTGCCGTGGAGGATTCCTCGCCGCGAAGAAGAAGGAGACGCCGCTACGTCGCGCTCAACCACTTCACCGCCGTCGTGCCGCCGCAATGCTCGATCACACACACACTCTCTCTCACACAAGTACAGACACACACACACTAGTACACAAGGAGATGGAGCAAGAGCACTCTTCTTGCATTGCACAAATGAGAGAATGAGTGAATTTTAGGTTTAGTTGGCTTTTATATGAGCTCACTCCATTCACACTTGGGCGCCCATGCTTAGCCAACTAATCCCTTGAATGTCCCAGTTAGAGTGCGCCTCTCATCGGCGATCACTCTTACCCTTTTCCTATTGGACCGACAAGCCGGGTACCTGACTCTACCAAATAAATAATACAATGTCCACCGTAGGTTACAACGTCCGTCTCGTAGGTGATAGGGTGTCCGTGAGCCGTGAGGGTTAACACCTTGAATGAAAGGCTGAGTTCTTTGCAAGATGGATAGCGCTTTGGCTATCACTGTACAAGACACAATTGTCTTATTTGAATCCAAGCTCTTCTAAGAATCTGTGAAGCCACATAATTTCTTTGCTTGCCTCCGTCATTGCTACATACTCTGCTTCCGTGGTAGAAAGTGAAACCACTTTCTGCAGCTTTGAAGCCCAGCTCACTACTGTGCCTCCAACCGTGAACACATAGCCAGTCCCAGCTCACTACTGTGCCTCCAACCGTGAACACATAGCCAGTAGTGCTCCTTCGAGTATCTTTGTCACCTGCCATATCTGCATCAGCATACCCTTCTAGAAAAATATCAGTTCCTCCAAAATACAAAGCATTTTTTGTTGTCCCTTTTAGATACCTAAGTATCCACTTCACAGCTTGCCAATTCTCTTTACCTTTGTTGTCCATGAACCTACTCACAACTCCCAGTGCATGTGCAATGTCTGGCCTTGTCCAGACCATAGCATACATTAGAGAACCTACCGCTGCAGCATATGGAACTTTAGACATATAGGCTATCTCCTCTTGTGTCTTTGGACACATATCCTTCGTTAGTTTAAAGTGACCAGCCAAAGGTGTAGAAATTGGTTTTGCATTTTGCATTGCAAACCTTTCTAGTACCTTCTTGAGATAGATTTATTGTCTTCTTCGTTTTGTCCCTTGATATTTTCATACCAAGTATCCTCTTTGCAGCACATAAATCTTTCATTGAAAAAGATTTAGACAGCTCCTTTTTTAGGTCTTTGATGTCCTGCATGTTAGCACTTGCAATCAGCATGTCATCAACATACAACATTAGGATGATGAATTTTCCATCTCCCAAATTCTTCGTGTAGACGTAGTGATCCGAGTTGCATCTTGTGAATCCATGATCCAACATCCATCGATCAAAATTCAAGTACCATTGTCTTGATGCTTTCTTTAAACCATACAAGCTCTTCTTTAATCTGCAAACCATTTTCTCCTTACCTTTTACTTCATACCCCTTTGGTTGAAGCATGTAGATTTCCTCCTCTAAGTCACCGTGAGGGAATGCCATATTTACATCCATTTGCTCGAGATTTAGATCATGAGAAGCCACAAGGCTTAAGACAAGCCTAATTGAGTTCATTTTTACAACAGGAGAAAATATTTCATTGAAGTCAATACCTTTCTTTTGAGAAAACCCTTTTACCACAAGCCTAGACTTGTACCTTTTCTTCCCACCTTCTTCTTCCTTCAGCTTGTACACCCATTTGTTTTGAAGTGCCCGCTTACCTTTAGGCAACTCAACCAACTCCCATGTTTGGTTGCAATGTAGTGAGTCCATCTCCACTTGCATGCTCTTCGTCCATTCTTCTTTGGATTCATGTTGCATAGCTTCTTCGTATGATTCCGGCTCTCCATAATCTGAGATCAAGAGATGGTTGAAGGAAGGAAAAAACCTTTCTGGAGGTCTACTTGCTCTTGTAGATCTTCGGGGAATAGGTTGAGTCTCCTCATTTGGTTGACATAATTGCACATTGTCACCGTTTGCAGTCCTTGAGTCCTCACCG
Source organism: Adiantum capillus-veneris (assembly GCF_014529385.1). Lineage (NCBI taxonomy): Eukaryota > Viridiplantae > Streptophyta > Polypodiopsida > Polypodiales > Pteridaceae > Adiantum > Adiantum capillus-veneris. The sequence goes on along the minus strand of NC_140959.1, from coordinate 94,827,286 downwards.
TCCTCAAGCTCCATGTACTCATCACCTGTTCTTTTGTTTGTTTTCTTTCCAAGTAATCTTTGTACATATTCTGTTCGTTAAAAATTACATCCCTACTCCTTAAGATTTTACCATCTTCAGGATTCCATAGGCGATACCCAAAGTCACCTTCTCCATAGCCAATGAAGAAACACTTTTTGGACTTTGCATCTAGCTTCGATCTTAGGCTTCTATCTATGTGCATGAAAGCCTCACACCCAAACACTTTGAGAAATGCATAATTCACCGGTTTACCTGTCCATGCCTCTTCTAGAACCCCCCCATCCAATGCCGTTGAGTGTGACAGTTTGATTAAGTACACAGACGTACTTACAGCTTCCGCCCAAAGCTCAAGCGGTAGGCCTGCATGTAACCACATGCTTCGTGCTCACTCCATGATTGTCATGTTCATCCTTTCTGAAATCCCATTTTGTTGAGGTGTCCTTGGAGTTGTCCTTTGCCTCCGAATGCCATTGATAGCACAAAAGCTTTCAAAAGCTTGGCTGCAATATTCACCTCCATTGTCGGATCTGAGGCATTTAACCGTGTACCTGTTTCATTCTCCACAAAGGCTTTCCACCTTTGAAATATGGAAAATACATTGGATTTATTCTTCATGACATAAACCCATGTTTTTCTAGTCGCATCGTCTATGAATGTTACATAGTACAATGAGCCACCAAGTGATGGTGTACTTGCAGGACCCCAAACATCAGAATGAATCAACTCAAGTTTTTTATTTTTTCTTTCATTTCCTGATTTTTGAAATTTTACCCTCTTTTGTTTACCATAAACACAATCTTCACAGAACTCTAAGTCCACTTCTTTCAAACTTGGTAGAAGCTTCTTTGTTTGAAGAATTTGCATTCCTTTGGCACTCATATGCCCAAGTCGGTAGTGCCACACCGCACTGTCAACTTCTGTAGCTGCTACACAAGCTGAAGGTTGCGTGCTAATAGTACACAAGTAAAGTGTACCAACCTTTTCTCCCTTGGAAACCACCAAAGATCCCTTTGAGATCTTCCACTGTTTGTTTCCGAATGCAATGTTGTGACCTTCATCGTCCAATTGTCCTGTAGAGATCAAATTTTTGCGAAGAGAAGGAACATGCCTAACATCTTTAAGCTTCCATTCATTTCCGTTAGCAGTTTTGACAGAAATTGTACCTTTGCCGAAAATCTCACAGGCTTCATCATCTCCCAAGTATACATACCCAAAATTACCTTTGGTGTAGTCTTGGAAATGTTGCTTGTGTGGTGTCGCATGGAATGAAGCCCCGGAATCTACTATCCAGGAATTAGACACATTGTCTAATGAGAGAATCAGAGCATCTTGCTCTACTTTACCCGCCACATTGGCCTCCGATGTTGGCTTGTTGTCTTGAGACTCAGTCTCCTTCTTGTTCGTGGACACGCAATCCTTCTTGACGTGACCCTTCTTGCCGCAGTTCCAACATTCAAGAAATGACTTTGTGCGTGACTTGCTCCGTCTTGAGCGATCACGACCCTTTTGGTTTTTGAACCTCTCCTTAGGCCTTCCTCTTGTTTCCACTGATAGTGCAGCACTTGATGATTCTCCTATACTTATCCTTTGCATTTCCTCGCTTAGGAGAACACCCACAACATCATCAAACTTAAGAGTATTTGTACCAGAGATAGAATTACTTACAACCATCACAAGGCTGTTCCAAGTATCCGGTAGAGATGATAGTATAAGGAGAGCTCTCACTTCGTCATCGAAATTGATTTTCACTCATCGAAGTTGACTTATGTTTGTGTTAAAGTCATTTAGGTGTTCTGTAACTGAACCATTCTCTGCCATCTTTAGATTGAACAAGCGCTTCATAAGAAATACCTTATTGGATGCCAATGGTTTCTCGTAGAAGTTGTCAAGTGACTTCATCAAGTCCTCCGTGGTCTTCATCTCCGAAACATTGAAGGCCACCGTTGACGCCAAGCTTAACCGGATTGTTCCCAGTGCCTTTCGGTCAAGGACAGTCCATGCTTCATCTGCCATCGTTGCGGGCTTCTTTGCAAGACCGCCTAGTGGAAAATAGAGGTCCTTCTGGTAGAGATAGTCTTCAATCTGCATCTTCCAATGTTGGTAGTTTTTTCCATTGAACTTCTCAATCTTGAGCTTCCCTTCCTCTGCCATAACTCCCACTCAATTCAAGGAATCCTTTCCTTGAGATAATTTAGCAACATGCAAACCTTGCTCTGATACCAGTTGTTAGGAAATAAGACGTAGCTAAATAGATATTTGAGTAGATTACTTAATGGAGAGAGATAGATTTCACACACAAGAGATTATAGAGTAGAGAGAGAGAGAGAGTACACACGATATACGTGGTTCACCCAATGTGGGCTACGTCCACGGGAAAGCAGCCACTCAATGGCTTTAGTACTTCAAAACAAGAAGTAGTTTACAAAGGGATTATACCCTTAATGGAGCTCCCGCCATGCTTCACTCTCACCACCTCACACTCACCTTGTTGCATCAACTTCACACTATGAAATGTGTGTAGAAATGGCCTCTTTTTATAGGCGAAAAGGGTTGCCCTCTCACATGAGAGGCAGCCATGTGTAGCCGCCCTTGTGTAGATAAGTCCAAATCGGACCCTCCAATCTGTCCATGTGTGGCCGCCCTTGAGAAGACAAGTCCGCTTTTGAATTCGGCCACCGGCCATTGAATTCAGCCATCGACCACCGGCCATTGACTTCCGACCACCGGCCACCGGCCATTGACTACCGGCCACCATCCAACCGACCGGTTGTTTTCCGACCACTTTCCGGCCGCCGTCTGGCCATAATATTCCGGCGAAAAGGAATATTCCGGCAAGGGAAAAAAAAGTCTTGAGGGCTTCCGCCCCCAAGGCCCCTAAAGTTGTCCCTGATTTTTGGCCGTGAAAATTTTGGTTTCCGGCGAGTGATTTTCCTTCACGCACAATGGCTTCTCCTCATACTGGGGGCCTTACAAATGTGTGCTTTTACCACAGAAAATTACAAGGGTAAATCAGGCTCTATACTTAACATCCATGTCCTCTTTAGCAACCAATGCAAGTACACACCATATAGTAGTCACCTTGACAATTGGAGAAAAGATCTCATCAAAGTCAATACCCTACTGTTGCTTAAATCCTTTAGCAACAAGTCATGCCTTGTACTTGGGTTTATTATCTTGAGGTGTAATTTTTTTCTTATACACCCATTTGCATGGTAATACCCTTTTACCTTTAGGAAATTGAACCAGCTTCCTAGTTTGATTCTGATGTAGCGAGTCCATTTCTGATTGCATAGCTTTCTCCCACTTTGCCTTGTCATCCATTGACCTGGCTTCCTTGTAGCAACAGGAGAGCTCTCCACAATCTATCAACATGATGTAGTCCAATGAGAGAGTAAATCTATCATGAGACCTTGCGACTCTTGTAGACCTTCTGATAGTTGGTTGAGCCTGTTATCTCTTAGCAACATCTTGTACTATAGGAGGATTCTGGCTAGGAACGCTCCATCTAGGATTGAGGTGCTAGGGGTGTTCTTTGAACTAGATGCAATGTGGATCTCTATGGGTTGAACCTTAGTGGTCTTTAATTTAGGAGCACTTGATTACTCTCCTAGCAATGATATTGACAATAGGGGCTTTCGCTTTTAACTCTCTTTGTTGCTCCGCCTTGCATAAGCTCTCAGTTTCCTTTTCCCTAGCCGCAATGATGTACCGCTCAACCTCTTATACTTCGGCAAGGCTTCTACCATCAGGTAATATAACCTCGGAGGGGAATAGCTCTCAAGAGTCAGGGGGTGTAGTGAATGGAGTATTCACGTGCATACTCTCTAAGAGCATAGGGTCTACGTTGGTCATGAATGCCGAGTTTACTTCCCCACCCCCATCATTTACATCATTAGCTCCATGTTCGGAGCGAGTGGCTCTACTCTAAGTTGCATTATTCGTTATTCGGGAGACGTATAATACGCGAATAATGGGCGTATTATTCGTTTATCTAAATTATACGGCCGTATTATACGGTGTCACATCAGCAAAAACGGCCAATCGTATAACTTCTTAATTTTTCGATCGAAATTATTTTCGAACGAAAGTATTTTCAATCTAAAATCATAACGATCGAATATGTTAGTATATATAGCAACACACGAAAGGTCTCATACCAGCTTTCAAAGTCAGTGTTTTCCATGTGAGTACTCTCACCAAACGATCAAAAAATGTAATTTGTAAAAAAATAAAACAATTTGAATGCAATAAAAATTAAAATTCAATAGAATTTTAAGTTTTGTGATTCAAATATATGAATATGTTTTGAAAAACTTAGTAAATAGTTGAAAGTTTGTATTTTGTGAAGAGTTTAATCTCTCACCTAATACAAACTGTAATTATAAGAATCACTTGTCAATGTGTTCAATTAATTGACACTTGAAAGTGACTAATAAAAAAAAAGTAAGATATTATCGTTGTGTATAGAGTGTACTCTCACATGAGATAATTAGTTTAAAAATATAATTACATAAAAAATAATTTTATGTAATTTAACACTAGGTTGGTAACCTAACAGGACATAAAAGTGTCCTTTCAGGGTTTTGAAAAAAACCTCCAAAACCATAGTAGATCCACTCATTTTGTAAAATCCTTTCATGAGGTTATAGTTCAAGGCCTACTACACATGTAAAAAATAAGAAACTTGTAAAATTTCTCATCTTTTGGTCACACCAAGCCTCCAAAGTTGATGGACCAGTCCATTTTCATCAAAACAGTCATTTCTTACGTTTTGTTGCATAAAAATAAGATTAGGGATTTTTGTAGGGCTTGAGATAAATTCCCTAGTTAACTTCAATGGGTTGGTGATCAGAACATATGATTGCTTCTCACTCACTATTTTTTGTTTTGCCAAAAGAAATAGGTACAAAAAAGTTGAGTTTTTACCATTCTGCAAACCTATCATGAAAGTTTCTATAGCCACACTCAATAAAAATAATATATGCATGTTTCTTAGTTCCCTATTGTCCGGTAGGTTGATAAGGAGCCATGGAGCATGTCAAAAGAATAATACATCTCTTACCAAGGGGAATCTTGGGGACAAAGATGAAGTGCTAAATACAGTAAACATGAAAAAACTGGGTTCAACATTATGAGTTGTAGAATCCCATAGAAACTATTCAATATCTAGCCAAATTTGATCCTTATGACTAGATATGGTTACTACCTACAAAATGCATGTAGTTGTCACAAGAAACTAACAATATTGAAAAAGCTATACTTGATATACTAGAGTGTTTCGTTTTCTTCTATAATTGAAAAAATCAACCATCGTTGTCTACTATGAAAAATAGGGTATTAGGTGCCCCAAAACTCAAGGAATATTAGCTTTATGTTACAATATGCGACATAGAAAATCAAAACCGCATTTGGATATCATGAAAGCCACCAAAAAAATCATAGAAGAGCTAAAATTGGCTAAAAAACAGGATTTGACAATTCTTGTACTTTGGTCATAACTTACAACTTTAACATTTATTTCTCCTTAGAAGCATCGGGACATGTTGAGGACTACTAAAGATAGTTCTCTAGCATTATAGACCTCACAAACATGAATTCTAGAGTGGTATAGTTGCAAAAGGTTGAAAAAAGCCAAAAACAGGACTCGTTTTTTCACACAGTTTAGGTTGTGAAATGTTGTGCAAGGACAAGGTTAAAGATGGAATTGATATTCCAAAAAAATGTCGAGTTTTTTTCAGCCCATGAGACAACTTTCTAGATAGATAGCACCTCAAAATCCATTTTGAAACTCTAGACATAATTCAAGGAAAATGGTCACTTAACAGGACATAAAAGTGTCCCAGGACATAAAAGTGTCCCATTACCAACCTAGTGTTAAAGTTCGATTTTGATGTGTAGAGATTTTCTCTCACTTCAAAATGAATATAATGAAACAAAATTATATTTTTACATTTTGTGTAGAGCTATTCACACTGCTATGCTCTCACTAGAGTAAAAATTTAGGAAAAACATGTCCAAAAATAATGATATTCTCTTATTTTTCTTTGGACTGCAAAATCTACCGCACTGTGTGAGAGCATACATATGCTTGCATTGTAGATAGATAATCGCTTAAAAATCTATGGTAAAGTGTAAGAACTTTTTGTTCTCACTTTACATAGATACGATAATTATCAAGTATTGTAAGTGATTATCGTTTTGACATTTAAAAATGTCACTTATAGCTCTTGTATGTATAGTAATTTATAATGATAATCATTTTAATACTTGATTTAATTGTAATTATTGATTATCGTAATGTGTTAAAGATACAAGCTTGCACTTTAGATAAATCGATGCAATTTATATGTAATCCAATGGTATTGTTTTTTATTATTGTATTTTTGTTCAATCATTGTTTTTAATTATTTTAATTTCGTTCAATCATTGTTAGTTAAATTAATTTAATGTTTTAATTGATTTTGATTATGAAAATGATCATTGACTTTGTTTTTACTAGCAAACTATTTTTGTGCATCATGGTGAAAAGACAAGAGTGGAGTTATGTGCATGAGTTGAAAGCTGGGAGAAATACATCTCGACTTAAATGTAAATCTTGTGGCCACGAGTTCAGTGGTAATGCAACCAGAATTAAAGAGCATTTGTTGAAAGTCCCTGGCAATGTTGAAAAGTGCGGGGCACCACCAAAAGATATTCATGAAAAATTTGCCATGTATTCTCGCAAAGTAAAGTTGATTCTTGCAGCTAAACATAAAGGTGATGTTTCTAAAGATATTCATGCGAATATTGAACCATCTGTATGCAATGAGGCAACAGAAGAGGTGTGTACCACTCAAGTAAATGATCAAAGTTCTCAATTGAACGCTCTTCATGGACATGCTTCTACATCAGGAGGAGTTCCTAGCACAAGCAAATCTGGCAGAGCGTCATCCAATGGACAGACAATGCCTGAAGCATTAGGTAAACAATGGTTGCTTGAGTTGCATTTAAAATGGACACAAGCATTTGTTGCGTGTGGCATATCGTTCAATGTTATGCGCAATCCAATATTTCAAGTTGCTTTGATGAGTACAGCCAAAAAAGGATTTGTGCTTTCTGACTATAACAAGATGCGAACTGAATATCTTGATAAAGTCAAAGACAGTACTGAAGCCATTCTCAAACGCACAGTCCTAGAGTTTGTTCCAGCATATGGATGCACCATAGCATTGGATGGATGGACTAACTGTCAGAAAAAACCTTTAATCAATGTAATGCTTATTAACCCTAGAGGGGCTATGTTTGTGGAAGCAATTGACAGCTCATTGAAAGAGAAGACTATCACCTACCTAGCAGGGGTGTATGAGCGTGCAATTGCAAAGGCAGGTGGACCAAATAATGTGATTGCTATTGTCACAGATAATGCGGCCAACTACAAAGGAGCAGGAAGAGCTATTCAAGTCAAGTATCCGGAGATTTCTTGGGTACCATGTGCAGCTCACACTTTAAATTTGCTTTTAAAAGATATTGGTAAAATGGCATGTGTGAAGCAAACTTTATTGGATGCAAATCATGTGGTGAAATTCATTAGAGAGCATCAATTTTCGTATGCTCTTTTTCGAACCAAGTCACCAAATAAAGCTCTGCAAATATTTTGCGCAACAAGGTTTGCTACGGCATACTATGTTCTTGCTGCTTTGCAAGAGTTGAAGCCTACATTGATGGAAACCTTAGCAGACAGAAGATGGGATGGATGGCTCAGCAAGTATCCAAGTTATCAGGAAGCAGCTGGTCGATGTGCACAAATAGTAAACTCGCCAGTCTTTTGGCGTAATGTAGAAAGAATAGTAACTGTGTCTAAGCCATTTGTAGATCTTTTGAGAGCAGTTGACACAGATTCTTTTATTTTTGGTCGGGTCTACTGGTATATGTCAGAGGCTATACGCAAGCTAAGAGAAAATGTTAGTTTTGGTGCAAAGGATAAAGCTACCATGATTACAATTGTTAACAAGCGTTGGGTGCAATTGCATACGCCATTGCATGGTGCGGCTTTTGTATTGGATCCTAAGTTTCAAATGCATCAGCAATCTGCCAACAAAGAAGTTATGTCCGACTTCAAAACAGTGTGCTCCCAACTCTTAGGGCACGAAGATGGAAAAACAGCTTTTCATCAGCGAGTAGATTATGCCAACAGAACTGGTATGTTTCAGGATCCGTGGCATATAGATGCTATTGGCAAAACAAGTGCACCTTTATGGTGGAAGGAGTATGGTGGAGAGAAAGTGGAGTTGCAACACATTGCAGTTAGAGTTTTATCAGTAGCTGCATCAAGTGGAAGTTGTGAACAAAATTGGTCAGCATTCGACTTTGTGCACACGAAAAAGCGAAACAGACTTCATACTAAACGGGCTGCTGATTTGGTGTATGTTTTTTGCAATATGAGACTTATTTATAAGCCTCAAAACATTGAAACTAGAGCCGCTCAAAAGAAATATGGAGTCTTTCAAACGCATGAAGCTATTTCTGCAGAAGTTGATGATGAAGATGATATGGAATGGGAGATAGTTTCAGAATGCTCAGATATGGATGAAGTAGATGATATGGTTGCAGTTTTTGAAGATGGAGATGATTTGTGAGAGTACCATTGTAATACTTAACAAGTTTTTGCATATGATGAAAGAAAGTGGTATCTCGTTGTCGTTCACATCAAAACCTCTCTTTCTCTCTCTCATACGCACATATTTACTCACACACAAATATAAATTGCCGATAATATCTTGTCGAATAACAATTACACAAAGTCGATGTAGGTTTGAAATTACAACAAGGTTCTGGGAAATTACTCAATCGAAAAGAGTTTAATATAATTTTGAGATTACAAAAAGCTTGTGAGTGACTTATGAGTTTGATAGATTTGCTATAAGCTGGTCTATGGTAAAATCTGTAATTCCTAGCTCAGGGGATGGTTGAGCACCATCTTTATGTGAAGTGGTAGTATCATCTGGCAAAGGTCCATACAATGATTCATATCGTTGAAGCTTTGCTTGTGCATCACTTAACTCTATTTCAAGCTCAAGAATACGGCCACGAAGCATGTCCGGTGTTTCTCCTTGGTTGGCAAGGTCTTGTCCTTGGCTGGCTAATTCAGTCAGTGTTTCTGACTCTTCAGGAAGTAAAACAATAGGACGCTTGCGAGGAGGCATTGGATTATTTGCATTGCGTGCTGCCACCTTTTCTGCAATGCGTCTACATCCAACGCCAGCGGTGCCTGGACGATCTGACCAATCCACTCTCTTCAGCAAAACATATCGAACATAGCATTGTTGGATAAAGTAAATTGCTACTTGGTCGTTGTTTGGTAGGCATCTCTCTTGTCGTATAAACCTTTGCAGCAATACACGTGCCAGTCCTTTATGTTGCAAATCAAAGAGCTTTAACGGAGCTGTATCTTTTGCATTGCCACTCATTTGAAATAGTTGATGGTGTACAAAGTGATTAGGGCAAAGCTTTTTGGACTCTTTAAGGGTTAGTGGTTCGCCCTGCAGCTCAGATTCATCTTCTTCAATGTTCGCAATAGTAGAAAGATCTGCTTGTCCACATCTAACTTGTTCTTCTTTAAAAATTGCCTGAGCTTCAGCGTGGTTGAGTTCTTCTTCCATATCTGCATATTAGGTGAACATGTCATTACTTTTAAATACCCATTCAATTAATTTGACATTGGACAGTATATCAAATGACAAACATAGATATTTTGTTCAATTAAACATACAATTAAATCTGACACCAAAAGTAAAACAATGATGAAATCATGAGACTTGTGTTTTCATTAATCATCAGCTGGTCGTAAGTTAGATGTCATTACAATGTTGTAACCCACTCTATGGGCACCATTTAGACATAAGGAGACGTCAAAAGCGTTAGGCCGGGTTTTGGGGTTTAGGCGCTTGCCGGTTTCAAGATGAGCAAGTACATTACTCAAAAAATGTCTCTTGCTTTGTTCTTGGGGCTCTGGTAAGCACTTCAAAATGCGTTTACATGTATGACACATGGAATAAATATCCATAGCTTTGGTCCAAGAGGGAGGATTACTAGATATACATTCGGGGGCTGCCCATGGATAATCTCTCTCATATTGTTTTCTAGTTTCTATTTGCATATCGCGTAGAGGAGGAAAATCGGCTGTGGTATTTGTTTTGGTGCATGAACCCCAATCCACAATGCCGGCATAAACACCTTTTTCGCCAAAATGCAGCATCATATTCCGAGAGTGTAGATCATTGTGGAGGTAGTTATGCGAATGTATATACTTTAGAGTTTGGAGGAGAGCATTGATGATCTGCAAAATATTCTCCTGGAATAGCTCTACTGTTCCTGCAATGAGTACATAATCGCGGATGACAAGTTGGCTGCCGTCTGCAGTGCATTCTTTGATCCATTGCTCCACATGGCCGCCATTCCAAAATCGTGAAATGAGCATTGGTCACTCCACGTGGCGCACCATGGCAAGAGGGTGAATAATACCTCGATGTGAAATATCCAAAATTGTTGCTTCGTCTTTGACCTGTTGCTCCATGGTGGACCCATGTAAGTGTACTTTGAACACTTTTGCAGCATACACTTGATCTTTGAAAGCGGGATGTGTGACACCCACACGCTTCACATGTGCCTATCTTCCCTCTCCTAGCTGTGGAGCTTGGATATTGAAGATGGCTGTGTCGGGGTAAAAGGTGTAAAATAGGTGGTAGTTGAGAGAGGTCTAATGTAGCAACGGATGACGTTGCAGGCTCTGTTCTAAGAATGATTTCTGGTTCAACAACAGCTTCAGAAGAGCTGGCTTCCACTCTTGCACGCTTTGCTGCTCTTTCTAAATTTTCCTTGCTCTTGAACTCCGTGTAAAGCTGTTGCACAAGATGTATGTGCTCAGCTATGTTTGGCAAGGAAGTAATTGCAAGATTTTTCAGTTCTTGAAAGGTTTTCATGATCTGTCCAATGGTTTGTTTGACCATGTTTACTAAAGCACCTGATGTCAGGCGGGCTATGTCAAAAATAGCTGGTGCAAACTCTGCCTGGAGCTGCTCAAACACAGACTTGGTTAGAGTCTCTGTAAGCTGATAAAAATGCTCCGGAGCGACAGGGTTTAAACAACGCCTAATCTTTGCCTCTGACGAGTAATGGAAGTGTCTCACAATCACTTCGGAGACGAACTTTTGTTGATGTTTCGCTAGCTTCGTGTCTGCCATATCTGTATGACAAAATTATAAATTAAGAATCTTACGAAATGATTGTACACCATAGTAACATAGTTATTATATAATGAGTGTTAACCCTATATATATATTAAATGATGATTCAAATTTATTAAACAATACTAAATTATTGCAAATTAAAGAGAAAATCTTATGATTACAAACCACATTGTGCGAATCGACCATGAAAATTAATTTAGAGAGAGAGAGAGAGAGAGAGAGAGAGAGAAACAGGTCATGAGTGTGAGATGCTCTCAACACAAGAACTGGACCCTGCTATGTACAGAAGTGTGAGATGATGAAAGAACTTACATCTAAAGGGTTGGAAAATCGTATATGTGAACAGCTCAGCTAGTGTGAGATATTCTCAGCACAAGTCCTGGATGTTGTTGTAAAATAGATTAATAGTTTTTATCAATCTAATCCCTGATAAAGTGTGTGGAACTCACAACACAACTATCAGTGGATAAATTAACAATTGCAGATGTAAGTTACCTATCGTATGTGTTTACGTCCAAAACAACACCAAGTCATTTAATGATGAAAAATGATGTTCTTTTGGAATATGAAACACACGAGTAACCAGTATGTCACATTAAGATGAAGAGGGCATGAAAATATGCATCTCTTCACTCTTAATATAACGAGTGGTAACGCTTGTGTTTCTATGTAACACATATGACAGAAAAACTTAATCTAAAATTGTAAATTTTATAAGCTATTTCTAATGGAGTGTGTGGCACGCACAACACAACCATCAGCAAACAACTCAACAATCTCAAATGTAAATCAATTGTTGTATATATCTACGTTCAGAGTAACACCAAGTCATCTGTTGATGAACAATGATGTTACTACAGAAATAGAAGCACAAAAATAACGAAAGTCGTATTAAGATGAAGAGGGCATAAAGTATGCATCTCTACACTCTTAAAATGACGAACGTTAATTTTTGTGCTTCTACGTAGAATAATCAATAATGATTTAATTTAAGATTGTAAATTTTATAGGCCACTCTGAAGTGAGAGGTGTAGCATCATGCCTACTACACTCCACGAGTCAACCTCTAATCCTAACTCATCTCTATGGTGAGAGATATACTACTACACCATACGAGTGAGAATCTAAATTTACCCTAAGCCTTCCCTAGAGTGAGTTATATAACTACACACCACGGGAAAGAAAACTATATTCTATACACCTCTGGAGTGAGCCATATGGGTCTATGGCTACACACCACGAAGTGGTCTACGACCTGCAAGCCAACTTTGTGGTGAGAGCCGAAACTATTGCACCACACAAGTCTGGCACAACACAAAAAAAAAAGTTAATATTTATTGAAAATTTTAAAAATATACCTGAAAACCGCTGTAAATCAAAGTCGTTGTCTCTATCTGGCAAACTCTCAGAAGCTCCAAGCTCTCCAAACCCCAAGAAAGTCCACAATGCTTTTCGATCGAATATGGCGACGATTGTATATATATACTTTTTTTTCGATCGATATATTTTTCGATCGAAATACTTTTCGATCGAAAAATGTTTTATACGGCTATTCGGTAATTATTCGGAGATACGGCGTATATTGACATTTTATACGTATAATTTTTGTTATACGGGCGTATAAATGCAACGCAGGCTCTACTAAAGGTTTTCTTCAAGTGGCTAAGCATGCTCGGCCCGGACCGTGGGCCCATGGCATGCATGTATTGGCTTGAGCTATCAGGATTAGGCATTGGGTAACCCTCCATGACCTCATAGTCAGAGGAAGAGTCATTGGACGCAATATGCGGGTCCTGAGTGGTACTACCTTGAGCTTTTAGGCATTTTGAACCTCGTTTTCACTCGTTTTTTGATTTTTTTTAAACGTCTTTTTACGATCGGTTTTTTTATTAGAGCATGTGATAGCTCAAAAAAAGTGTATCGCTCAGGGGGTCGTGGTGTGTTTTGCAGCACAGGGTTCGGTTACCTGAAGCTTCATTGGTCATCAAAAGGGTTGATTTTTACTTAGGCGTGATGCTAAAATAAGTAATTCTAAAGGGTGATTAAGGTTTGAGTCTGAGCGCGGGCTTGCGCTTGGGCTTGGGCCTGGGGAATATTCTCAATCCTGGTCTACCTTTTTTTTTTGGGAAAAGATCGACGCGGCCGTGCCACGCCGCGAGCACACACACACCTAACCTACCTACTTGCAACTAACAGAGCTACTGTTACACACACTAACACAATACTACAACAACGAATTAACTAACAAATCTACTTATTGTACCTTATAGAGCTACATTATAGATCTACTACCTTAATTCTAACACCTTAAAAACAGAAAACATAGTACCTTTCAACACCTTATTAACAAAAATAGTACATTATAGCACAACAAAGGTCACAAATCCTTCTCAACAAGCCACACACCTTCCTTCTCTAGCTTTCCTACTTTTCATAATGCACCATAAAGCAACATAGAGTGCTATTTGAGCTTAGTGCAGGGTATTTCCCTGGTAGCGGTGCCAAAAATGTGGACTTTTTCCGTACCTATTGAAGCATGGGACTTTCCTAACACTGTGTGTGAGCCACAAGTGTTGCCAAGCACGCAACTAGCATAGACTAGTAAGCTCAAAGATGACAATGGTGTGTCACTCACAGCTCTACGCTTGCTGTCATGGAAGATTCCTCACCGCGAAGAAGAGGGAGCCGCCATTGCGCCGTGCTCAACTGCCTTGTCTCCATCGTGTCACTGCAATGCTCTCTCTCTCGCTCGCTCGCTCTCTCGCTCACTCTCTCACTCTCTCTCTCTCTCTCTCTCTCTCTCTCTCTCTCTCTCAAGCACACACACACACTTGTACACAAAGGAGAAGGAGAAGGAGATGGAGCAAGAGCACTCTTCTTGCATTGCACAAATGAGAGAATGAGTCATTTTTAAGTTTAGGTGACTTTTATATGAGCTTGCCCATTCACACTTAGGAACCCGTGCTTAGCCAACTAACCCTTGAATGTTCCAGCTAGAGTGAACCTCTCATTGGCAATCACTCTTACCATTTTCCTATTGGACCGACAAGCCCGATCCCTGACTCAAAACAATGTAATGTCGATGGATTATTACTGGGCCATTGCCTATTTTCCAAGTTCATAACCAAGTGATACGGGACGTTGGGTAGTCCCCAAGCCTCATATTTGCCCGGTGTTGACTTCACTTTTTCCTGTCATGTCTTCGCCACCAAGGTCAACACCAAGCGATAGGGAGCGTTGGGCAGTCCCCAAGCTTCCTATTCGTCTAGTATTGACTCTATTGCCTCTTGTAATGTCTGTTACACCAAGGTCAACATCAAGCAATAGGGAGCGTTGGGCAGTCCCCAAGCTTCCTATTTGCCTAGTGTTGAATCCCTGTCTGACTTGTCGGTTAACAAGAACAAATTTATAATATCTTAGTACAAAAAAAGCAGATTTGACCTATCTGTAGCACATGGTTTAGAGTCTAGAATGTTGTATATGCTACATGTATCCAATGCTAAAAACCATGTAATCTTTGCAACCGAAGAGCCAAGTGTTTCTTTGTGGCATTGTCGGTCAAGACATATGTCTTACAAGGGAATGAAAATCTTACCTCATTTTGGTTATGTTCTTGCCTTCAATTTCTCACACTTTTTAGTTTGTGACCATTGTCTTTATGCTAAACAAACATAGTCACCACACAAAAGGGGCAACACTTGCATAAGTGAGCCATTAGAGTTAGTGCATAGTGATGTGTGCTGACATATTCCTAACGTAACCATGGGAGGGTCATTGTATTTTGTTACATTCATAGATGACTTGTCAAGGAAAGTGTAGGTATATCATCTTAATAAGTCAAAGAAATGTATCCTAGCGAAATGGGACCACATTAGGAAAAGTTTGGACTAAAAAATGGGCCTTGTAAGAATTGTTGATGTGGCATAGCTTTCAAAAAGTGGGGATCGGTATTTTTTTTGCAAATAAGATTCAAACTTGTCAGAGGTTGGATATTTATAATCTACTCTTCAAATGCTATCTATTGATATATAGCATGCATGTATCGGACATTGCCTTCATGTAGATCTAGAAAAAGGTGATTTTAGATTACCGTAACGGTAACAAAACCTAGCTGATTGAAAAAAAATGGCATAACTTTCATAGAAGTCATCCAAACTTTTCGGACCTTGGCTCTTTAGAATCCATTTTTCAAGAACTTTCCAATGATAGGTCATATCATGGGGTTCTAAGCAATATTTAGAGGGGTCTACCGGGTTGCTTTGTTTTGTACAACTTTGATGATGTGGCACTCTTAAAAGGCCCAAAAATGAGTTCAAAATTTTCCTAATGTGGGATCTAGAAGCTAAAAATATTGTTTGCATCAATGATGTATTCTTCAATAAAGATAAGATGAATAAGAAGCCTTTGCATACAATGGAGGTTAGGAGAGTTATCCTCCAAGAAGATGGAGTTTCTCACAATAGGGCTAAAGTGCCTAATGTTAGACAGCACTCGGAGTACGAACTACAATGAAACTCTAACCGACCTATACACAGGTCACACCTATCTGTGAGTTGGTTAGATGTCCTACAATCCACAACGGGTGCTACTGGTGTGTAGGATCAACAACAAAGAGTTTGTGAGGTCATCCATAGGGTTATTGAGCTAGAGAGATAGAACAAGGGGATCCACATGCCATCAACGGGTCTCATGAGATTCTTGGATATAGGGAAGGCTAAACAACCAACCTTATCACAAATGGAGACTCCCTCGGTAATCCATTTAGCATCTTAAAAAGGATAATTCTTTAACTTAATAAGATATCATCAGATAATCTTATCGTTTCTTAATACCTTGTCTTCATGTCATAGGATGGACTTAGATTGAAGTACTTCTTCTTGATCTTCGATTTTTGGAGGATCTGCAACAACTTTTGCTTCTTTTGATGGCGCTCCTTTGGAAGGCTTACGTAGGCTCTCATGGAAAACATGGTGCATGAGCCAATTGTTGGGCAACTTGAATTGATAAGCTATCTCATTGATTAGCTTAAGAATTGAAAAAGGACCATAATATCTTTTTGCTAGTTTAGCATCATATTCTTGGTGGTCCATAGAACTCATGCCCGTAGTATGCCTCAGATGAGCCTCCATATATTTTTTTGCCAGGGGTCTCAGTGCAATATGAGCCCACAAGTGATAGCTTTACTTTTCCAAGTCTAGCTCATCTTTCCCTTAATGACACCAAGGCTACCATTCCTAACCCAATGATGGGCATGCCAAGAAACACGCCATGGACCTCATTTGTGAGTAAAGCACTACTACATGGTAGCTCAATGTCGACAACAGCCCTTACAAGTGTGTATCAATTGTATGCACCTATGGGTCCTCGTACTCATGTAGTTCCTACCCCTCCCATTGTTTCAACATCCTATGCTCCACAACCACAACACTCAAGCTCTTATTCCATGGGACCGTACCGGCTAGCATTAGCATGTCACATCCGACGTCTGCTATGACTAGGTCCACACATATGAACTTTGGGCCGCCACATGGCACAACACCGTACCAAACATGGAACCCAAGGGCTTTATATGCTCCAAGCCCAATGCCAATACCTACTCCATATGCAGTCTCTGGAGCGCCTTCACCCCCGGTGCCTGCTCACTTAGGTAACTTGGAAACATTTGCTCAAGCTATCGGTCGATCTATTGCTGAAAATATGTGTAATAGCCTGATAGAGAACCTATAAGTAAGGCAGTACAAATAGCCAAGCTCACACAAAAATTTTAGTGGAGACGGGGATGTGAGAAAGCATATCGAAGTGTTTGAACAAATATGCAATTCTCTAGGAGAACACAATGACCTGCATAAGAGTAATGCTTTCAGCCTAACCTTAAGTGGGAAGGCAGGGGATTGGTATAGAACCCTAAGAGTGGAAGAAAAAATGATTTACCCTACTCTTAGGAGACTGTTCTTTAAAGAATACATACAAGAGGGGGTGCTTTGGGGTGTAGCCTCTCAGCTCCAGAAAGCCCAAAGAGAGGAAGGAGTCGGTGAGAGACTTTATTAGTCGCTTAAAGCATTTGATTTCTCGTTGTAATCCAAATAAGAGCTTGAATAATAATCAATTGCTTGATAGATTCATTAGGGGATTACGACATGAGGATATCTACAATGGCATAGTCATTAGAGGTATCACCACTTGGGAAGCGGTCACCACCAATGCGATCCAATTGGAGGATAATTTAATGATTCAAGGAGAAAGGTGTCTTTTGAGCCTAAATCTATTAGCTCGCAAGCATCGAGGCATTAGCCAATGATCCTAAAGCCTATTGCTAAGGAGCCAAAGATATCTAAGATGACTTTAGCAGATCTCACCAAGGCCATTCAAGAGAGTCTTAGAGACAATCATGCTCCGCAAAACAATCATATGTATCCAAGAAGGGAGCAACAATGGTGCTCAGTATGCTATGGTCCGCATATGCCCTACTTTAGAGTGAAATTCAATGGGAATTGCAATGCCTGTCGGAGGTATGGTCATCAAGCTAAGGATTGCATAGTATTTAAGCGCACGATGGCCAATAGACCAACCTTAGCATGGATAGACATACCTCGAGTGCCTGCATTGATGCTGGCTGCACCTCTTGAAAAAACATCACAACACATGGTCCCCAGGGCCCAAAATTTTGTTCAAACAACACCCATACCACCTCCAGTGCTAGGATCTCAACCACCACATCTGAGAATCACTTCTGTGAATCAAGTGGGTTGTGAGTCATTTATTGCTTGTTTGAAAGGCTGTGAGGAAGATATAGACCCTAATATTGCCTATGGGATTGATGCGCTTGAAGAAAGTCCACAATACTACATGGAGGACTATTGGGAACAAGTCAAACCTGTTTATCAAGTAGCTACTCTTGCTGCAAGAGGCCAAAATATCAATTACACTGCCAAGAGACCACCTCTTCAATGCTATGAGGGTGGAGTCCACATCGTATGGCCGAGTGTCCTATTAGCCTACAAAAGAATGCCACATTAATGCAAACAAATCAAGCAACACATCTACAATGCGATACTCATGTGTAATTGATGTGGTACAGATCATTTGATTGCCCAACGTCCAAATAATCCAAATGCACCGAAGATCATTCTATTAAACTTGATTGAGGTAATGAAGGAGCCATCACAAAGTACACTTGTGGTACCAATAAATGTACTCACACAATCGATGCTCCAAAAATAAAATTATATTCTTGAAGAAAGAGACACGTCTTCAATTGCCCAATCTCAAAAAAAGAAGAAAACACGAAGGAAGAGATTGCAAAAAGCAATGAAGTCAGACCCCACTTCAAAGACCAACATAGCGACTGGTGAAGACCCCGTGTATATGAATGACACTGAAGAGGATTTTGATTCGGGTGAAACCATGGAGACCAAAACAACCACTAAAAAGAAACCAAAAATCGTCATGAGCCACAATGGCCAAGATCCAAGAAGAAGATAGGAACTTATACAAACCCTACACAGGCGATCGAGCGGGTCAAGCAATTAAGGAGTTTGGTAGAAGATACCCAAAGGGATCTAGAACCAGCACCTAGGTAGATCCAGATTACATACACAGTGTTCCCTATGCAACAACAACCTCAGAAAGTCCATAGACCCCTAGCCATACCTAGTGTCATCCAGGGAGAAAGTGACTTAAAGTCATGGGAAAGTGGGCGTACTCACTTCTTGTTGGAAAGAATGTTTACAGAGGGACTACCTGACCCTATTGAAGAAATGGAGATCCCATCTTTCCCACGTCAAGGGATTGAGGCCCAAACGGTGTCGTTAAATATTGCCAAATTGATGGATTTCATGGCTTCCGAAGTTAGAACCACCATCATGTCCAAACTATATGGAGACCGCTATTCTTAGATCTTCGAGCTTTCCTCAATGGAGAACTGAAGGTCGGGCTACCACAATTTTCATAGATGGATGGAGTTAGGGAGATGCAAATAGAGGAGGAACACTTAGATCCACAACCCAAACTAGATGAGAACCCTATTGTAGAAATACCTGTTAACAAGTTGGGACAAAACTTTAAGGGCGATGAATCCAATGCAACCATACCAATCACTACCAAGGGATTAACTATGAAGGGATTCCTTGATGGTGGCACTGAGGTTAGCATTGTGACTAAAAATTGATGGGAAACTATGGGAAGACCTCACCTTGCGACCACAACCATAGTAGTAAAGATGGTAAATGGATCTATTGTTAAACCTTTTGGGATGCTAGAAATTCTCAAGATCAAGGTCTTTGGACATAAAATAAGAATTACCTTCATTGTTATGGATTTCTCCAAGCACACTTTTGGCATCAGAGATGATCTTAGGATGTCCTTTCATGAGGGAAGCAAAAATGGTACACGACTGGTCTAAAAATCATGTCTACTTGCAATTCCAAGATTCTGTCATTCGAGTGGGTCTTGTAACTGGTCAAGCACGTCCTCTAGGAAACAGGTTTATAATTGACCATAGATCTGGTACCACAGTTCACTTGGCCCCATCGCAATATTGTTACACGTGTAAAGCGAACACTGAAGTTGGGGAAGATTCTCCTTATATGGATGTACTACCTGGGATGACTGAGTCGGACAATGTGGATTGGGTCCATCTAGCAGTAACCATAGACACTTAGGGAAATAGGGGAACGACCTGGGTAACATTAAGGGGGATGAAATTCCACCATTCGTACTCTTAAATATGCTAGAAGCAATGCATATAGCTTTTGATGACCTACAAGATGAAGGTTTGACTGGCATTGGAACCGGTAGTGTCTCACAAGACAATAGCCCACATGATTTGGGGTCAGAATCATCAATTGAAACTGACTTTGAGAAAGAAGAATCTGAGTTAAATCTTAGTGCAAATGTGGGGACAAACCATTCAGGGCTGAGTGGTACCCTAGATGTCAATCTATCCAAGGGAGCAAAAGACACAAGTAGCGATTCATCTAGTGACTCTTCACTAGAGATCGGTCGTAATAAAAAATTAGACAAGAAGAGTAAGAGATATAAGACAATATCGAGCAAATGTGCATGCTAGAATAAATGAAGAGAAATCTACCACAGAATGGCTTAATTATATAGGGGCATGTGATGCTCATCGGAAGTTGGTAGATAAATGGGGTGAATACCTTTAAAGCGTTATGTGGTGTAGTCCACAACCCATTAATATCACACAACTAAAGGCTACACAGAATCCAAAGTTGAGCCGTACCATAAGGAGACGACAAAATTGAGAGTTACCTCAAGAACAAAAGGAATCGGAAGTGAAATCACAGTCCACAAAACAATAGGACCCCACAAGGCTTACACCCTGCACCTGAACATTTCAAATCTAGAGGAACGTAAGGTTGTGTATACAAAGGCTCAAAGAAAACCTATTGATGGAAGCAATGGAGTCTATGATGGTCCAGCAATAGTTAAGGAAATAGAGCTAGCAGACCCAGGAGAAGAGTCCAAATCTGTTTTCATTGCCCAAGTTCTAACAGAGACTGAAGAGTGTGTACTTAAAGAAATTCTCAAGGAATCCAGGGATATATTTTCTTAGACATATCATGATATGAAAGGTGTTTCACCTTCCATGGTGCAACACACAATCTCGATGAATAGCATGGCTAAACCGGTTCAGCAATGACCCTACCCAATGAACCCTAATTATGCAAATATCGTTCAAGACGAGATTGAAAATCTTGTGACATGCGGATTCATATACCCTATTGAGCACTTAGAATGTGTGTCTCCAATAGTGATTGTGCCAAAAAATAATGGGAAACTCAGAGTGTGCATGGATCTCAAGAAGGTCAATGCCGTCACTAGGAGGGACCATTACCCCTTGCCATATTCAGAACATGTGCTTGAAATAGTTGTAGGGAAGGAATCTTATAGCTTTTCAGATGGGTACTCTCGCTACAATCAAATCACAATTGTGCTAGAGGACCAAGCTAAAACAACCTTTGTAACCGAATTTGGAGTGTTTGCATTTTGTGTTATGGATTTTGGCTTAACCAATGCCCCCGCTACCTTTCAAAGATTAATAAACACTGCTTTTAGAGAATATTTAAGAGAGTTTTGCAAAGATTTCTTAAATGACCTTTGTGTTTATTCCTCTTGGAAAGAACATCTATCATGCTTATGAAAAGTGTTTGAGAAGTGCAGATTGTATCGCATCTCTTTAAACCCTTTCAAATGCCAACTTTGGGTTAAACATGGAGTCATTTTAGGGCATATAGTGTCCAAAAATGGGATTTCCACAGATGAGAGCAAAATTAAAGAAATTGTTGAATTGCCACCATCTACAAACTATAAAGGAGTTCAAAGGTTTATTTCAAAACTTACCGAGATAGCTCGTCCTTTGTACAAGCTTCTTATTGAGTTTCACTGGACCGCGGAGTGTGGCCATGCTTATGAGTCATAGAAAAAGACCTTGACTAGCACTCCTATTCTACGAGTGCCCGATTGGAATGTAATTTTCCATGTGCATATTGACGCATCAAAAATTGCTATTGGGTGTGTTCTAGCTCAACCAGGAGAACATAAACTGGACTACCCCATTAGCTTTGCAAGTCGTCAATTGAATGATGCCAAGAGAAACTACACCACTACAGAGCGAGAAGGTTTAGCTATGATTTATGCAGTAAAGAAATTCTGCTACTAGCTTCTTGCCAACAAGTTTGTTTTTTATGTGGATCATCAAGCCTTGTTGTATCTAGTAAATAAACCTTGTTCCACGGGAAGAATTACACAATGATTGTTAATTCTTCTTGAGTTTGATTTTACCGTTGTAGTGAGACCTGGTAAAAAACATGTCATGGTGGATCATTTGTCTCGCATACCCAATGGTGAAGCCCCTACTGGAGTCGATGATGAATTTCCCGATGCTTCTCTATTCCTAGTCGAGACCATACTTGAATGGAGTGAGAAGATTGTGAACTTTCTAGTTAATGGTTTTCCACGCAAAGAGCTTCGTAAGGACATAGCTCAAAAGATATTAAAAGAATGTGAACCTTGTTCTCTCATTGCAGGAAACCTCTTCAGGCTAGGGAAGGACGATGTTCTTAGACACTGTGCCCGTGAGGATGAGTATTTGTACATACTGCAAGAAGCCCAAGGGTATAGCCGAAGGACATTTCTCAGGGAAACTAACAGCTAGAAAAGTGTTGCAATCAGGCTATTGGTGGCCTACCTTATTTTCAAGGATGCATAGCTTTTTGCAAAAGGATGTGATGAATGCCAACTTTACAAGATCACGCAACAAAAGGATAAGATGCCATTACATCCAGTTAAAGTGACTCAACCATTTGAAAAATGGGGGTTGGACTTTGTAGGCTCAATGAGTCTTACAGCTCGTAGCACTCAATCTTGATATATTATAGTTGCCACTGACTATGTGATAAAGTGAGTGGAAGCCAGGGTGACACGTAAGCCTGATGCAAGGTCAACTACCAAGTTTCTCTTTGAGAACATTATTACAAGATTTGGTTGTCCCTTTGAGATTGTGAGTGACAATGGCACTCATTTTATAAATGGAGTGATAAAAGAACTCACTACCAACTTCATGATAGCTCACCATAACTCCACACCTTATTATTCACAAGCAAATGTCCAAGCTGAGAGCACAAACAAGACCTTAATCTCTATCTTGACCAAAACGGTGGAAGCTCATTGCACACATTGGGATTTGAAGCTGACTTCAGCCCTATGGGCTTATCGTACTTCTTACAAAGTGTCTATTAATTGTACACCATTCAAATGGTATATGGCCAAGAAGTAGTTATGCCATGGGAGTTTGTAATTCCTAGTCTGCGTGTAGCTTCACAAGAAGGTTGGGATGGTAATCCTTTAGTTGAGCATTTATATATCCTTGAAAGCTTAGATGAAGAAAGGCAATTGGTTGTGCAAAACGCACTTATAGAGAAAGGCAGGAGGAAGAAATGGTTTGGCCATCATCTAAAGAACAAGGATATCAATGTTGGTGATAAAGTCCTTATGTACGGAGTGCGTAACGAAAAGAAAAAGTTGAAATATGCGGGAAAAGGACCGTATAGAGTATGTGAAATCACCCCACAAGGAACCATTCGTGTGGAGACTCTTGATGGAGTTGAAACCATCGGATTCCTCAATGGTAGCAAATTTAAAAGATATTATGATCCTTTAAGCCAAGAGGAGCTATGTGCCATCCATAAAAAAAAAAGCAGCCAAGGCACAAACAGAATTGAAGAAGATACAAGCTCAAGCTGAGGCTAAAGAGCGACAACAACGCATAAGACGCCAACGAGAGGCCCCAACCTTGGAGTTACACATGCATTCCACGTTGAAATAGAGGATGATTGGTCGGACTTTGAAACACCTCTATGATACCCTATTGAGCTAAATAGCGCCTACGGAAAAGTGCTATATAACGCTTTATTGGACACAGGTGCTAAGTATAATCTGTTGTCATAATGGAGTATGGTGTCAGTTGGGAAAGCCACTTCTATTTGATAGTAGTATCCAAGTCAAGGATGTCAACAGGAAAAAAACTACGGTTTTTGAAATCCGGCACACTTCAGTCAGTTATGAAAATGGTGTTGTGGCTTTGGGCTTTTTGGTCATGCCTGCTGGAACTATGGAGGGCAATATAAACTTAGGACGCATGTGGATGATAGCCACCAAATGCACTATTTATTGGGGGACTGGGGGTGTCACAATGCAGAAACCAACTCTTAGCCCTGCCACTCAAGCCATAGTCCCTGAGATATTGCCTCTTAAGGAAATAAAACCCAAAACATTGCATGTCTAGGAGGTTGAACCATATGTCCCTATAGTCCAACTCTCTAGAGCTTCAACTGCTCTAGTTGAAATAAATCTTGAGACACACAAGATCCATCCTAATATAACATATAAAACATACAAGTGGGTCCCTAAAGCTTCTTTAGCGACGATAGCTAGTGCTCAAAGACAGGAGCCTGGTAAGAGACATCCCACTAGCCCCAAGAAATGTAGAGAAATGTTGCCTTGGATTCCTTAAAAACTATTGGAAGCCCAAGGCTACTATGAAGGAAATGATCAAATATGGGTGCCAAAACGTAAATTGTACTCTTACTTGTCACCTGGCCCATGTGAGCCCAATCACATAGCTCCAAAATAGATTGAAAATCATGGAAAGGAATAAAACACGGAACGCTACATACCCGCTCCAGAGCTAGTTTGGGTACCAAAGAAAGAATGATTTGTTCCACCTGGATGAGGAATAGGAAATTCAAGTGAAGCTTCTTGCTCTTCATGAAGTCCCTATATGGAAATAGAAGCTTCGACACAACCTCCACCTACCATTGTACATATCCATACAAACAAAGAAGAGTGTGCGCCTCCCGTTGTAAGTTCACCACCTACAACATCGTTGCAAATAAAATCATGGGAGAGTACCTTACCACCCTTGTAACTAGATGAAACGCATAGGGAGGTTAAAAACTATTGGTTAAAGCCTTCACCCATAGAAACTTGGAACAATTGGTTTCAAAAGGTGACAAAATCATTCCAAAAGATATGATCTACCCAAGGAAGGGGGGAGTGTTTACTGATAGTCATCATTCACTCACTTCCCTCTCAACCTTCCTCCTCCCTGACCTCTCAATCTCTAATCTTAGGGAATGTATATATAAAGTGTTATACTCACAAAAACAAGATAAAAAAGTAAAAGAGCAAGAGGCACCAAACAATAATCTGGAAGCTTACAACTTCTATACATAACACAAAATCATAAAAACACATTATGCACAAGGACACGACCTTTTGACACAACCCTTATAATATTTGCACTCTAACCATCATCTATCTGTGTGTACAAATATGGCTAGTACACTAGAGTCATCCACTCCTGCCTTGGGTGAGAGATACCCTCGCTACTTTTCACAAGTGTTTTACATGGTCTTTTTGGTGCTTGCTTGTAAATGGGATTTGGTAGGTACTCTAGCATGTGAGAGGAATTTAGACGACTTAGAATGGTTGATACGTTTCTTGTTGACCACGATTGATCCATATTTAGTAAAGAGAATTTCTCCCATTGCACAAGCCTACCCTTTTGACCAAGATGACTATAAACGTCTAGTGACCTTTTTAATAAACATTGGTGTCTCTAATGAGGATGAAGACAATCTACATGATTACATGGATGGCACATATGGTCTCACGGATGATGACTTTGTTTTTCTCGACGACGAGGATAGGGGTTTAGCCTTAGGGTTTCCCCCCAATATCTACAATATCCTATTCCTTTGACACTCTAGGGGAAGTGCAAATAATTAGGTTAGGGTTTCTTATGTTGTTTAATTGTGTTCAATAAGGGTTGGTACCTCTTCCTACTGATGTGCCTCCTAGACGTATTGTTTGTGTGTCATAATGTGTATAGAAATTTGGACCTTCATGGAATCTTTCTCTCGTTCACTCTTCAAATCAAGCGCGATCATCAATACAAACAGGCGTTTCTTGTCCATTAGCTTTGTCCCTTATCCTTTTTGCATCCATATTTGTCTCCTTTAATTGTGATTGGGAGCATAATATTTAGCACATTTGCTCAGTAACACACATTAAATTCAATGTAATTTTTTGTCATAATCACTTGTCTAGGTTTAAAAATCAAGCAGTCTGACTAAGCTAGTTTGACCAAGCTAGGCGTTAGAGATCTTCTCTTAATACCATGGGGAATGCCTTACTAATAATCAATGGTTACTTAGGTTATTAGTCCGATTTAGGTAGCATTGTGTGCAATGTACTAGGTGTTTCTAGTGAGCTTAGTCCCTATTGACCTTTCTCTTAAGTATTATAAAGGGAGTTTACTAATGTGATGAGCTTGGGGAGGGCAACAGTGTTATATGACCCCCCAAAGTTACAAAATTTAAAATATTGAAAACGAGAAAAAAAAATCAACGTGTCACATTGTAAAATCTTAAGCTGGAATAGAAATCTCAGTTTGATTTGATACTTCACTCACATGTATCACCTATGGTACGAGAGCCCTAGAGGTTCCCAGTGTGGGTGCTTTTCCTTGAAAAGCAAAAAACCCAAGGCATACCAAATAAGCGCACACATCACAATTGAATCATTGTGAAAAGACTTTGGGGGGTCAAAGAAAAGGGAATCAGTCAGGCAATGATTTCATGAGAAATTCCTTTTATCATAGCTTAACTACAAGGTCTTCTAGGTATAGCCTCTAGTCAGCCCTTAGACATGAAATACTTCGCTCTTGCAATTAAACAACTTAGTTGACTAGAGAAAATTGAGAAGCTTGGCCATGGTATATATAGTTGATCTCTAGTGTCTTTTGATTGTTAAATTAGCAACCCCGGACTTATTTAGTTTTTGACCTTTACAATTTTTTATGTGTTGGATTATATTACAATTTAATGTTTATTATCGACAAATGATTTAAAATTCTATTACCAATCAATTTGCCTGACTACAACTGCATATGCTTTTTAATTGTATATAAGGATGCAATTATTGTGCCACTTTTGTTTGATTTTGCAGTGACTGAAGAAGGCTAAGGACTTTCATCTCAAATGCTCTTCCACCTTGATGAACGAACTTCAACTCAATAGATTCCTAGGACGGAATCTACATCAGGAAGGGGGCATGTTAACCGACAAGTCACACAGTGAGTCAGCACTAGGCGAATAGGAAGCTTGGGGACTTCTTAACGCTCCCTATCGCTTGGTGTTGACCTTGGTGTAACAGACATTACAAGAGGCAGTAGAGTCAATACTAGGCAAATAGGAAGCTTGGGGACTGCCCAATGTCCCTATCGCTTGGTGTTCACCTTGGTGACAAAGACATGACATGCAATAATGAAGTCAGCACCGTGTGAATATGAGGCTCGGGGACTGCCCAACACCCCCTATCTCTTGGTGCTGACCTTGGCAAATAGGCAATTGTCCAGTAAACATCCATGGACATTACATTGCTTTGAGTCAGGGATCGGGCTTGTCGGTCCAATAGGAAAAGGGTAAGAGTGATTGCCGATGAGAGGTGCACTCTAACTGGAACATTCAAGGGTTAGTTGGCTAAGCATGGGTACCTAAGTGTGAACGGGCGAGCTCATATAAAAGTCAACTAAACCTAAAAATGACTCATTCTCTCATTTGTGCAATGTAAGAAGAGTGATCTTGCTCCATCTCCTTCTCCTTCTCCTTTGTGTACTAGTGTGTGTGTGTGCTTGAGAGAGAGAGAGAGAGAGAGAGAGAGAGAGCATTGCGGCGGCACGACGACGGCGAGGCGGTTGAGCGTGGCGCAACAATGTCTCCCTCTTCTTCACGGTGAGGAATCCTCCATGACAACAAGCGTAGAGCGGTGAGTGACATACCATTGCCATCTTTGAGCTTACTAGTTTAGGATATTTGCATGCTTGGAGCCATTTGTGGATCACACACAGTGTTAGGCAAGTCCCTTGCTTTGATACGTGCGGACAAAGCCCACAATCCTTTCCAAAATGGGAAGTTAGTGATATCTAACTTCTCAAGGTTGAACGAAGAGTTCTCCAATGATGAAGCCATCACTTGACAAGGAACAAATGTGGTAGATCCTCTAAACTAAAAAAGATGATATAATACCTAAAAATTTTCAACAGAGTCTCCCCTACAAAACTAACTTTTGAAACCAAAACAAATGTGTACAATGGTTGAAACGCTGATCAAAGTGGCTAAGTTGGCAAGATAGAATCTAGTGTATCCAATTCAAAAGAGTGTCTCTAACCAACTAAACGTTGGCAAATGCATACGCATAAAGATGACAGCAATGCCAACAATGGTGGGTCAAAAGATGCACACCAATACTGCACTAACCACATAAACATACATCCTATGTCGATGCAAAAACTGTAGGGATGTCGCGAGGCCGCTCCAAAACCTCTATCACCAAAAGATTCCACTCGTAGCGGGTGGGAGATAGGTCGTTGTTACGGAGGTCGAGCTGGTGAGGTAGGTTAGGGTTCTTAATTCCTCTGCTCTGGGATTGTGCCCGTGAGCTTGTTCCAACATCGAGGCTGCTCAATATGACCTTACCATGACCCTCAACAATAAGCTTTGCATATTTTTGTCAACACATAAACCGTGTAAGATCTCACATCAACCACAGAAACCCTTTTTTAAAACCGTTGTGACAGTTTGTCTAATTTAATAGACCCTCAAGATCTTACATCATTTATGCATGTGATAGAGATTGCAGAAAGAGTCTATAACAATAAAAACCTTCACATAGAAGAACTTGCAAAAGTAGACCACTATCTGAACTAGATATCTCCCAAAACGTGTGGAATTTACAAAAAATTCATCCTGCAAAGTTATAGAGCACACAAAACGGGGTAGTAATCATGGGAATCAACCTAAAACACTAATTCTAACAAAGAGAAATCTGATCTGTAAAATTTCCAGCCTAGATTCACAACCTGCAAGCAATTTGAGTGACATATCTCAAAAGCGATGAGGATTCTGAGAAAAAATTCTTTTGCAAAGTTGAAGAGCCTAAAAACTCAATAAAAAATAGTGGGAATCAGCCTAAACAAAAACCTTTGGATAGAGTGAAAACAAATCTTCAAACGTGGTGTAATTTTTGTTGCTTTCCCGCCTGCTTACCTACCAAGCTCTGATGGTTCTCTCTAATCCTTAAGCTCTGATATTAGCAGGGTTGCATGATTTGTTATTCGACATTCATTTTATTCGTGAATAATGGTCGATTAATACATTTCAAAGATTTATTCGCTCATATTATTTGCTGCCACATCAGCTTTATTCAAAATAACATTTTACTACTTACATATCGATCGAAAGACTATCGATCGATATTGTATCGATCAAAAGACTATCGATTGATAGGTATTGATCAAAACAATATCGATTGATTCTGACATAGTATTAAAAGCCTTGATTTACATGCTTTAGGTACAATTCCCTACACCAAAGTGTCAAGTTACCCCCGACATAGAAAAGTTGAATTGTCAACTTAAAAAATCCTTCGATTTTTGAAGAAAATAGATCATTTTTAATGTTAAAACATTAAAAATAAAAAAATGGATAGATTTGAATCATTTATAATTCTAAGCAATAGAAGTTATTCTTTAACTCTATTGTTTTAGTATAAATATATAATTCTAAGCACTAGAGGCTATTTTTTTAGCTATAGTGTCTTAGTGTGAATGTATAATTCTAAACATTAGAGGCTATAATCTTAGCTCTATTTGTTTTAGAATAGATACCAAAAGTGATATTTGATGAGGTTAAAATCTATCATAGCTATAATATGTGCATAGATGAAGTGTTAATTCATACATTTTGGAACATATCATTCACTAGGTAGATAAGACATTGATTTAGAAGATTAAAATAAACATTTCTATGTGCAATTAAAAGGTTACCAAAGGTTATTTAAACTGCAATACTTCTATACTTGGTTGTTTGAGCAGGGTCTCCTAGTTCTAAGTATGGATAAGATATACATGTACATGTAGGGTCTCCTGGTTGTCATGAACGAATGTTCTTACCTCCATATAGACATAGAATAGGTCCACTTAGTGCCTCTTGGTTGTTATAGATGATTCTCTTACTACCAAGTGAGGTTTAAGGTATAAAGTAGGATTCACTTGGTTGTTATTGAGCTTATGCTCTTACCTCTAAGTGAATATGGTGGATCACCTATAGAATTCACTAGGTTGTGATCAAGCGAAAGCTCTTACCTCCTAGTGAATACTAGTCATGCATAGTACTTAGGAGTCACATGGATGTTATCGATCTCATTCTCTTACCTCTATGTTGATATAGAAATTAGAGACCTTGGTTATTTTAGGGTCGATTGGTTGTGTTTGAGCAGTAGCTCCTACCTCTAAGAGACATAGATAGTGGAATGTGAGATGACTCCATCACTCATCTAGGTTGTCTTGAGCAAACGCTCTCTACCTCCTAGTAGCCAAGAATTTCATATCCATTGGTGTTTTTTCCTAAAATATTATCTTAACACTATTCATTCATCATTTTAATTTAACAAATCATATCTATAATCTTTTATCTTTACCATTGCGCGATTATGGCGAAAAATTATAATCATAGTGTACCTATTGATTATAGGATGTATTTTGTTGAAGTCAAAAAGCATGGTGCGAGGAAAAGAGTGGACATATGTAGAGGAAATAGAGAAAGGAAAAATAGTTTATTGATTATAGGATGTATTTTGTTGAAGTCAAAAAGCATGGTGCGAGGAAAAGAGTGGACATATGTAGAGGAAATAGAGAAAGGAAAAATAGTTTCCTTTGTGGAATGCAAACATTGTGGGCATAAGTGGCACGACAACACTATTCGCATGAAGGAACATTTATTCGGCACTAGACCCAATGTGAAAGAATTTGGAGCACCGCCTAAAGACATATGGGTCCATTTTGCAAGGTATGGAAAGAGATGAAAACATGCAGGACTTCTTCCTAAGAGACAGAAGGGTATAATGACAGGTGGGTCATCTATCATCATAGAAGAATTGAGTGTAGATCAAGAGACGTGCAAGCTAGCCAAGGACCTCAATGGGAACAACCCAAACACCTCAAAGTCCTTACACTTTTCCAAATGGTGCCATGGGATGGATGGATGCAAGTCCCGGGACATCCAGCAGCTCCGCTACGCCTGGTTGGACTCTACACGTAGCATTCGCTCAATAGGACATGCTCAAATTGCATCTAAAGTGGACACAAGCCTCCATGGTTCATGGAATCTCATTTAATGTCTCATAAGAAATCCTATTTTCAAAGATGCACTAATGTCAACTGCAAAAAAAGGATTCATCTATCCTGATTATAATAAAATTTGAGTAGAGTATGTGGACAAAGTCAAGAGCAGTAGAGAAGTGATTCTTAAGCAAACGGTGCTTGACTTTGCCATAGCGCTTCATGGATGGACCAGTTGTTGTTAAAAAAACATTGATTAACGTCATGGTAATTTGTCCCAAAGGTGCAATGTTTTTGGAGGCCATTGATACCTCAATGAAAGAGAAGACATCTCTCTACTTGACAAAGGTATATGAGCGAGCTATCGCTCGACTAGGTGGACCAAAAAATGTGACAGCTATTGTTACAAATAATGCTTCCAACTACAAAGGAGTGGGTTTAGCCATTATGGAAAAGTACACAGAAATTACATGGCTTGGATGTGCATCACACACCCTAAATTTACTCCTAAAGGATATGGGTAGATTATCATTCATAAAACGGGCCCTTATTGACGCCAATCACGTAGTCAAGTTTATATGGGAACGTCAGTTTACATATGCTTATTTTGCTCCAAGTCTCCAAAAAAAGCGCTTCAAATTTTTTGTGCCACACGATTCACTACATCATACTATGTTTGGAATAATCTCATTGAAGTGCAAGCAAATCTTACAGAAACTATTGTAGATTGCCATTGGGTGGCTTGGCTCAGCAAGTATCCAAGCCACCACGAAGCAGCTCAAAAATGTGTGTCCTTGGTGCTATACCCTCTCTTTTGGTGGAACATTGGCAAACTTGTTGGGGTTAGTAAGCCCTATGTGGAACTATTAAGGGTTGTCGACATAGATAAGTTTGTCATTGGTAAGGTTTATTGGATCATGTCTAAGGTGCTATGTCAAACCAAAGAATACAACCAATACAGTGCAAGGGAGAGAACACAGATCGTGAAACTTGTGGATAAACGATGGGCTCAAATGCACACACCATTGCATGGTGCTCATTTGTCTTGGATCCAAAATTTTAAATGAATGGACAAGCTTCCAATAAAGAGGTAATGAGAGACTTTAGAAACGCCTGCTTGCAGTTTTTGCCAGGCAATAATGGCATGGATGCATTCGAGCAGAGGGTGGATTATACCAATAGCGAAGGAACTTTCGGAGATCCCTGGGTTCTTAATAGCGTAAAAAGGTTCTCACACCCAGTATGGTGGAGAGAACATGAGGAGATGTAGTTGAGTTAAAACACGTGGTGACTAGGGTGATTTTGGTTGCGGCATCCAGTGGTAGCTGTGAGCGCAATTGGTCTTCTTATTATTTTGTGCACTCAAAGTGTAGAAATCGCTTCAGTCCTGCTCGTGATGCAGACCTTGTGTACTTCTTTTGTAACATGCATCTCATTCATGCACCCAAAAAGATAGACATGCAGGCGATCAAAGTACACTTTGGAGTGTTTCAGACTCATGAAACGGTGGCGGAACAGAGGTGTAGCGATGACGAGATGGAGTGGGAAGTGGCTTCAGAATGTTTAGACAATGAAGAGGTTGATGACCTGGTGCCTGTGATAGATAGAAAAATATAAACATCTTTTCATGATAATGTATCTACTCTATCTCACTGTAGCTCACTTTTTTGTATTAAGAGCAACATGCACACCTTTGGACAATATATAAGTCTTCTCCATTAAGTTTTTTTCAAGTATTGAGGAGAGTTCGCATAAACATAGGCAACCAAATAAAATAACATTAACACATCCTAAACAAAATGACATCTACAAACCAAATTCTCAACAAAGTCATCAATTAGCAACTCTAAAACAAATTCATTGCCATAAACATAGAGAGATTACAATGCGTCTCAAAAAAAGACGGGGTTGTTTGTCATTAAAATTTCCAACTGCAGTCTACAATGTCTTTAAGAAACTGTGATATCCACCATTTCTTCAAGATCTACGTTCAATGCTTCCTCAAGCATATCCATCGTTTCTTGAATATATGTCTCATGACCTGGTCCTACCTCCTCACGTAGCGGAGAGAGAGGACCATATCGTGTTTCATATTTGGCAAGTTTTTACAATAAAACAACTAGTTCTACTTCTTTGGCTGACAACTTCTCTTGTAGCGAGAGAACGCTCTCTCCTTGGCTGGCTAGTGTAGCCCCCTAAGACACGATATTAACAATTTGTTCATGCTCATCTGGTAGGAGCACCACTGGGCTCTTTCGTGCAAGTGGATCTGCCTCCCCATGACGCACTTGTGCCCTTTCTTAAGCTCTTCCAAGTCCGACACCAATGTTTAAAAGACGGTCTATGCAAAGGACGTGATTCTTCATTATATCTTGCACAAAGACTTGTTGGATGAAGTACATGGCAACTTGATTATTATTAGGTAGAATGCACTCCTTTTGGATGAAGCATAGAAGCAACACACACGTGAGCCCTTTGTGCTGCAAAATCTAAGATTTTCAATGGTTTCGTTGCCTTGA
This sequence comes from Adiantum capillus-veneris, assembly GCF_014529385.1. Lineage (NCBI taxonomy): Eukaryota > Viridiplantae > Streptophyta > Polypodiopsida > Polypodiales > Pteridaceae > Adiantum > Adiantum capillus-veneris. Next base: position 94,793,819 of record NC_140959.1, on the reverse strand, counting down.
CAGGACCTATCCTCCTGAACAGTACGTCTTTCACAAAAAAGGAGGGGCAGCACTTGCGTACATCCACCAATTTCATTGGTTCACCCTCCAAACCCTCAGGCTCCACGGCCTCGACAAAGAATAAGGAGAGGTCTTGAGCCCCGTAATGCAGGCTCTCCTCTCTGAGGATGCGTTGAGAGTCCTTGTGGTTGAGCTCACCCCGACATTGGGAGGAGCGTATGGGACTGCCATTTCCTGTCGAATCACACGTAATAAATATTAGATCAAAATGATAGATACACATTGATTAAAAAACTATAATCGATGGTACGATCAATGTTCAATATACACAATTTCAAAATTCACATCTCTCTCATCAATTTGATAACACCAATGTAATAAAATAGCATGAAATTTCAAGACAATGGACATGAGACAAGACAAAACTGTTTCATTGCAAAGTATAGACACATTCTCAAATTACAAGGTATGATTTCAATCATTGGATGGCCTCAAGCCTGCACTATCCGGGAGCGTGCGACCAACACTCTTAATGCCTTGTAACATGCTGAGGAGATCATGTGAGGACTTGCGCTAGGTGGGATTGGGAGATACACAAGTGCGCAGGACTTCCTGAAAGCGTCTGAGGAAAGCAATATCCCTTGTGTATGGGAGAAGATCTGGCAACTTTGGAACTGTGTTTTCTGTGGGAAACAATGTTGCACTACCCCAATCACATACGCCCACATATACTCCAACCCAACCAAAATGCAGAAAAAATTACTTCCATGAACATCATTGTGAGTGACGTTATTTGCATGCAAAAAGATGAAGATTCAGAGAAATCCATTAATGATAGGCCATATATTCTGCTTGACGATGTTGCACGCATTTTGAGAACCCCATTTTTTGTAAATTTGTACATACAAACATGACGCCTGATGCCAAAAGTGTGTGTGGGCTTTCTTTTTGTGGGGTTTTTATCTTGATTTAGCAAGCACATGTACATGCACTGCAAGTCGCTACTCTAGTGTTGACAGCTGTAGGGCTACTATAAGTGCCCGTGAGTGAGTTTTTTGACGTGAGACTTGTATATAACATAAACTCATGTACAAACTTAAAAAATTTCAGCCAAAGATCAGGAATTTTCAGGTTTGAGCTCGTTGTGCCTCCTTGATGGTTTCTGTTGTTGCAGTTTTTGCCCCCGCCTTGCCTACTCTATGCGTAGTCGTGTCAGGACAGCTCCCTGTTCGCATCAATTTTGCATGTAGCGGCGTGTAGATTCAAATTTGGTCATCTTAAGCTTTCTCAACATTCATTTTTCAAGCTTTCTCCCAATTTAAAGTGCCCCAATTGGATTTGTGTTGTTCAGGTTACGACTAGTTCTCTGCAGGGTTATGGCTATGGTAGCCTAGTGGTGTGCAGGCAGATTGGGAGGGTATGTATCTAGAAATTGTGGAATTGATGTTGAAGTTGTGGGTTTGTGGTGTTCAATGGTGAAAGGGGAGGCCCTTGTCTTCATATGCATTGGTCGGTGTGTGCTGTAAATCCATTCTTTGGCAGGGTTTTGCTCCTATGTGACATAGTCTCTTGGGTGGGCGATGGCCAGTAAATTCCCAAGGGGACTACTCTTGCTGGACTCGTGGTGTTTTAAAGGGATTTTTTTCAAAGCTTTTGGTGTCTTGTAGTTCTCTTTCAACTCTCTTGGGTGACCTCACTATAGAGGTGTTTCAGTTTGCTTGTTTCCAATTGTGTTTTGGTGCCCCGCCACCAAGGATCTTCTTCAAGTGACCTTCACTTGACAGATTTGATGGCTATAATGACAGAGTTTCCAAGTTTCTATGGTCAGGTAGGTGAGGATGCTGATGCATTCATTGAAAAGATGGAGTTTTCTTGTTTGATGGCAAATAAGGAAGATCCAATGATTATGCTCAAGATTCTGTTCTTTTGCTTGAAAGAGGATGCAAGGACATGGTATGATGAGCATGAGTCTTGGGTGAAATTATCTCAACCTTCACAAGTGATGAACTATCATGAGGTAAAGAAGGCCTTCCTTAAGAGGTTTAGGAAAGTAGAGGACCCAATGGATGTATGGCACTCCATTGAAGGACTTGGGCAATGTGATGGTCAAAGTGTAGATGCCTTTGTCAAGGAGTTCAATGCTTTGTGGAAGAGATGGTGTGTTGCTTTGGGTAGTGATGTTCCTCCTCTTATGCTTAAGAAGTGTATGTTTATGCAAAGTTTGAGGGCTGATTTGAGGTTGAATGTTGAGCTTAAAAGGCCACTTACATTTGAGGATGCAGTAAGGGTTGCAAAGCATAAAGATTGGAAGCTAGAAAGATTGAGAGAGCCTGGATTGCAGGGTGATATGGAGATTTGTATAAATTGCATTATTTGATAATGCAACCCCGGATATTAGTTCAAGTGCACAAACGAGAGTTTGTGCATGTGTGTGTGTGCAACAATGGAGAAGAGAGAAGAGGAGAGGAGACATAGGTTGTGGTGGACTCCAAACACAATTGTGTTTAGGGTTATGAGTCCTTATTGTTTTATGTAGGATGAAATGGCCAGTGTTAGTTTTTGGTTAGTGTCTGACCGCCCAACACTTGGAAATGACACATTGGGCTTTACCACCCAATAGGCCATGCATATTGATCTGTGAAACCGCAAATTCAATAAAGCTGCCTCATATTGCATACATAAATAAGGGATCCAATACCAATAGCAATTTGGTAAAGAGTGACATCACCAAGATCCTAGCATCATGAAGATTGAACTTCAAACCTGTTTCAATGTAGCTTGTTTAACATGAGGGAATACCACCATCACACTGCTTAAACTATATGACCAAGTATTGATGCAATAGCACCAAATCTTTCATCTTTAAAGTAGCATTCAAATCAGCCTAAAATTCAGCAATATGTGTCTCATTCAGAGTGATCAATAAATCATCCATATATAGAACAACAATGAGAAGTGAATCACCCTCAAGCTTTACATACAAAGAGCTTTCTGTTGGACTATTACAAAAACCTCGTTTAACCAAATGAGTGTCAGCTTTCTCATACCAAGCACGAGGAGACTCCTTCAACCCATACAAATCTTTCTTGCATTTGCACATGTTATCCTCTTTTCCTTTCTTGACAAAACTCTAAGGCTGCATTACATAAACTTCCTCAAATATGTCACCATTCAAGAAAGTAGTAACAATGTCTAATTGATGTATATTCCATCCAAAATGAGCTGCCAATGCACATAGAAAATGCACAATAGTCATACAAAAAGTGGGAGCAAAAGTTATTGCATAATCTGTGCCTTTTTGTTGTGCATAACCTTCTGCAACAAGTCGAGCCTTATAGTGATCAATCTCACCATCCGGCTTACGTTTCAACTTGTAAACCCACTTTATACCAACTTGCCTTTTTGCCAGGAGGCAAATAACATAAACTCCATGTGTCATTTTCTATAAGTTCATCATATTTTGATTGCATGACAACCATCCAATTTTTAGAATTTTGTGCTACATCAAAAGACAAAGGTTCATCTACATCACATAAACTAGAAATAGTCAAAGCATAACAAACTGATGCATGAGATGCATGGCAAGAACTTCAACGAGTACGACTAGACAAAAGTGCATCCAATTTAATGTCATGCAAAGTATGTACTAGCCATTTTGGCATACCTCTAGCGTGTTCATCTCAGCCTTTTCAACATCATGTACATCTGCATCAGAAATAGGCTGATTTGTAGCATTTTTTGAAACCCCCATAGGCTGTACATTTGTCTCATTGGAATTTAAATTCAAGTTTCCACCACTAAAAAGAGGCAACAAACTATCATAAATATCATGTGAGCGCACATTATTGTCTCTAGTACATGACAACAAAGGCTGAACAGAATCTTCCACAAAAACAATATCTCGTGAAACTAAGATATACTTTGTTTGCGGGATGGTACAACCTATAACCTTTTCCTTTAGTATTGTAACCAACAAAAATTCATTTGACAACCTTAGCATTCAATTTTTTTCGTTGTGTTTGTAGCACCAAAGCATAATGCAAACAACCAAAAACGCATATGTGGTCAATAAATGGGTTTCTATCATGCCATGCTTCATATTGAGTCATAGACTGCAAAGCTTTTGTAGGACACATGTTAAGTACGTAATTAGCATACATGATTGCCTCAAGCCAAAATGAATGTGGCAAAGCTTGACTCTTGACCATAAATCATTCCATCTCCCCGTAAGTGACCTTTTTTTATTTCAGCAACACCATTTTTTTGAGGTGTATACGGAACTATACATTGCTACCTTATCCCATGAGTATGAAAAATTACATTAACGTATGAGACATGTACTCCCCCCCTCGATCTGAACGGAGGGTTACCATAGTACAATTACAGACATTTTCAGCCATTACCAAAAATTGATTGAAGCACATAAATACTTCAAACTTAGCTTTAAGCAGATACACCCTTGCATCCGTAGAGTAATCATCAATCAAAGTCATGAAGTACATGTAATTGCCCAAGGATAGAGTTTCATGGGTCCACAAACATCACTATGAACAAGCTACAATCTACATGTAGCCCTAACTCAACCATCCTTTGGAAACATCAAATGTTGTATCTTACCCAAAATATATCCTTCACAAATATACTTCACAGGTGTGTCAACAGGCAACAAAGAAGCAACAATATCAAATTTATACAAACATAGCAAACTGGCAAAATTCAGATGCCCAAAATGCATTTTTCATCTAAAACAATCTTTGAATTCACAATTGCATTTGAAAAATTTTTCCCACACTTGTCATACAAAGTGAGCGTATACATCCCACGGCATAAAATGCCAGATGCAGTAATTTCATCACCAAAATTGAGATCATGAACTATACACTAATCATCCACAAATTTCACAACAAGACCAAGTATAGCAAGTGCAAATATAGACAAAAGGTTCTTCTTGGTCCTAGGTATGTAAAGTGCATCAACAAGTGTAAAAGAACTACCATTCACATCAGTCAGCACAATCTTTCCAACTCCCTTGACTAGACAGAAGGAATTATTGCCACCAGTGATTGTATTCCCATGAGGGACATCCTTAAGAGAGGTAAACAAGTCATGATGAGAGGTAATGTGCTTTGTAGCACCACTATCAAAGTACCATACATGAGAATCTACAGCAACTGACATTTATGAATCATTAACAGAAGGATCATAAGTGCACTCTACACTAAAAGCCCATTCTATATCTTCATCAACATCACAATCATTCCTTTCACAGAAGACTCTACAATAGCTGCACTTATAGTGGAACCAGTCTCTTTTGCCTTCAATTTTGGATACTTCTTGATCAAGTAACCATTATCTTTACAATAATGGAAGCACATTTTCTTTTTGTCCTTTTCACCAAAATTCCCAGATGAAGTGCTGCCAGCAGAAGCATTAGGAACATGTGATTCACCACTCGTAGAACAACCATGAGAAGTGGCCACATTATTGTTACAATTTTTTCTTTGAGCAGCAATAAATGCCTATTCAACTACATGTTGTTTAGCCCTGTTCTTTCTTGGAAGTGACTTTGGCAATAGCAATGTGCATAATACATCAGATTTGATAACATCAGAATTCTTTGGGTCATCATAAGCCTCCAAGTACTAGCAAAACTTTAGTAATAATTTTGCAGAGCATCAAGAACAGTCTACACAAGGGAACTATCAAAAGGACTTCACCTACAAAAATAAGTGTTTCATTACTATCCTTGATACCAACAAGGAAAGTGTCCATTTCATCTTCCTCATGCGTAATCTTTGACTCCATCTCTTTACGCAACAATAAAATTTTAGCTTCATTGCGACTTGCATAAAGACCAACCAGAATATCCCAAGCCTGTTTTGCAAATTTAGCTAAACGAATGTGAGGACTAATAGTGCGCTTTACAAATAACACAATCAATGCAGCCTACGTATCTCTAACATCCCAATGAGGTTTCTTAGCCATAGGAAAAAACGCTTTGGCAGCAGCAACCCTACCACCAAAACCTGTAACATCCTCAACATCGCTTGTATCCACAAAACCAAGGTGTACATCAATGCCCTACACAACATTCCAAGTTCCCTTTAGGCTATGACACAAGAACATGTTATATCATGTAAGCCCACATTGGGTAATTTTCCCCATCCAATTTATCATTCAACAACAAATAACTTGAACACATATATGTTGTTGTAAGCCATGGACTGTCCCTACACCTGATGTGAAAACTGCCCGAAAAGAGGAGGAACAAAGCAAGACCAATACGTGCTATATAGCGCAACCCAAAGAATATTGTGAGGACCTATTATCCAAACAATGGCTCACATCACTACCACATGTATATGGTAACATACATATAGGTTGGAGGGAAGTTTTGAGTAAAAGTGAGGTTGGAGGGAAGTTTTGAATAAAAGTGAGGTTTTGGTAACATACATATAGGTTGGAGGGAAGTTTTGAGTAAAAGTGAGGTTGGAGGGAAGTTTTGAATAAAAGTGAGGTTTTGGTAACATACATATAGGTTGGAGGGAAGTTTTGAGTAAAAGTGAGGTTTTTTTAATTATTTGTTTTAAAAAGTGCCTTTTTGGGTTGAGGCTATGGACGCCCTTGATGATGTGGCAAAAGAAAGCGGGGGAGGGTAGTTATTATATATTATAATATGAGCAAGACCAATACGTGCTATATAGCACAACCCACAGAAGATTGTAAGGAACTATTATCCAAACAATGGCACTAACAAAAATTATATAAAAAAAGGAAAAATTGCTTGCACAGTACTGTGGGTAGTAAAAAATGAGGCCAAAATAATCCCGAATGGAAAATTTGACCAAACCAAGCTTGTAGAGCTACCTTGAAGCATATGTTGACCTATTGACGCTCACCAAAGCTCACCAAAATCTGAGGAAGTAAGTAGGCGTGTGCTAGCAATGCTGAGGACTAAGCCCAGGAGGATGCAACTTGCACTAATACCAATTGTTGGAAATAGGGCTGCAGGGAAATACACACAGCTTGGAAAAGATGAAGGAGCTCACAACCCTAAATTGATGGCGTATATACAATGCACGAGGGAAAAATCCTCCTAGTGAGGGAAAAACTGCATCGGCCATTCTAAGTGTGTTCACACACATCACTACCACATATCTATGGTAACAACATGAGATTCGTATATAACCTTTTCACGTAGATTATGTGTAATGCATAGCCTAATACCATAGACAAGATAACCATCTTGCACATTGTATGGTTCCAGTATTTTTCCTAGTGCAATAGCTGACATTACATCTTTGAAGTTACGATCCGTAGCGTGCTCATCTATCATAGAGAATAGATCATTGTGAGTAGCTATGATATAGCATTCACCCTTGGCATTCATGAAAGTGCATTAGCCACTTGGTTGTGCTTACCAACTACGTGAGCAATATGAAACTAAATTGTGAGAGAATATTTTTCCTCCTCATTTACTTATCACTCAATGTAGTTTGCATCAAAAAGTATTTAAGACTTTGATGGTCTGTGCGCAGTACAAATAGAGTTCCTATGAGATCATGCTTCCAAGCATCTAGGGCATCTAAGATAGCTAAAAGCTCTTTTTCATATATGCCTAGATTATTTTCTTGTTTATCATCCTAATTTTGTATGCCATGGCATGCGCTTCTTGAAGCAAAACAGCTCCAAGGCATTGTCCACAAGCATCACATCGGACCTCAAAAGGCTTTGAAAGGTCTGGTAATACTAGTACGGGTTGAAAGGTAATCTTTGCCTTTAAATTTTCAAAAGCTTCATTGTCTTTTGCAATCCACACAAATTTAACATTCTTCTTAGTCAAATCATATGATGGGATTTTCATCAGATTTTGAGGTTGAGAGATATGGATCGTGATCTGTGTTCCACCACATCTAGACTTGATTTCTTGGCAGCTTGTTACACTCTATGTTCACAAGCTATGTCTCAAATATTTTTGGATTTAGACTTGTTTTGACAAGTTAAATGCTCAATACTTGGTCTGCACTAACGATTTTCAAACTGTCACCTATTTTGCTCCCTTTTGACCCAAATCTGTTGGATTTTTTTCAAAATTGGACTTGGGGATATGTTTCCTTATGTATCCACTATTGATCTCAAAACTTTTAGGTCAAGTTGTCACTATGGTCAGACATGGATCACGATCCATGTTTGGAGGCCAAACTGACTTTTCTTGGTACCATCAGAATCAGCATTACTAGTAGGTCCTATGGTATCTGAAAATGGACCTCCAGATTGGAAATTAGATCAATTCTAGCACTTTGTTAGAATGCTTGATAGTTTTGGGCTTTTGGCTTGGTTTTCTATATCCAAATTCAGTTTTGAAAAGACCACTAGACTCCTTATGATGTGGTCTAGCTATGGTACAAGTTTCGTTTTTAGTCTTCTCTGATAGGGGGACATGGATCGTGATCCATGTATTTTTGTATCAGATTGCAGTAAAACTTGGCACACAGCTTTTCCTTGGTCCACTGATCCTTGCTATATGATCTTTGTGTGGCTTGAACTTGATTAGGTCAAGCAAAAGTCAATCCCTAAGTTTATTTGGCTGTTTTCACCTTGAACTATTTTTTATCCTTTTCACCCACTTTGTTTTTTTTTTGACAAACCTCCTTTGGGAACTTTTGTTCACAATGGTCTCTGTTGTAGGTTGGTAAAGGTTTTGTCCAAAAATGCACATGGGGGGCATGGATCTGTTGGAATTAGGGTTGCAGAGAAACACACACAGCTTGGAGAAGACGAAGGAAGCTCAAGGCACACAATAGAGAGTGTTTTACTTCGTGTGCAATGGAAAGATAGATATCCCTAGAGTGATGGGCGTATATACAATGCACGGGGGAAAAAACCTCCTAAAGAGGGAAAAAATGCCCCGGCGGTCCTAGTGTGTTCACACACATCACTACCACATGTATATGGTAACAAATCCCCCCTGGAGTGATGCGGTGAACGAGAGCTCGCACATGAGTAAAGGGAAGTGCCATGCCCTGAGGACAGGATCAGTCCACAAAGGGGAGTAAGCCCAAAGCTGAAAGAAGCTTCAAGCTTCTCACGAGACAATGCCTTTGTGAAAAGATCTGCAAGGTTGTCCTATGTTGGCATATATGCCAAGCTGATCTCTCCTGCTGAGAGCCTCTCCCTGACATAGTAGTAATGCACCTCAATGTGCTTTGTGCGAGCATGAAAAACTGGGTTCCTCGCAACTGCCAATGCGCTCTGACTGTCAGTGTAGATAGTGTTGGCAGTGTCCTGTCCAACACCCAAATCAGCCATAAGGAGTTTGAGCCATACACAGTCAACTGTAGCTGTGAAGACTGCCCTGTACTCAGCCTCACAACTCGAAGTTGCCATAGTAGGTTGCTTCTTGCTCAACCATGATATACATGAACTGCCAAGCATGAAACGAAAACCACTTGTGGACACTCGCGTGTCAAAACAACCAGCCCAATATGAGTCCGAAAAAGCATGTAAGTCTGGCGGCAATGATCCCCCCTTGGGATAAAACAAGCCAAGATGTAAAGTGCCACTAAGGTAGCGGAAAATCCTCTTGATAGCCTGCCAATGCTTAGACCCTGGGCTATGCATAAATCTGCTGACCTGTGAGACTGCAAACTGAATATCCGGCCTCGTGTTGCATACATAAATGAGGCAGCCAACAGCAGTTTGGTAAAGAGTGACATCAGCAGGATAACCAGCATCATGTAGAATCAACTTCAAACCTGTTTCCATGGGAGTGGAAATAGGTTTGCAATCCTCAAGTCCAAACTTACATAGCAATGTCTCTATGTAACTTTTCTGACACAAGGCAATACCACCATCACACTGCTTAAACTGTATACCCAAATAATGATGCAACAGCCCCAAATCTTTCATCTTGAAAGTAGCATTCAAATCAGCCTTAAATTCAGCAATATGTCTCTCATTTGGTCCAGTGATCAGCAAATCATTGACATAAACAACCACAATGAGAAGTACATCACCCTCACGCTTTACATACAATGTGCTTTCTGTTGGACTGTTACGAAAGCCTTGTTTGACCAAATGAGTGTCAGCTTTCTCATACCAAGCACGAGGAGATTGCTTCAAGCCATACAAAGCCTTGTTACATTTGCACACTTTGTCCTCTTGTCCTTTTATGACAAAACCGCGAGGCTGTGTTACATAAACTTCCTCAAATATGTCACCATTCGAGAAAGCAGTAACAATGTCTGGTTGATGTACATCCCAACCCAAATGAGTTGCCAATGCACATAGAAAACGCACAGTAGTCATACGACAAGTGGGAGCAAAAGTCTCTTCATAATCTATGACTTTTTGTTGTGCATAACCCTTTGCAACAAGTCGAGACTTATGGAGATCGATCTCACCATCCGGCTTGCGTTTCAACTTGTAAACCCACTTGGTACCATTGGCCTTTTTTCCAGGAGGCAAATCACATAAAATCCATGTGTCATTTTCTATAAGTGCATCATATTCTGATTGCATGGCAGCCATCCAATTTTTTGAATTTTGTGCTTCATCAAAAGTCAGAGGCTCCTCAACATCATGTAAGCTAGACACAGCCAAAGCATAACAATCTGATGCATAAGATGCATGGCGAGAGCCTGAGCGAGTACGAGTAGACAAAGGTGCATCCAATTTACTGTCACGCAAAGTGTGCACCAGCCATTTTGGCATACCTCTAGCCTGTTCATTTTCAGCCCTTTCCTCATCAAGGACATCATGCACATCTGCATCAGTAATAGGCTGATCTAGAACATTTTTAGAAACCCCCATAGGCTGTACATTTGCCTCATTGGAACTTACATTCGTATTTCCACCACTGAAAAGAGGCAACAAAGTGTCATAAATGTCCTGTGAGCTTACATTACTATCTCTAGTACATGACAGCAAGGGCTGAACAGAATCTTCCACAAACACTACATTCCGAGAAACCAGAATACGTTTTGTTTGCAGATGATACAACCTGTAACCTTTGCTTGCAGCACTATAACCAACAAAAATACATTTGACAGCTTTATCATCCAATTTTCTGCACTGCACTTGTGGCACCAAAGCATATGCCAAACAGCCAAAAACACGCATGTTCTCAATATAAGGCTTTCTATCATGCCATGCTTCATATGGAGTAATAGACTGCAAATCTTTCGTAGGACACCTGTTAAGTACATAAGTGGCACACATAATGGACTCAAGCCAAAAAGAATGCGGCAAAGCTTGACTTTTGACCATATATCGTGCCATTTCCGTCAGTGACCTGTTTTTCCTCTCAGCAACACCATTTTGTTGAGGTGTATAAGTCATTGTACATTGGTGTTTTATCCCACGACTAGCCAGAAATGTATTAAATTCATGAGACATATACTCCCCCCCTCGATCAAAACGGAGGGTGCCCATAGTACATTTCGAGACATATTCAGCCATAGCCAGAAATTGTTTTAAGCACATAAAAACTTCGGACTTCGCTTTAAGCGGAAATACCCATGTATGCCTGGAGTAATCATCAATCAAAGTCACGAAGTACAGGTAATTGCCCAAGGACGAAGTTTGCATGGGCCCACAAACATCACTATGCACAAGCTGCAACCTGCATGTGGCCCGAACTGAACCATCCTTTGGAAATTTAGAACGCTGCATCTTACCCAAAATACAGCCTTCACAAACATGTTTGACAGGTGCTTCAAGAGGCGGCAAAGAAGCAACCATATCAGATTTCTGCAAACGTAGCAAGCTGGCAAAATTCAGATGACCAAAATGTGCATGCCAAAGTTTTGCATCTGAAATAGCCCTTGAATCTGCAACAGCATTTGCAAAGTTTTGTCCACACTTGTCATACAAAGTGAGCTTATACAGCCCACGACACAAAAGCCCAGATGCAACAATTTCATCACCAAAACTGAGATCATGAACTGTACATCTGTCATCCACAAATTTGACTACAAGTCCAAGTCTAGCAAGTGCGGATACAGACAAGAGATTCTTCTTGATCCCAGGTACATAAAGTGCATCAACAAGTGTGAAAGAACTGCCATTAGCAACAGTAAGCACAATCTTTCCAACTCCCTGAACTGGATAAGAGGCGTTGTTGGCACAAGTGACTGAATTCCCATGAGGGACAGACTCGAGAGAGGTAAACAATTCACGATGTGAGGTAATGTGCTTTGTAGCACCACTGTCGAAATACCACACATGTGAATCTGTAGCAACTGACAAGCATGCATCATGGACAGCAGGATTGTAAGTGCACTCTGCGCTAAAAGCCCATTATGCATCAACATCAGCATTACAGTCTCCTTTCACAAAAGACTCAACAATGGCTGCATTTGTAGTGGAACCAACATTTGCAATGGAACAACCCTCTTTCTTCTTAGCCTCTTTGGCCTTCAACTTAGGACACTACTTGATCAAGTGATCATTGGATTTACAATAATGGCAACGCATCTTCTTTTTGCCCTTATCACCAGAATTGCCAGACGAAGTACTGTCAGCAGAAGCATTAGGAACAGAATTTTTGCCACTCGCAGCAGAACCATAAGAAGTGGTTGCATTACTGCTACCACCCTTTCTTTGAGAAGTAATAAAATCCTGTTCAACTGCACGCTGCCTAGTCCTGTTTTTTCTAGAAAGTGACTCTTGCAACAGCAATGTGCATAATGCATGAAACTTGACAACTTCAGGATTTCCTTGGGTCATCAGTCTCCAAGTACTAGGAAAAGTCTGGTAGGAATCTGGTAAGGCATCAACAACAGTCTGCACAAGGGAACTGTCTGAAATGACTTCACCTGCAGAAATAAGCTGCTCATTGATATCCTTGACACTAGCAAGGAAAGTGTCCATATCATCTTCCTCATGCATAATCTTCGACTCCAGCTCTTTACGCAGCAAAGCAATTTTAGCCTCATTGCGGCTTGCATAAAGACCTGCTAAAATATCCCAAGCCTGTTTTGCAGATTTTGCTGAACGGATGTGAGGAACAATGGTGCGCTTCACAGACAACGCAATCAATGCATGAGCCTGCGCATCCTTAACATCCCAACGAGCTTGTTCTGCCGTAGGCAAAACAACTCTAACAGCTGCAATCCTTGCAGCAAGACCTGCAACATCCTCAACATCGCCTACATCCTCAGAACCAGGACGTACATCAATGCCCTGCACAATGTTCCAGACACCCTTTGACACAAGAACATGTTGCATCATATAAGCCCACATAGGGTAGTTGTCCCCATCCAACCTGTCCTCAGCAGCAAACATCTTGAACACATCTGTGTTGTTGTTGTCAGCCATGGTAAATGCTGCACCTGATGTGAAAACTGCCCGAAAATAGGAGAAACGGAGCGGGAACAACCTGTGCTATATAGCACAAACCGTAGAAGACTATAAGGCACTTGTAATGCAGGAAACGGCACTGTCAGAAATTTTGCACAAAATGACAAAATAGCCTGTGCAGTACTGCCTGTAGTGGAAACGGAGGCCGAAATGAGCCCAAATCAAAATTCTGAGCAGACCAAGCTCTTCGAGCTTTCCCAAAATTTTTGTCGACTAATCCCGGGAGGACGTGACCTGCTCTGATACCAATTGTTGGAATTAGGGTTGCAGAGAAACACACACAGCTTGGAGAAGACGAAGGAAGCTCAAGGCACACAATAGAGAGTGTTTTACTTCGTGTGCAATGGAAAGATAGATAGCCCTAGAGTGATGGGCGTATATACAATGCACGGGGGAAAAAACCTCCTAAAGAGGGGTAACAGGATCGCAATCAATGTTCAACCACTTTTGGATATGAAATTTGGTGTGCTGATAGCTTATGATGTTTGTAGCTTGCTCCACAATTTTTTTGAATTTGGATCAGTTTTGCCCAACCAAAAGTGAATTCTACAGTCTGATGTGGCAGTTTTGAGAATGTTCAGTTTTTGGCTCTTTTGACCACTTTTTAAAACTTTTTTGCAAATGATTTTTTTGAGAAAATTGCTTGCCTATGTCTCAACTACCTACTGCTCAAACCTCAGCAAAAAATCTTGATGTTGGACATGTTCCACCAGATTTGGACACCAAATTAAGCCTACTGATTACTGGCAGTATCAATAGTCTACTCCACCACTTATTTTTAGATTTGGATAACTTTTTCTCAGTCAAAAGCAAGCTTTTTGTGTGACTTGCGGTTTTTGACTAGTTTTTGTGTTTGGCTATTTTGACCCATTTTTCTCCGTTTTTTGCTATGGTGCCTTTTGGCCAGAGAGTTGTTCCAAATGTTTTCAGGTACCTAATGGTCAAATCTTAGCTCTAGATGGTCAAGGGAGACATGGATCGAGATCCTAAGTATTGAAATAAAACATAAAACAAAAAGAAACAAAACGGTACAAAATAAAGTCAAAACAAAAAACGATACAACACTCTGAAAGCATAGAGAAAATTGAAGAATGAAATGCTTTTGGCTATCTCACTCACAACTCTCTTCACCTCTTGAGAATAGTTATAGCAAGTCCCCGACTTCTAGACTCGACCAAGCACTAAAATTTGTGTCTAGCTCCTTCACTGCTAAGGTGTAAATGGAATAGAAAGAAAAATCTTCAAAAAAGAACGCTCTCAATACGTACTAGGTCACCCACTATCTAAGGATCATTCCCCGACAATGGTGCCAATGTTAGCGGGTCGCTGTGACGAGGCACTACCATAATGTCAGTACTCAGGGAAGTGACTCGGATGGGGCACGGAGACTCTTTAAGGTTGTCAATCTCAAAAAGTGAACCTAACAAGCAAACATACCAGCTCAACAAGAAAAACCACCACTCAAAGATTAGGAAAGCTGCCTATGCCCTTTCTCATGGGTCTAGGTCATCACACCGTTTTTTCATTTGAACGGATTCGAAATGAAATGAAACTTTAGGAGGAGGTCTAAGACACCTAGGGCACTATCGTACCAAGTTTGATCGCAATCCAACAAGGTATCAAAATCATGATCCATGATTAAAAAGTCCTGAAAACTACAATAGAACTATCCAAAATGGTCACCCTATGGTCTAGGAACACTCTCTTATGGTCAAAATGTCAAAAGATAGTGATTTAAGAACTAAAATCTTAAGATTAGGCTCACTAACTTTGTTGGGTACAAGAAAAAGTGGGAGATCTCTATAGCTTTATAGTCCAAGAGCGTTAAAATTTCAACCTCAACACCAAAAAGTATACCCAAACCACTCTTAGTAAACCCCAACCAAAAGGCCTATACTCCCTTGGGAATTTACAAGCACACGCCCACCCAAAGGACCATAGAACATAAGAGCAAAACCCTCTCAAAGCACGGCTTTACACCACACGCCGACCAATGCATATGAAGACAAGGGACTCCCCTTTCACAAATGAACATCACAAACCCATAAATTCATTATTAATTCCACAATTCATAGATACATGGCCTCCCAATCTGTCCACACACAATTTGTCCCTAGCCTGCCATAGCCATAACCTTGCAGAGAACTAGTCGTAACTTAAAGAGAAAAACTTTAATTGGGGCACTTTAAAGCTTGGAGTAAATCTTGAAAAATGATTGGAAAGAAATCTAAAGGTGATCAAAATTGAATCTACACTTCTCTACATGCAAAATTGACACGAGTAGAGAGCTGTTCGGATGTGACTACATGTAGAAAAGGTAGGATGGGGGCAGAAAACTGTATCAAAAATGATCAAGAAGGCACAACAAGAAAAAAATTGCAAATTTATGATATTAAGCTGAAATTTTTTTAGTTTTTACATGAGTTTTAGGTATATACAAGTCTCACTTCAAAAAACACACTAACAGGCACATACAGTAATCCAAAGCTGGTGCTACCCTAGAGACTTTCCCTACATGTACATGTGCTTGCTAAATCAAGCTAAAAAACCCACAACAATAAATTCCACACACCCTTTTGACAATCCGGCTTCATATCCATATGTATAATTTTACAAAAAGCAGGGTGTCGAAAATGCGCCCAACATAGTTTTCCACACCCCAGCTTGCTAGATCATTCATGATCAACAACAAAAAAGAGATCAAGTGAACAAGATGAGAGAGTCTTCATTTCATCTTCATCATTATCCACGCAATTAGATAATTCCTAAAAGAAGGCTCATCCTCAATTACAGTCATCAACCTTGCAATATAATTCTTCAATTTGTAGCTATTCACAAGTGCTTTATGTGGGGTACCATCAAAGCCAGCAAGCTTATATGTGCCATTTGGAAACCTGTATAAGACCAAGAAAGGACCTTGCCACTTGATTTGAAACTTCTTTTGAAAAGTGCTATCAAGCTTACTATTGTAACAAAGCACCATGTCACCCTTCTTGTAACATATATGCCATTTGGAAACCTGTATAAGACCAAGAAAGGACCTTGCAACTTGATTTGAAACTTCTTTTGAAAAGTGCTATCAAGCTTAATATTGTAACAAAGCACCATCTCACCCTTCTTGATATCTTTGTCTCTCATTTATTGTTGCTTGATTATTCTTCAAGACCTGCTCATAATGCTCAAAAGCTAGCAACGTGTCTAATTGTATACATTGCAAATATAGAAGCCTGTCCTTGAGTGAATCATTAGTCTCTTCTTCAAGATTTAGTATCAGCTTGAAATCTGGTATCTCCACCTCAATAGGAAGTAGAGCCTCTTTGCCAAAAACTAGATGGAAGGGATAGAAACTAGTACGTGATTTGAGGGCAATCATGTAAGCCCATGATAGAGCACAAGGTAGCTCTAAATCCCAAGTATTCACATTAATTATTTTCATCTTTGTAAGCATCCTTTATTTCTCCAATAGACCTTTCATTCATTCCATTGCATTAGGGATGACATGGAGTAGTAAACTGGCAATGCACATGAAGCTTCTCAGTACATAGATAATCCACTAGCTCTCCTGTGAAACCTAGACGCTTGTCAGAGAGTAACTCCAATGGCATGCCACATTTGCAAAAAATATCTTGGGAAACATCTTTCCTTGTGATTTTGATAGATAGTCAACAGTTGTAAGTATGTAGCATTTGCCTCTAGCTATCATAGGGAGAGGACCTATTGCATCAATACCCCACTTCTCAAACACATCATAAGCCAAAATGGTGCCTCTAATTTCTAATTTGAGAACCCTATTTTCCATGCTTTGGAACTCTTTACAAGACTTGCACCAATGATGAACATTATGTTGAATGCTTGGCCACACATACCCTTCCTGCAAGACTTTATGCGAAGTGATCTTTGAAGCTCGGGGGGTTCACCATTCAGTACCCCCCTATATAATGTGTGTTTGTGGGGTATTAAAAAAACCCCTCTTTTAACATGTCTAAATGAACAAAATGATCCCTTATTTTAGGAGTTTTTTCCAAAAATGAATATAAAAACCCCTTATTTTAATGTATCTCTGTTAAATTACCTAAAATGTTTGCATTTTAAAACCCAGGCTCCTTTTGAACTCACGTTATACATTAACATGATTACATAGTGCACCCCCCAAGCTTTAAATCAAAGTGAACACCACCAGAAATCTCATGATTCTCCTCTAAAAGTATGTAAATTTACTATTTCCAAGGCACTTTTGTCATCAAAATATTAGCCCCCTTTATATATAAGGCATCACCAAAAGTAGCATATACCTTTTGGCACGACAAAGGAAGGCATACTTCTTTGATTTCTCCAACTCTAATGGAATCATACCTATTTTTAGAAACTCTTCCTCTCTCTCCAAAGTTTTCCTTCCCAAATAAATAGGATAATCAGTCCTTATCACATACGATTGGCCAATTGAAGCTTGTGCCACACCATTCGCTTCTTCATTTTGAGACATGTCCACATGTCTTAAACTCCAACCTCAAAACGCTTAAGCAGATTCTTCACTTGAAAACACATATTTTTTAACCTTGGATTCTTACTTTTCCACACCCTAAGTACTTGCTTAAACACCAAAAGAGAATCACCTCCTACCCTCACACGATGGATGCCAAGATCAAGGCAAAGGTTGAGTTCTTTCTCCAAAGTAGCATAGTCAGCTTCATTGTTGCTTTGTGTCATAAGCTTCAAAATCCTTTTAGTCACCAAAGTACCTTGAGGATCATAACTTACAACACCTCTTGAAGATTGACCATGGGCTTTCTTGTAAGATCTAGAGCCATCAAAAAACAACAGATAGGCATTGTCTATGTCAGGAGCTTCCATGTGTTGCTTCTTCACCGTGTCCTCCTTGATAAGAAAAAGGATTTCCTTATAAGTAATCAAATCAGCAAATGTAGCCCATGTACTCTCCTCAACAAGAAAAGTGAATTGGAGTTCTTGTAGCTCCACAATCCACTTCATAAGCCACTTTGACAAAGTAGGGCTATTCACCAATTGAGGTAGAAGAGTGTAGCGTGAATGGTTTGGGGAGAAGGTAATGCCTAAACCTTTTACATGCATAAATCACACTCACCATGATGAGCTCCATCTCAATATAACCTCTTTCCACCTCTAGCTTCACCCTACTAGCACAATAGATAGGCTTCGTGTAGTGGGAGTTGTTATCTTGTTGAAGAAGCATAGCTCCAATAGCATCCTCACCTACTGATGGATTCACATAAAACTCCTTGTCCCAACTAGGAGCTTGCATAGTAGGAAGAGAACCAAGAACTTTTTGACACCTTGAAAAACCTCTTTACATTCATTTGTCCATTGTAGACGATCCAACATTGCTACTTGCTGTAGAGGATAACGAAGTTGAGAGGACAAAGAATGAACCTTGACATATACTTCACATTTTGAATAAAAGTAGCAAGCTACTTTGTATCCTTAGGTGATGGGAGGAGCACCAAAGCCTTCATTTTGTGAGGATCCTCTTCAATCCCATTCTCTGAAATTGTATGTCCCAAAAACTCCACTCTTGGTTTCACAAGATGACACTTCTTTGTGTTGACTTGACCTCCACTTTCATCATATTGTGTCAATGCCATCCCAAGCTTTGCAGAGTGATTCTTTCTAGAGCTATAAACACAAAAGTCATCAATAAGATCCTTTACAAACTTTCCAAGAAAGAGAGAGAACACCTTATTGATGTGCTTTTGGTACCACACACAACCATTCATAAGATTAAAAGGAAGCACACAATAACAAAAGCATCCCCATCATGTGCTAAATGTGGTCTTATTTCAATCTTCTAAATCCAAGGTAGCTGAAAATATCCAAAGAATCCGTCACATACAACATACGTCACATTCCCCGCAATAGAATCAAGTATGTCATCTAGAAAGGAAGACGGTATGGATCTCTCTTCATAGCAGAATTTAGAGGCTTAAAATCAACACAAATTCTCCACTTTTCATCCTTCTTGGGTGTGGCAATAGCACGACTCATCCATTCTATAGTACTCAAAGGACATATGAAACTTTCTTTGAGAAACTTGTCTACCTCTTTCTTTAAAGCATTAAGTTGTACATGTCCTATTCTCCTTAGCTTTTGGAGTACATGTTAAGCTCCTTCCTTGATTGAAACATGGATTTCTTGTCCTTTGAAGCCTCTAATTTTCTCATCAGAAGTGATGAATAGATTGGAAAATTGTTGTATCATATGTAGGTACTCACCCTTCTCATGACTAGTCAAGTAGTGAGACAACATACCTTGTATCAGCCTCCTGCTTAACGTTAGGTTGAACTTTGGGTTACATCAGCTCTTCAATTTTCTCATAAGGACCAGAGATATCCTCATTCTCCATAAGACCAAGAAATCTTTGTTTCTCATCATGCTCTTCTTCAAGAAACAAGGAGGAAACTTCTAGATCACTCTCAATTCTATCTTCCACCTCACTACCATCATCCCCATTGTCTTCTTCTTCACTTGATTACTCTTCTTCATCACTTTGCTCATAAAAATCAGCATCCAAATATTTCTAGCTATCCATGTCAAACCTCTTCTTATCACCGCTTCTATTGTAGAGAGTGATGGTACCATGTCCCCAATCCTATACAACTTTGGTTGCCTGCAAACATGGTCTTTCAAGGATGAGAGGGAAATCACTAATACTGGCACGCATAACATGACAATTGACCAGCACTTTCACTAAATATATCCACCTTCAAGTCCTTTATAGCTCCCAAGCACTTCACCCTTGATTGGTTAGCAAGCTTTATATGAAAACCTGAATTCTTCACCATGTTGAGTCCCAACTTTGATACATAAGCTTGAGTAATAATGCATACATGTGCACCTCCATCAATATACACTTCTCCAATGTACTTTCTCTTATGCCATGCATCCATAGTAGGGCATATATCAGGTAGCTCATTCAAAGATAGAACTCTCACAGACCCTCTTGTAGGCTCCTTCTTCATGGGGTTGACCATATACTTCCACTACCTCTTTAACTTAAGTTACATCTCCATAAGTTTCCCAAAGATAGCATCAACCTTTCTACTCACCAAATCAACCCTTAAGCTATAATTTGGTTGCCCTTCTCCAAAAGGAAAGTTGGATGCATTGTAATGTTGCTTAGGTTTTCTCTTCTTCTTCTCTTTACCTGTATCTCTTTCAACCTGTTTTCCTCCCATTCTCTTTGGCTTGTCACATTAAGGGCTTTTATGACTACATTCACCACAATTGTAACATTGAAACATATCCCCTCTTCTAGCCATGCCTCTTCCTCTACCACATGTAAACCACTCTTTGCTTCCATAGCCACAACCATATCCATAGCTTTGACCCTTCCACCTTCCATCATATGAACATTAAGATTCTTCATAAGACATACAATCTCTTGCATCTCCTTACGAAAAGAGTTCACATCATGAGAAGCTTGTTGATCATAACCTAGCTCCCTGATGAGGATCCTTGGTTTCTCTACAACTTTCAATTCAACCTCTGACTGGACATTGATTCCAAGTTGATGAAGACGCTCCACTCTCCACTCGTTATTCTTTGCAATTTCAACTACCTCCTCAAAGGTCCTTGGTTGCTTAAGCTCCACCTTTAAGCACAAGCTACTCCTCAAGCTTGCAAGAAACATATCCTTCTTCACCATGGCGGGAGGAATTTAAGCCCCCAAAGATGTACACCACTTTGTTCATAAAGCATTGAATGCCTTCACAAAGACTTAATCTTATGATACATACTATACTACTACTGGGAGCCTTCTAATAAAATTCATTAGTCTCAAGATGCCTAAGAATCTTGGAATTATACACGTCACCTTGAGGCTGCGGCCCTCCCATGCACACAAAAAAAGGATATAAAAAAAAAGAGGATATCGGGTACTTCTAGTATGGTTTGAGAAATTCCCACATTGGTGATGTCTACTTTTAAATTTTTAGTCCGACGATGAGGTTAGTTATATAGTTATATAGGTTCATTAAATAATGCCACTGACGTGGCATTCTTTAATTGCCTCTGCCCACAGAAGGCCGCAAGTGAATGTTGTCCTCGACGACAGCCTGCTAGGCTCTCCCACGACCTGCCCTCGACCTGGATGTCGGCGTTGTTGCACCCAAGCCCACCCCTGTGCCCAACCTCCTGCGCAGTGCATCCTCAATGCGCTCTCTCTCACGCTTGTGTACGCGCATGAAAACACACACACACACACACACACACACACACACACACACACACACACACACACACACACACACACAGGTCTTTGGGTAGCGAGCAACCTTCTGCCGTTCGTCCGCCCCCAACCTTCTGCCTCTTGCCCGTCTGCCTGGCTTTCGCTCCCTCCTCGTGCCCCCAAAGTCAAAGTTTCCATTATAATAATAATAGAAACTTGCTATTGTAATAAAATAGCATCTCCTTTCCTTTCAATTGGGAAGTGTTAAATAACGGGATCTTTTGCTTTTGAGGGGAAATAAATACAAACCCAAGATTTGGGTGCTCTATTGCTCCTTGAAATTTTTGAATAATACGGTATTGATTAAATATGTCTGTCAAGTTAAATGTCTACTTTGGCCAATATTAGTCTTATTAGATTTAAAAATCACCATGTTAGCACTAGTTGGATAAAAAATCATTCCAATAACACATATTTGTATGAGCCAGTTTGGCAGGAAGGGCGCCAGTTGGGGTAGCAGCACTACCACCTTGAGCTGCAAGAGGTTGGGCATGAGCACGCAGGGGTGCACCACTAGGGTTGGCAGCACCGGCATGAGCAAGTCGTTTGTGTGCAGTCTGCTCCACCAGAGCAGTGTGGCTGGAGAGCAGGACTCAAATGATGGTAGCATGGGCAGCGCCCGCATGCAAGGAGGGAGTGGCATATGCGGCTGCTGTGAGGGAGGCACCAATGTCATCAGGGTAGGCACCATCAGTAATTTTGATGGCACTGCGGCAGCAAGGACAACCAAATTTTCTATAGCAAATTTTAATTTGCAAGGCTTGGTGGTCGTATTGGCTGCAGCAGACTCGCCTAAAGATGGTGTTGTGGTCTTGGCCTGCACAGCAAGGTTGTCTGCAGAAGCTGCGGCAGTAGCATTGATGGATGTCTTGGTCGCATGGGTGGCGGTGCAGGAAGCATGCGGGTGAGCATGCAAGGGTTCTCCATTAGAGGCCCGGGCTTTGAGAAGCACAATCAAAAGGCTTGCAGAATGCACCTTGACTGGCCTTGCCGCATGAGAAGACATGGGTTCTGCTTCCACTGCAAGTTTTGCAGCAACCAAGTGCTGCACGGATGCTTCAATGATGGCTGCTTCATCGTCAGCATCGGCATCTACGGCTGGGTAGGAGGGAGGGCAAGCGGATGTGGCGTCTTAAGTGGAGAGCAAGGTAGGGTTGAGCAAACATATATCCTTTGGGCTTGGAGGTGGAGCACCTTGCCTCGGATGTAGAGGTTCGCAAAAGGCTTGGAGGGATCTCCTTAGAGCCAGGTCACATGGGCTTTTGGTTGCGCACAAGTTGCCAACAAGTTGCAGACATTTTTCGTTCCCATGAGGAAACTTTATTAAAATGTTGCCCACTTGTTGTGAACTTGTTGCAGCCCTGCTCTAGGCGTGGGGGAGAAGCGCCATGGCAACTGAACAAAACGACAAGTGAGGACTTCGGTTCTGAATGCAAAAAGGTGTTGCCGTTAACTACGCTCCTGCAAGCGGTCACGAGCGCCGGGTTTTTCCTTGTTCGACAATCTCTTTGCCACCAGCTTCTCCAAAATCTCTTCTATGCACAACAAGGAGAAGGTAGCAAAAAACAAATACATTAATTGGTGAGTCCTTCATCTGCATTCCCGAATACATGAATGAATTGAATAGCTTCATTCACTTCGCTGACTGTGTCGACCTGCACTTGTTGTCATTCTTTGCAATGGTTGTGAAGGTTCATTCACTTCGCCTTCACTTCGCTGACTATGTCGACGTGCACTTCAGGTCATTCTTTGCAATGGTTGTGAAGCTTCATTCACTTTGCCCAGGTTGTGAGGCTTCAATCCAAAATGAGGGCAGCTTTTCAGATTAGACAGTTTAGAATCCTGCGTGCTCACAGACATTGACACCTACATTGGTTGCACTCCTTGCATGCCGAATTGCTCGGTGTTTGGGATATAAAACCTACAACCCATCTCACCTACAAGAAAATAGAGCTCGCAGGATTCATGACGTGTAGTCAGGTGTGTTTTGTATGCGTGTGGCTTGCCTAATCATGACGTTCATCACCATCAGGCAATGGTCACAAAGCATCAACTGGTGCTCATGCTATTCATTGTCTGACATGGTGAGAGTAGGAGATCATTCATTTTGTTTCGCTTGAATATTCGCCGAAGACGATACCTTGAGGGAGAAATGTTGTAAGTAATTGGTTGCCTTGTTTGTATTCTGTGACTTTCAGCTTCATGGTTTTATGCACCTCGAGAAAAAAGACCTTGCTTGGGGGCAACTATAACAGCTTTGTATCGTGTCCTTTCTTGGTATGGAGCTATTCATCTTCTTGTTGGCTTGACTCTTACTCATGAACTGCTTGTTGAACAGGTGTTCAATTGTATGTCTGCGTGTGTGCGAGAAAGAGGGGCCAGTTGAAGAGAGATTGAGAAGCCTGCTAAAATGTTATTGTGAGCTCATCTACTTGCTTGTGTGTACCTTGTAGGCCATGGATTCGCAAGGTTGGGACTTGAACAATGATTGCCCTCAATTTGACAGTGTGACAGTTTCATTCCATCTAGTCAACTTGAGCAGCTTGTTTCTCCTCCCTTGGCTGATAGTGTTCTTGTGCATACGCCAATGCCATTTGATCGAGTGTCGGCCGTCATATATGCATAGACACATTCAAATGGCATGCTCCCACTACCGTCATTAGCTACTGTAAATAGACCACGCCCTGCAAGCACCATGGCAAGACAACCATTATACTGTGGAAGGCCGAATTCTTTGCCTTGACAATCGCTCCCAATCTCTGCATTATCCATGCACCCTCATCGTCATCTTCAACGGGCATACAATATAACTGAAGTTGAGATGGGACGGCCAAGGACCACACCTCCCCTGCCAACGATGTCCCCCCCGCAACTAAGCACAATCAATCCCTCACAGGTGAATGGCAATGTGAGTCCCTTTACGCAGCCTTATGTTGTGGCTCCCTCTCTACAAACACATGGTGCATCTACTCAACCAAACAGGGAAGTCAAACGAGAGGGACATGGACATCAGTGATGGACTCAATGGCATTTCTAAAGGCGTTTTTGTTGAGGATGTCCAGGTGGACGAAGCAAGACCTGCTGAGCAACAGGAGCAAAGCAGTATTTTGCAAGACAATTGGGATGCCAAAGAGACGACGCACTCATAGCAGCAAAAGTCCACCTCCAGTACCCAGTGGAGGGAGCCAGCACAGAGAAGCAAAGAACCAGTGGGCACAAGAGGAAACAACCAGCACGGTCGAGGATTGGCAAAAACCTAGAGGAGGTGAATTGGCAACTAGTAGATTGGTTAGTAGATTTGTTTGAGCAATCGTACGTCAAGCGGATGGCTTGGGAGAAAGAGATCGTCCAGAACAATCGCCAGCCATTCGAAGCAAACCATAAGATTCAACCTAGCCGCCTCGAACTTGAACGGCAACGTAGCGACGAAAGACGATAACTTGAGCGAGGCTCAAACATGGCCTTGTTTGAAATTGCATCCTCCATCAAAAGCCTTGCAGATGTGCTTAAGGGGGACCACCAGAAGTGAGTGCAAGTGCTATTGTGATTGCCAATGTTCTTTGCATTTATCTATCCACATTGATCTGGAGTTCTTTTTTTCCCGATACTCTAACTTTGAAATTGAGGTTTTTGTACCTGAGGCTGTACTTGAGCCATTAACTGTGTTGACCTCCATTGGTTTGCTAGATGTGAATGAAATGACTTTGAAGATGTGGTGCTCCATTGTGGTTTGGTTGTTGGTGTGTAGTCTGGTTGCTGGTGTGTAGTTTGGTTGTTGGTGTATGGTATGTAGTCTGGTTGCTGGTGTGTGGTGTGTAGTCTAGACTACAATCATGAAGCCTATGTTGGTTGAATGTCAACGGAGGAAGGAGATTTGCTCGATATCTCTCCCCTAGCTATGACGTAAGTTACCAGGTGTTTTCTAGAGTTAAAGATGTGATTGTTGCAGATGTTCCGAGCTCCTTACAGAGCACTTTCATTTTCATGAATTATAACCAGGTGAGAATTGTGATCAGATTATTGTAGACTACTCTCATTTTCTTGAATTGTTGTGATGATCATAAAATTACAATCAAGCAAATTACCTGAAAATTGACCAGAGAAATTCGATCAAAGTTGTGATCAGTTTCTTACAAGGGAGTAACTGAGACAAATGACTGAGACATGACCAGAAAAATAAATTACTGATCAAAGTAAACACCGAAGATACTCGAATATCAAAGGGCAATGTAACAAGACCACCATAAAACAATTTGTTGCAGATGATGTAAATTTTATTCAGATGTTTCAAAAGATACAAAAGCTGAGGCGTAAAATGCATGTCAAGCGGCACCCTCTTCCAAGTACTTTGCAAGAGAGTCTCTCATGGCCAATGCATTTGCACAAATATTGGATCCTCGAAGGTAGGCTTTC
This sequence comes from Adiantum capillus-veneris, assembly GCF_014529385.1. NCBI lineage: Eukaryota > Viridiplantae > Streptophyta > Polypodiopsida > Polypodiales > Pteridaceae > Adiantum > Adiantum capillus-veneris. The sequence goes on along the minus strand of NC_140959.1, from coordinate 94,767,784 downwards.
TCTCTAACCAAGGAGTCAGCATGGTTCTCTTGCAAGTAGGACTCGGGATTCAGAGAGATATTGTGTAAAATACAGCACGCAACCACACATTTTGTCACATATCTAGGCTTGGATCTAGAAATTTTTCCATTCAAGTACCACCAACGCTGCTTGAGCCGACCAAAAGCATGCTCCACCACTATTCGTGTGGAGGACAATTTGAAATTGAAGTCCTTACAATTAGTGTCTGGATTTGGGTATGGCACTATACACCAGTCAAAAAGTTGATAGCCTCCATCACCCACAATATACTCACGGAAAGAGTAGTTCTTATCCACAAATTGCGGACCTGAAAGATACCTTCCACCCACCATATGGATGTAGAAGGCAAAGTTTCTCATTACTCTCTTGTCATTTGTTGATCCAAGCCACCCAACAAAAACATCTATGAAGCGGAGATCCATGTCGACTATGCATTGGACACACATGGAGTAATTCTTGTTACGATCAAACGAATCATTAGCATCACCATTGACGGGTCTATCCATGTTGACATGAGTCACATCTACTGCTCCACAGCAATTTGGCAAACCTCTCTGCATTTGGAAACCTTCCTTTACATGCGCCATGTCAATAGCATCTCTCGGCCAATGAATGAAGCGGTTTTTGTATTGGAGCAAGCCATCAACAAACTTATAAACAATCTTGGAGACAGTTGACTTACCAACCCCAAGATGCTCACCAATATCAATCAATCTGGTGATAGCCGTTTTTCGGCTCTTTGTAATTGCCACAGTGAGTTACCTCACCCTACCAAAATCACCCAAACACTGTGGCTATCCCTACCATTTCACTGTACATAGGCGTGCGTGAGTCACGAGACTTTTCCCATATCTTTTTTAAAAACCCTCAATTAGCTAGTCATTGCGCTAGTTGAGCCAAAAAAATAAAAAAATAAAAAATATAAGTATATTATGACCCATTTGTGTGTAAATATTGCATTGTATATAGGGCCTAAATAAAAAGATTTTTCGTAATTATTTTGGTATTTATTTAAATATTTCTACGTAGGGTGTGTTATTTATGCTATGTACATTGACTCACCATTACCATATTTTTTCTTACCATTTTGCATACTCTTTATTCCATATAAAAATAATCTCATGCAAGCTTCTCTTATTTTTGGTGTAACTCCATCCCAACAAAAAACCAAAAAAACTAGTTCTATTTATGTGTATATTTTTTCACTATTGTGATTTTTTTTCTTCCTACATCTATTCTCTATTACTCTCATAAATTAGACCATCAAAAATATTCATTTTTTTATGGTAGACTTATGATGAGAGAGATTTATTTTGACCCTTTTATATTTTTTTCACCTATATTATTTATATTTGACATGTACATATATTTTTAGACCCCTCAATATTTGATTTTCTTAGTTGTACTATTCACTTATATCATGATCTCAACAATATCTTCAATTATAGACCTACCAAATAAGGTCAAGGGTAGGTGGCATGCATACATGCACTATGGAGGGCCCACTCTTGGAGGTATTCAAAAGAATCATCGAAAGAAGGACCCCACAAGGACTTTGTGCAGTGGAAAAAAACAGTCGATTTTGCTGAATTTTTAAAGTTCACTTGCTCTCCGAATTTGAAAAGGTGATACAAACAAAAGTTGTAGCTCGTGGGCTGAACTTTTGCCTCAAATTTTTTCATATTTTTTTGAGCTACGAGCTGTGAGCTATGATTTTATTAGTGGATCCCAGTTTTTCCATGCTATGCAGCCACACTCTCTCTTCCACTTTATCATTTTCCTCTTTCACACACACTTCTCCACTCATCATCCCCACCTCTCTCACCACTCCTCTCTGCACCCTACTTACCTTCTCCTCAACCTTGAAGAATAAGAGAAACCATGGTGAACTCATACCTCCCACACACAATTCCATTCCAAAATTGACCACTTAGTCTCATTTTTCCTCCTCCAAATTACCCATATCTATCAAAAAAACCACAAAATTCAGCCTCTTCTCTTAAAAGACAGCATCATGGTGGTTGATTACTCAGCTTCAATTACCTTGTCTCTCAAGGAAAGTCAAGAGTGGAGAAAAAATGTACCGTCAAAGCTGGTGGACCGTCAACAAGCGTCAAAATTGACCCTACTCAAGACACTTGGAGTATCAACCTTGTAAGAAATCCACCTTTTCTTACCTCTTAAGAGTTTTTCTTCCTTATTTGTATCGTACATGGATACTCCCATTGTAAATATCCAATTCCATTTGTAAATTAATACTAACTCTACTAACACTAACCCACTATGAAAAGTCCTATCACCTCCATTTCTCTCCTCTCTCTTTCCCCACCAACTTCTTGATAATTCCAAGCAAAAGAAATTAGATAAATTGCTGAAAATCTAACCCAACCATGGTTAGAGGAGTAACCCTATCCTTCAAAATTGCTATAAAAGGAGGGTGTAGCTAGCACAAAAGGGGGAGCCATAAGCAAGAGCACTATGCTATAGCTTGAGAAGCCAAGCTCAACCTCTCTAGAAGGAGCTCTTGAGTGGAAGCTCATTGTCTTATGCATGTGCATGTGTTGTAATAAAGGATTAGCAAGGGAACTCTATGCCATTGTAAGAGAGAGAGTGATCACTCAATTGAGAGTAGGAAATCTATCATTTCTCCTACTAGTGTAAGCCCAACATTTGTTGCATCAAGGAGGGTGGATTTGGACTAAGCTTGGATACTTTGTCTTTCTTCCCACGTGAAGTAATGGACAACAATGATGTGTAAGTGTCTTGGTGTTTGTTTTTGTTAAGTTCTTGATAGCTTGTCTCTAGTGTTGTCATTAATTTAGCCATAAATCCCACATACTGTAAGAGGGCGACATGGTGGAGAGGACTCCCCTGGCCATAAGATAGTCAGTGGGGTGGCTTTTCTTGTGATGTGTTGTGGTGTAATTTACTCAAGCTATGTTGAAAAAATACTAATATCACTTTGATTGGTCATGACAGATTTGTAAGAAGGTATTAGTGCAACAAACACCCCCTCCCCCTTCTCTCTCTTTCTTACATATATAATTGTGTTTGCTTGATCATTGCCGATACGTTTCAAAGCAGCCCGAGCACTCTCTCTCTCTCTCTCTCTCTCTCTCTCTCTCTCTCTCTCTCTCTCTCTCTCTCTACGCGTCCTAGTTCGCATCCAAAACTAGGTGGTGCCCTAAATTTGTGTAGGGTTAGGTTGCGGGTTTGTGTGTGTGTTTGTTGTTTTTTCCAACCCCAACCCGATTGAGCAGCACGGGAGCCTTGAAGGGTGTCTAGAGGTTTCTCTTCTTGTTGCCCGCCCCGGACCGCTTCACTGGCTCCACTTGCCAAGTGCAATATGGTAATTTCCACCATCTTCTCTACTGATAGCACCCTCCCACTTATTGTCCTAAGTGCCTCTGGGATATCCCGTTGGCGAAGCTAATCATAGAGAAAGGAGCTAACCCGCTGGAGAAGGGATACCGGCAGTCGGAAAACCTCCTTGAAACGCTAATCATCACCTCGCGTAGCCATCACATAAAAATTCCACCAGTCAATTGTCCTAGGCTTGATGTAGAAGTGAGTCAAGTGGCCCACTGAACATTGTTGAATGACCCTTTTTGCAACTCCGTGTACTCTGGCATTGATCATGCCCAGCATCAAAAGATTGTGACATTGACACTGAGACAAGTGTTGTGATTGCCTACCGTTGTAGAAGCGATTAGCTGGCTCTACCTTTTTGAACTCAATCTCCAGGTTGGCGGTTTGGGTTGCATGCATCTGCCGAACATGAATAATTGATGGATTGCCTTTCTCACAGAGTTGGGGCAAGGCCATGGATAGAAGATTTAGTGGCGTTCAAACCAACCGAAGTGCAAGCGAGTGCTGCTGGGCTAGAGTCCTATGATTTATATGGGAGGATTAATAATAATCTCACAGCCACATTGCATAGGAGAGAATACTTGTTGAGACAGACTGTGTATTACAAATTGAGTGCGATGCATGCCCTATTGGAGGAGGTAGGAGTCATGGCAACTTTCTCAACGATATTTTTCTGTTCAACGATCTTTTTCTGTTGTTATAGCAGGAATTCATTTTATGAGTTTGGCGCCAAAAGATAACTCTTTTATTAATAGTAGTGCCTTTAATTGGGGACAGCATTAGGTGCAAAAAAATAAGGTGTGTGCCATGTGAACTCAACCACTTGTGGTTGCGGGCTGGCAACTAGTTTCCAACCCCATCTCCATGGGAACTGGATCTTAGGGTAGCCAAGAGAACCATGATGAGGTTCGTTGCCCATATCAGGGGTTGCGCACGAGGCAACATGATGGGGCTTCTTAAGCTGGATTCACATCAAGCGGCAGAAGAAAAGCTGAAATGTTGCGCACCAATGACCGCATGCCAAATGGATAAGGTTGTTCACATTAGGCGGAGGCAAACTCACTTTTCATTGCCACATAGTGGCCTCAGGACTAAGTGGCACGGGCATGGGAGGGTCGGATCTACGGCGGGGACATTGTGGGCCGTAGATCCTAGTGGCGGCGCCATGTTATAAGTAAATTAGGGTCCCCATGTTTCACAACGCGCGCATGGCGTAGTGGTTAAGGTGTGCGCCTCTCATGGGTGAGGTCACAGGTTCAAAACCCACGCGGGTACCCTAGTTTTCTTTCAAAACTCGGGTACCCTAGTTTACTTTTTACAAAAGTAATCTAGGGTACCCGCATTCCAGATCTACGGCCCACAATCGCTTGGCCGTAGATCCCACCCTCCCATGCCCGTGCCACTTAGTCCTGAGGACATAGTGGAATAAAATGGATTCCTTTCTTCCAACCCCCCTGTTAACCAATGACGGAGCGGCAGACGTGCACCACACCCCCCCCCCACCCTCCACATCAGCCCTCTTCCACCCTCCATATCAACACGAAAATATCACTTTCCAATATTATGTGATACTTTTCAAATAAATAAAGAGTTTATTTTTGTCCTTTACTTCACTTCCACCTTTCCACTATGTTCACATCAGGCAGTCGAAGAAAACTCCCATTCCCTCTTCCAACCTCTCTTGTGTGAACAACTAGACGATGGAAGAGTGCAAAACACCTCTCCTCCACCTGGAAGTTGGCATTTTACTTCCTTTCTTCCGCGTCCCCACTATGAACCGAGCCTCAAAGGGGAGGCAATATCTTTTGGGTGTTGCAATGCCATACCATGTGAGAGGAAGAGGGCTCGCGCGTGCGTGCGCGCGCACACACACACACAGGTTGTTAAGCTAGACACACGTAGAGGAAGGCAAGAAGGCAATGCGATGAGATTGATTTGAGAGGGTGCAGTTATATACACAAGAATGGGTCTGTTACATGCCGGTTACAAAGGTCCCATGAGGTTCCTAGGAAGTCGGGTAGTTGTGCATACTAGGATGATGACTAGGATGGATGATGTGGATTATTTATTCCAACACAACATGCATAGGGATACAACGTTTGCAACCTCTCTCTCTCTCTCTCTCTCTCTCTCTCTCTCTCTCTCTCTCTCTCTCTCTCTCTCTCTCTCTCTCTCTCTCTCTCTCTCTCTCTCTCTCTCTCTCTCTCTCTCTCTCTCTCTCTCTCTCTCTTTGCGTGTGACATGTGCTGATAATTGTTTGACCTTGTGTCAGGCCAAGGGCCACCCTGGAGGTCAAGGACCTACTGGCCAAGGGCCAACTGCCTAGTGGAGAAGGGATCCTAGGGCCAGAGGCTATAAAAGGGAGGTTGGGCGGAGGATTTGGACATGACAGTTCCCAGGGTATTAAACTGGTATCAAAGCTCAAGAAGGAGAGCTATGGAGGAAGGGGGCCTTACATGGCTTGTGCATCTCTCTCTCTCTCTCTCTCTCTCTCTCTCTCTCTCTCTCTCTCTCTCTCTCTCTCTCTCTCTCTCTCTCTCTCTCTCTCTCTCTCGTTCATGGAGAGCCATGGAGAAGATCTCCTGCTAAGAGGGGAGATCAAGGTCAAGCTCTGCGGGTGTGCAGAATCCCTTGCTAGGCGGGAAGGCAGCCACGAAAATGATACCTTAAGGCGGGAGGGCCTGCTCGTCGTTCTGCACAAAAAAGGTCGCTATGGGGCTCGTTTGAAGCGCTCGAGAGAGCGCTTGAGGGTTCGTCATTGCGCCGCCTACTCTTGATAACCCTTGTGCGTGAGGTCTTCTCTCCTTCTATGCGGCAGCATGCAGCCCACCATAGCTGCGGCATGTTCATACCTAAGGTCACTTTGACCTTAGGGATTCTTGATATGAGGCATCTCCCACGCTTAAGGGCCTCAAGAATTTGTGGCAAGGACTCATGACCAGGGTCACGGCCACTTGAGGACTCCCTGCTCGGCTTGCGGGGATGCATGCGAGCCTCGAAAAGGCGCAAGGGCCACTCAAGGATGCCCTGTCCGGTTTGTCAGGATGCATGTGAGCTTTGCCTCGAAGAGAGGAAAAGGCAGATTTTCCAAGGTATGCATGTCGTGTCATGCATGCTCATGCTCGAGCCTCGGCAAAGGGGCCATGGCTGCACGGCATGCCCAATACAATAGAGAGGAAGCAAGAAAGAGATTTCCAGGGGTAGTTTTATTCCAAAATCACGGACAATTGCACTTTGACCAAGGATTATGCTCGTGGAAAAAAGCTTTCAAGAGCAAAAGCAATGCCAACAAGGATTGATGAAGACAGTCAAGATGTTTGGCATGCTCGACTAAGAGCAGGAGCCTTCCAGTATTGTGCTGCCTTCATGGATTTTCAACATGATTCCATGTATTTTTGTCTACGTTTTGGCATTACTTTTTGAATTAGTTATGCAATCAAATTTTTTTTTTATGGTTCATTGACATGTAACAAGCACGGCTTGATTGTCTTTTACAAGCACGGCTTGTATTGACTCCTCAAGTGATAAGTGGTATCTCAACACCCAGTAAGGTATGCGCCTAGTATGGTGCTCTTGACATTCATTGTTGACATCGCCTCAATGCTTCGCTTGCAAAATCAACTCAAGCATGGCTTGAGTACCTGCCGCACTGATCTGCCGAACGGATCATCAGCAGTTCGTTTTTTGTGCCAATGGACTCTAAAGGAGATCGGCACACCATGTGTCTTGACTTGATGAAGGGTGCAGAGGGCTCGGCATGGCCAACTTCTTGTCACTGCTTCCAGAAGCCGGCAAAGATGCTAGCCACATCGCACTAGCCAATTTTTGTTAACAAGGTCAATTTTTGTTTACCATGATATCTGTGCATCGGCAGCAGCATCTGTTGGCTACCACATCCGTACTTATGTGAAGCAAGGTTTCCATTTTTGCATTTTGTATTGAGCCTTCCCACTTTTGGCATCTGCTATGAGCATACACACTCGGGAAGGATTTTGACAATATGCTTGCAAGTTGTCTCATTACGTACAAGACGGACGTATATGATACACGCGGGTGTATGTGCATACACAATAACTCTCTTGCAACAATCTTTCGCAAAGTCCATATGGCTATGAGCTGGTTCGGAATGAGTTTTCTCCTTCCAAATCTCAGGACCACTGGTTACCGCAACGACCAGGTTAGCCAATTTTAAGTTCTTCTTATTTTTCCATGTTTCCACCTTTGCTTGGAAATTACTGTTTTTGTGTAAACCAAAGTGCTTTGACAATTTTATACGAAGCAAGGCTTCTCACTTGTGCCAAGATACTGTCCATTAACTTGGAATCAAGGGGCATTTGCACACAAGTTTGGAGAAATTGGTAAAATAGGGAATATCACCTCACAAAATCCCTACCAATATAGACTGTGCAAGGCACTTCTGCTTTTAACTCTCACGTTTGAGGCTGTTATTCTCGCCAAGGGCATACCACTCTACATGCAAGGCATGCTAGCCTGGTGGAATGACCTCCACCACTTTTTGGTTTACTACTTCCGCTATAACGCCAGACACTTTGTCACGGACAAGATAAGTTATGGATTGTTGAACATGGTTTTTGGGTTGTTGTCCAAACACAACAACTCTCAAAAGAACCTAAAACTCGGACTTCATTCAAAGACAAAGTGCTCCAATCCAGTCACACCTAGGTACCACATACACGGTAGGTGGGTCAGTCTGTGACTTGTTTGTGTTTTTCTATTACCTTTCTCGATGAGAGAGTCATAGCAGAAAACTTTTGCATGCTTATAGGATAAGTTGTCCACTAGGCATCAGATGCACATGAGCAGGGGCACCAACTATACACGTCATAAATGCTTAAGGAAAGCTTCTCAGCCCCACATGCTCTCTTTCTCTCTCTTTCTTATTTCTCTCAAAGAATAATGAAAACTTTCTAAAAAGCTTTTGAACATGTTTGTTTGGGAGTCAGCCCGCACCACGATGCTCTAACTCTCAGCTAGAAATAGGGCAAGACGCCATCCAAATTATTCTTCATCGGTTCGTTGATTGAACAATAATTTCCATAAGGGCTATGAGCCACACATGCTAGCTAAGAGTCATTGTCTAATCTCGGGTAAGACCCAACTGTTGGCATTCCTTGGGTGATTGTTCTTAAGATCAAACTGATCTGTCCAGTGGAATACACATCGAACACATCGCCGTTAATGGACAAGCAAGAGTCTTGTCATTACGAATGTTTAGGTAGTAATTTTTGCACTACATGTTTTTAGTGCATGACGCTCAGGTTGAGTTTTTAATGATCTTAAATCAGCTGATCTATGAGGATCACAGTTTGATCGATCTTAGTTTTACTTTCAAGGAAAGAAGTCCGCAATTTACCAGGGGGTAGTGGACAAATTCAACTTTTCTAGTTGATTACAATCATTTTTATACACGGTCGACTATGTTGGTTACCGTTACTTGCTAGTTGAGCATATTCTATAAAGGGTCTTACCAAGGGGTTTGACTACGTAGATGATAACCAAAGGGTTTGGCTTGCAACGACGACACCCAGGGTACCCAGGGCAATGCTGCTTGTTTTTTTTCACAGGTGGGAGACGTGCTCCTGTGAATTTGAATACGGGTAAGTGAACATATAGTTCAATTCTCAGGTACGCATCTATTGATTTGGTGTTATTCCATTTTTTTTAGTATGTTTTCTTTGATTTTTTCAACTCGTATAAATACGATTGAATGTTTTAGAGACATGCCAAGGGCATGTCGGAACAAAGTATTTTGGGCCATAGTGTCCAATATACATTTCTACATTATGCTATTATGAACCCACTTGTAGGGTTCGCTTTGGCACATGTTGTCACATGGGATACAACATGGTCGCGGAACTCAAGGAGTTTGGTTTAGCCAGTGTGGAGCAATGATAATGAGGGTCCCTCTCACTCTTGTCACGGAGTGTTTTGTAGTTACCTCCACACACAAGTACATCTTGTACTTGATGGATGTTGCTTTTTCGACCATCCTTATTTGAGATATATTCCACATGTGGAGAATATGAGTCTCTGGGATTGACACTGGCGCCTAATTCCTAATAATATGTCACAACGACGTGCCTAGGTGCTGGTTGCATCCGTATATTAGACCATTTGGAGCACACCGTATCAGGAACAATTTCAGTGGCCAGAAATTATCGGGTACTAAGTACAGACTTGTTCCGATTACAAGTGTTGTGAAACCACCTTATTGGAGGGTCGTTTCTACATATAGCCAAGTATGCTACGTTCATGATAATGTCTCATGTTTGGTACCTCAGTGTGACTGGGTTGTCACATTTTGTTATGGTCCAACTTTTGTTGCCAGGCTTTTCCATATATACCGTGGAAAGTCTCGTCATGGAATTGCGGTTTGGATAAGTTTGTGTTGAATGCATGCACACTAGGTGTTATGGTCCCTAGTGTTTAACACTGATTTATTTTGAGCGGCATGCAAATTCATGGGCTTTATTCTTTCTGCACCTTTTTGTACTACAAGTGAAATCTCTACTGCAGATTTATTATGAGTTTACACCCTGCCATACAACGTACTGGCTCAGGATGGGTGTCTGTGGTTGGATGGTCTACACTCTATGAGCTTCCTCCAGTCCAACCCGCTTTCAACCTAGTTGGTTGTCTCCACTCCATATCAAATCTATGGTTGGATACTCAATGGTTGAGTCATAGTTTCGTCAGTCGTGGAAGACTGTCTGTAAGTGGTTGGGGGAAAGCACCTCACTCTTACTGCTGATATTCATCCCATGTTGGATGGGCAGCTTATAAGTATTTTTTACTAAAAGGATGTATTAAGAGCATACGTTAGCACAACGCATTCTGAATGGGCGATTCTCTCCCTATTCTAGAATTTGCTTAAGTAATGTTTTCAACTTTGAACACCTGCTGTGGTGGGGTTGGATACCGTTTCAATAGTTTCATAAGTCAAGGACTTAATAGGTGTGCTGACAAACTATGTTGGCAGGTAGCCTTCATTAGGGGTGAACATGTAGTTCTGTGTGTTCCAAAACGTTCAGAAGTCTGACATGAGGATACTCCCTATTCTGTCCCTCAGTAGCTATGAGCTTTTCTAGATACTCATGCGAGTTGGAAATCTGGCTCACAACTTCATGGAAAGTTACGCCAAGGTTTTCTTGTATTTTTCTAGTATCTTCAAAAAGTATGAAAACTAGTTATATTTTTAGACACCTCTTAGTTGTGGTTACTCCTTTAAAGTACTCAAGTGAGTTATAAATTGAGTTACCGTTTAGATACAGGTGGTTGCAAAAGGACAAGAATGTTGAAAATCAAGATGTTGCTCTTGGTTTCATTGAACCTCCTCATTGCACCAAGTATCATATGGACAATTGACTCGCGTATGGGATGCCTGTAAAGAAAACATCAGTGTTCTTACGAAGATACTACCACTTGTGCTTCGAGGATGAAAACGCTTCTCCAAGGGGGGAGTAATGTCAGGCCAAGGGCCACCCTAGAGGTCAAGGACCTGGCCAAGAGTTGGCTTCCCAGTGGAGAAGGGATCCTAGGGCCAGGAGGCTATAAAAGAGAGGTTGGGTGGAGGATTCGGACATGGCAGTTCCCAGGGAATTATACCTTCACAATCGGTTGTATGCTCTACAAGACCGCCTGCCCCACCTCTACATTGACCACCTATCATGCCAGCCTCCATTGCATCGGCTTCCTACTGCCCGATCACGGCATCTTGCCCAAAGTCTATGTTGCATCATGTAGCATTTCTTGAAAATTTTTGCCTCCCTAAACTAAGGCTGAGATAGCTACGTACAGTGTCGCTTGAAGCAAGAGGACAACATAAGTGGCTGTCGCTAGGCTTGCCACCTATAGAACCATGTCCAAAAGCAAGGGAAATGTTGGAATTAGGGTTGGAGAGAACTGCACACAGCTTGCAGAAGACGAAGGAAGCTCAAGGCACACAATAGAGAGTGTGTTACTTAGTATGCAATGGAAAGATACATAGCCCTAGAGTGATGGGCGTATACATAATGCTCGGGGGGAAAAACCTCCTAAAGAGGGAAAAAATGCCCCGGAGGTCCTAGTGTGTTCACACACATCACTACCACATGTATATGGTAACAAATTCCCCCCTGGAGTGATGCAGTGAAGGAGAGCTGGCACATGAGTAAAGGGAAGTGCCATTCCCTGAGGACATGATCAGTCCACAAGGGGAGTAAGCCCAAAGCTTTGCAGAAAGCTTCAAGCTTCTCACGAGACAATGCCTTTGTGAAAAGATCTGCAAGGTTGTCCTGTGTTGGCACATAAGCCAAGCTGACCTCTCCTGCTGAGAGCCTCTCCCTGACATAGTGGTAATGCACCTCAATGTTCTTTGTAGCGAGCATGAAAAATTGGGTTCCTTGCAACTGCCAATGCGCTCTGAGTATCAGTGTAGATAGTGTTGGCAGTGTCCTGTCCAACACCCAAATCATCCATAAGGCGTCTGAGCCATACACACTCAACCATAGCTGTGAACAATGCCATGTACTCAGTCTCACAACTCGAAGTGGCCACAGTAGGTTGCTTCTTGCTCAACCATGCCAAGAATGAAACAAAAACCACTTGTGTACACTCGCGTGTCAAAACATGCATTTTTCGGACAAGCCAAGATGTAAAGTGCCACTAAGGTAGCGGAAAATCCTCTTGACAACCTGCCAATGCTTAGACCCTAGGCTATGCATAAATTTTCTGACCTATGAGACTGCAAACTGAATATCTGGCCTCGTGTTGCATACATAAATGAGGCAGCCAACAGCAGTTTTGTAAAGAGTGACATCAGTCGGATCGCCAGCATCATGTAGACTCAACTTTAAACTTGTTTCCATGGGAGTGGCAATAGGTTTGCAATCCTCAAGTCCAAACTTACATAGCAATGTCTCTATGTAGCTTTTCTGGCACAAGGAAATACCATCACACTGCTTAAATTGTATACCCAAGTAATGATGCAACAGCCCCAAATCTTTCATCTTGAAAGTAGCATTCAAATCAGCCTTAAATTCAGCAATATGTCTCTCATTTGGTCCAGTGATCAACAAATCATCGACATAAAGAACCACAATGAGAAGTACATCACCCTCACGCTTTACATACAATGTGCTTTCTGTTGGACTCTTACGAAAGCCTTGTTTAACCAAATGAGTGTCAGCTTTCTCATACCAAGCACGAGGAGAATGCTTCAACCCATACAAAGCCTTCTTACATCTGCACACTTTGTCCTCTTGTCCTTTTATGACAAAACCGTGAGGCCGCGTTACATAAACTTCCTCAAATATGTCACCATTCAAGAAAGGAGTAACAATGACTGATTGATGTACATCCCAACCAAAATGAGCTGCCAATGCACATACAAAATTCACAGTAGTCATACAACAAGTGGGAGAAAAGGTCTCTTCATAATCTATGCCTTTTTGTTGTGCATAACCCTTTGCAACAAGTCGAGCCTTATGGCGATCGATCTCACCATCCGTCTTGTGTTTCAACTTGTAAACCCACTTCGTACCAATGGCCTTTTTGCCAGGAGGCAAATCACATGAAGTCCATGTGTCATTTTCTATAAGTGCATCATATTTTGATTGCATGGCAGCCATCCAATTTTTTAAATTCTGTGCTTCATCAAAAGACAGAGGCTCCTCAACATCATGTAAGCTAGACACAGCCAAAGAATAACAATCTGATGCATAAGATGCATGGCGAGATTCTGAACGAGTACGACTAGACAAAGGTGCATCCAATATACTGTCACGCAAAGCGTGCACAAGCCATTTTGGAATACCTCTAGCCTGCTCATTTTCAATGCTTTCATCATCAAGTACATCATGTACATCTGCATCAGTAATAGGCTGATCTTTAACATTTTCAGAAACCCCCATAGGCTGCACATTTGCCTCATTGGAAATTACATTTGTATTTCCACCACTGAAAAGAGGCAATAAAGTGTCATAAATGTTCTGTGAGCTTACATTACTGTCTCTACTACATGACAGCAAGGGCTGAACAGAATCTTTCACAAACACTACATCCTGTGAAACCAGAATACGCTTTGTTTGATATAACCTGTAACCTTTGCTTTCAGCACTATAACCAACAAAAATACTTGGCAGCCTTATCATCCAATTTTCTGCACTGTGTTTGTGGCACCAACACCATTTTGTTGGGGTGTATAAGGCACTGTACATTGGTGTTTTATCCCACGACTAGCCAGAAATGCATTAAATTCATGAGACATATACTCCCCCTCTCGATCGGAACAGAGGGTGCCATGGTACATTTTGAGACATTTTCAGCGATAGCCAGAAATTTTTTGAAGCACATAAAAACTTCGGACTTCGCTTTAAGCGGAAATACCCATGCATGCCTGGAGTAATCAACAATGAAAGTCACGAAGTAAAGGTAATTGCCCAAGGACGGAGTTTGCATGGGCCCACAAACATCACTATGCACAATCTGCAACCTGCATGTGGCCCGAACTGAACCATCCTTTGGAAACTTAGAACGCTACATCTTACCCAAAATGCAGCCTTCACAAACATGTTTGACAGGTGCTTCAAGAGGCGGCAAAGAAGCAACCATATCAGATTTCTGCAAACGCAGCAAACTAGCAAAATTCAGATGACCAAAACGTGCATGCCAAAGTTTTGCATCTGAAATAGCCCTTGAATCTGCAACAGCATTTGCAGAATTTTGTCCACACTTTTCATACAAAGTGAGCTTATACAACCCATGACACAAAAGGTTCGATGCAACAATTTCATCACCAAAATGAGATCATGAACTGTACATCTGTCATCCACAAATTTGACTACAAGTCCAAGTCTAGCAAGTGCAGATACATACACGAGATTCTTCTTGATCCCAGATACATAAAGTGCATCAACAAGTGTAAAGAAATTGTCATTTGCAGCAGTAAGCACAATCTTTCCAACTCTCGGAACCGGATAAGAGGTGTTGTTGGCACAAGTGACTGAATTCCCATGAGGGACAAACTGGAGAGAGGTAAACAATTCACGATGTGAGGTAATGTGATTTGTAGCACCACTGTCGAAATACCACACATGTGAATCTGCAGCAACTGACAAGCATGCATCATGGACAACAGGATTGTAAGTGCACTTTGTGCTAAAAGCCCATTCTGCATCAACATCAGCATCACAGTCTCCTTTCACAGAAGACTCAACAATGGCTGCATTTGTAGTGGAACCATCATTTGCAGTGGAACCACCCTCTTTCTTCTTAGCCTCTTTCACCTTCAACTTAGGACACGACTTGATCAAGTGTTCATTAGCATTACAATAATGGCAACGCATCTTCTTTTTGCCCTTATCACCAAAATTTCCAGACAAATTGCTGCCAGCAAGAAGAATTAGGAACAGAATTTTTGCCACTCGCAGCAGAACCATAAGATGTGGCTGCATTGCTGTTACCACCCTTTCTTTGAGAAGCAATAAAAGCTTGTTCACACACTGTCTAGTTCTTTTTTTTTTGGAAGTGACTCTTGCAACAGCAATGTGCATAATGCATCAAACTTGACAACTTCAAGATTTCCTTGGGTCATCAGTCTCCAAGTACTAGCAAAAGTCTGGTAGGAATCTGGTAAGGCATCAACAACAGTCTGCACAAGGGAACTGTCTGAAATGACTTCACCTACTACAGAAATAAGTTGCTCATTGATATCCTTGACACCAGCAAGGAAAGTGTCCATATCATCTTCCTCATGCATAATCTTCGACTCCAGCTCTTTACGCAGCAAAGCAATTTTAGCCTCATTGCGGCTTGCATAAAGACCTGCTAGATATCCCAAGCCTGTTCTGCAGATTTTGCTGAACGGATGTGAGGAACAATGGTGCGCTTCACAGACAATGCAATCAATGCATGAGCCTGCGCATCCTTTATATCCCAACGAGCTTGTTCTGCGGTAGGCAAAACAACTCTAATAGCAACAATCCTTGCAGCAAGACCTGCAATATCCTCAACATCGCCTACATCCTCAGAACCAAGACGTACATCAATGCCCTGCACAATGTTCCAGACTCCCTTTGACACAAGAACATGTTGCATCATTTAAGCCCACATAGGGTAGTTGTCCCGACCCAACCTGTCCTCAACAACAAACATCTTGAACACATCTGTGTTGTTGTCAGCCATGGTAAATGTTGTCCTCAACAACCTGTCCTCAACAACAAACATCTTGAACAGATCTGTGTTGTTGCCAGCCATGGTAAATGCTGCACATGATGTGAAAACTGCCCGAAAATAAGAGAAACGGAGCGGGAACAACATGTGCTATATAGCACAAACCGTAGAAGACTATGAGGCACCTGTTATGCAAAAAACGGCATTGATAGAAATTATGCACAAAATGACAAAATAGCCTGTGCAATACTGCATGTAGTGGAAACGGAGGTCGAAATGAGCCCGAATCAAAAATCTGAGTAGACTAAGCTCTATGAGCAATCTAGAAATTTTTGTCAACCTGCGAACGCTTGCCAAAACTCACTGAAATCGGAGAAAGTGAGCAAGCGTGTGCTAGAGCAGTTGGCGACTAAGCTCGAGAGAATACAACCTGCTCTAATACCAATTGTTGGAATTAGGGTTGCAGAGAAATGCACACAGCTTGGAGAAGACGAAGGAAGCTCAAGGCACACAATAGAGAGTGTGTTACTTAGTATGCAATGGAAAGATAGATAGCCCTAGAATGATGGGCGTATATATAATGCTCGGGGGGAAAAACCTCCTAAAGAGGGAAAAAATGCCCCGGCGATCCTAATATGTTCACACACATCACTACCACATGTATATGGTAACAAGAAAGGCCTTTTTAAGTAAGAATCTCTCTCTCTCTCTCTCTCTCTCTCTCTCTCTCTCTCTCTCTCTTATTTTCTAGTCTTTGGCGGCATTATGCAAAAGCTCGACAAGAGGAAACATAAGCATGATATTGAGCATTGAGACTGGGTTTTTTTTTTTGAGAAATCATGATGGTTAAATGTGGTGTACCTTTTGCAAGTACGTCACACAAAAAAATTGCCGGAGCATCCTTATTGGGGGTGTATGCATTGGTTACATAATATTCCAAGTAGGCCTAATTGAAGCACTTGAATTTTGTGAGAAAGTTTGGAGTGGGGGTTTTCTTTTCGCTCTAATACATTGCTTGCATTCAAGGCATATGGCATTATGCAAGGTATTGACATGGGAAAACATATTCATGTTGCGATTATTTGTTTGGGACTCAAAACGTTGTGGGATATTCCTAATAAGACAGAGACAAGAAGTGCTTAACTATTGTCAAAACATGCATAGTGGGCGTTCTTTAGGCATTCTTTTAAGCGAATGTGGACCTACGGTTTCTCATACACGACCACCTATGCTTGCATTTTGAATTCATGTGGCATTGTGCAAGACTTTAACCTAGGAAAACAAAGTTCTGATGAGATTTTTTCTAAGAGATGTTGAAGAGGAATGTCATGTTGGGCAATTCTTTGAGAAACATGCATGCCAAATGCTCTTAACAAGCTTCCTCATTTGAGATGTAGTCTCTTGGGTTGCACTTATTGCACGGTATGTCCAACATGACCAGGTTCAAAATCTTTCGGTTGATTTGAGCGTAAGGGTTCTTTCTACCTATGATTGCATTTTGAAGGCATGTGGCATCTTGCAAGGCATATACTTGGGCAAAAAAAACTATGATGAGACTTGGTACGCAAGGAGTGCTGGAAAGGAATGTCATGCTGGTGGAAAATTCTTTGGTGATAAATATGTATGTCGAATGTGGTGTTCTTTTGGATACACAACAAGCTTTCAACGAGCTTCTTGGTGTTAGAAGTAGTCTTTTGGTCTGCACTTATTGCATGGTGTGTCCAACAATAGCGCCAACGCGATGAAAATTTGAGTTATTTTGAGCAAACCCAATGCTATGGATTCTCTTGAAATGTGATCTCCTATGCTTGCATTTCAATGATATGTGGAATCTTGCATGAGAAGGCCAGATGTGGCGAGTTTTGAAACCCCAACAAGCTCTTATGAGAATCCTATCCTGGATATAGTCTCTTAGACCACACTTATGGCTATCTTGAAGTCAAAAAGTAGGCTAAGAATGGTATTGAAAAGAGTGGTTTAGTCGTAAAGGATAGCAATGAGAAGGGTGAGCCAATACCTCAAAATGAAGAGGGTGTGTGGAAGAGAGGATTTGGTAGATATTGCATGCAATTAAATCAGGGGTCATTAAAGAAGGGAAAAGATGAGGGTTGCATCAAATGATCGTCAATGTGAACTTGAGGATTAGATTGACAATCACAAAATGATGATAGTAGATGTGAATCACTAGAATGGAAGATGGGAAAAATACTATAGCACATGTTGAGCATAAGCATGAGAATGAGGACATTGGGGAGAGTCAAACGGTGTATGAAGTTTTTGGGCAGCAAAGTAGAAACAGGTTGGGCCATTCGATAAGGTAGGAGCATCACATTCAATTAGAAGTATTGTTTCATGCATGGTATAAGAATGGAGCAAGAGAACGCAAGTAATGTGTATCAAGAAGCTATGAGGGCAGGGATTTCACTAATGTGATCACAATCATATGATTTTCGTTAATAGCGCATTACACATGAAAAAGATGTGATCATGTTAAATATTAACGTGGTTTTGATGCAGACCTGCAAAAACCAATAGAGCTCGTAAGCCCGCCGGGTTTTTGCATTTTCCCTGCGGGTCCCAGGCGGGCTTCATAGTTTTCTCGACGGGCCCACCGAGAAAATGCAAAAACCTGGTGTGCTGAATTGTATGTAGTAAAACCTCTTCTAACTTTGGCATTTTGACTAGGAAAATCCCTGGGGAGTGTATTCAAGCGCCGAGTACAATAATCTCCTTATAAATTGACATAAGGTTACAGAGTCATAGGTCCTTTTTCTGGGCCAAGCATGATTCTAAATATGGTAACCACTTCTAAAAATATTTAAATCCTTCACCGAAAACAAAGGTACGAAGCCAAAACAATTGAAAATTTGGAGAGTCGTATTCATTGCGACGAAGCCATTGGTCCATAAAAGGACCAAAGTTGGTTCTAGAAGATGATCATATTTAAATAGCGAGTTGATAGTCAAGGGTCGGATGCCATGTACTAGTGTATTGGGTATATAAATATCCTTGAAGTCTTGCAGTTTACTCCATCATAGGTTTAAATTGATACACATTGTCATTGCACAATATGAGAGCTATAATAATTAATTGCGTGAAAATAGTTTTTATATATTGAATTGGATGTATAAAGGGGCTACAATCCTTGATTGGGTACAAGTAGTCCTATTTGTGTAATTGTATTGAAGATTTCATTGCTTTGTTTTATACATTGGTTTATATAGGGAGTGCATTATGTATTATGAAAGATTGCATTAGGAAGAGGATGGGTTCTAGAAGGGCCTCTTTATTTTCCATGAGATTAGGTGATTAACATTTTGACAAAGAGGTGCATGCCATGTGTGCAAGAATGGTGGGTGTGTAAGAGAGGGGTAGGAGTAGTCAAAGGATGCACTTCCCTCCAAAAGGTGGGGTGGACAATTTTGTAAATTTTGTCCTTTCATAACTCCTACATACAATCTCCGATTTGAGCGAAGATGATAGATCTGTGATCTACACATCGAGATATTTTCGTAGATATGTTAGATGAAATGGTTTTGCCGACAAGATTTTAAATTCCATTTTGGGAGAAAATTTTGAATTCAAATAATCTAGCCATTTTACCTGTTTGAATTCAAAAGATATCCTTCGATTGCTTTCTTAATACTAAAGGTTTTTAATATTCACGTGATCACGTGAAATTTCTTGTGATCACAATGTTTATTATAATCACAACTAAAGTGAATAAGTGGTGACCTGGCAACCCACCAAAACCCCACCGGGTATGTGTTTTTTCTTATGGACTTACTAGGAAGCTATGTGAACCCTAACTAAGCCCTCCAAGAAATGAAACAATTCGAGCAGGCTTACTGGATTGGACGATTTATATAGGTGAAGGGAAAGTCACGTGAATATTTGACATGATCACGTATTTTGAAATGTGATCACTCAATGTTATTAACATGTTCACATATTTGTGATCACATTAATGAAATCCCTTCTCCCTTAAACTGCCAAATAAAGAGTCCCTCCTAGACTCCATTCTCTTCCTAATGGTTAGTGCATGAGATGGTCAATCATAGATATTATTGTTTTTGTTTTGCAAATAATTATTATCATTTCAATGTAGAAGTTGATTATTCTTTGTAGCATGTAAAAATATATGTGTCTTATTGTCTGCAAATCGTAGAGGATGTATAATTGATCCTCATATTTATTATTGCATTGACAAATTCATAGCATTATTGTATGCATAATGCAAGGTAGAGAGTGCATTGTATGATATGTGGATTGACAAAAGTGCATTGCAAATCCATACTATTTGATTGCTTTATTAGTGATTTTTTCAAAATATATATCAGAAAGAAGAAAAATGTTTTAAAAATTGAACATCTAGTTCTTATGCCTTCATATTAAATTGAAAGCAATGGAGCAAAATGTCGGCACAAGTGATACAAAGAAGGCAAAGGATAAAAAATCCCCTAGCAAAGAGTGGGATTATGCTCACAACATATGCGGTTGATATATGGAGTGGCAATATTAATGTTGCTTCACCACAAAATCTAGCAGTGCACCACGTGTTAGGGACCATTTTATGAGTAGCCTTACAAAGAATTGTAAGAAATGTGATCACCCTCAGGCGCTTACAATTGCAAAGTGTTTGAGAGAAGAGCTCACCAAAAAGTGTGGCAAGAGATAGCAGGTACATAAATCTATTATGGATGCATGTCAAGAGCAGATAGAGTCAAACATCAGCTCTCCTAATCTTATGGTGACACATTAAACTGACCTTGTAGAACAGCCTGCACAAGGGGAGAAAATACCATGCAGTGTTCCTTTTAAGCACCACAATGAAGGTGGACTTGGGAAAATGTGTCAAAAATCATTGCATCAAAGCTTTCAAATGCAATCGCTAGAAGAAACACAAACCACACTCGCCAAAGCAATTTTCTTCACTGGGAGTGCTCTAGTCATGGTAGACATCAATCATTGGAAACATGCATCGAAGAAAATCAATGAGTAATTTGGCCCAGGATTTTCAGCCCCTTCATATCACACAAAACGAAATGATCTCTTGGACAAATATTACATTGAAGTCAAAGAGAATGTTTCCAAAATAATACTTGGAAATATATCTCTTTCAGGATGCACGATTGTGAGTGATGGTTGGTCGAATGTTCAAAGAAGACCATTGATCAATGTGATGCTGATTTGTCCAAGGGGAGAAACGTTCATAAAGGCGGTTGACAGTTTTGATGCAATTAAAAGTAAAAAATATAATATTGAGGTCTTGATTAATGTAATTGAAGAAATTGGTGCTAAACATGTCATTCAAGTAGTCATGGACCATGCAAAGAACTATAAAAATGCTAGAAAATCAATAAGAAAGTGCTTTCCACACGTTTTCACCAATGGTTACAATACGCACAACTTGGTGCTAAAGGATTGGTATACTAGTGAATAAATCACGTGGTTTGCCAAAATAATTGACAGAGCGCAACAAGTTGTGAAGTTCATCTTGAAACGACAAAGAGTACTTGATTTATACAGGATGTGCATGTTAGGTATGTTAAGATAACCTGCTGAAACTCAATTTTGTATGCACTTTTATGTTAGAATCACTCCTACGCAATAAGAACGTTGTGATTGACACTTTCAACTACACGGTCTTTGACAAATGGTAGCTTGAGCAGATCAAAAAAGTGAAAGAGAAAATTACATATTCACGTGGGTCTATAAACAAGCATGCTTGGTGCAGAAGGGTAATGGATGCATACCATGTAACTATGCCCGTTATGTTTGTGATTCGCAACCTTGATCAAAAAGCACCAAATATGGGCAAAGTCTGGATGACTTGGTGGTCATTCCTACAAAGTTTGAAAAATCTTGAGGAGTTAAAAGAGTCTATACTAGAGAAAGAGTGGCGATTACCATTCTCTACAAAACAATGAAGAATTTTGGTCAAGTATTTTCATGCAAGATGAAAGAGAGCTCATAGTCCACTCCTTAGTGTGGCTTACATGCTCGATCCAGAGTATTCGAATTTAGATATGATGTCCAATACAGAGGTAGTCAGCAATTTCTATCATGTAGTCAATACGTTCTACTCCAATGTTCAGGATCAGATTTATTGCATCAAAGAAATGAGTACATTTAAACTAAAAGAAGGCCCTTTTGCAAATGATTTTGTACAGTCAATGGCAAAAGAGAAACTTGCATGGAAGTGGTGGATGATGAATGGTGGAGATAATGACTCGACCTTACGTCCTCTTGCACCAATGAAAGTGCTAGCGCAATGTGCAACAAACTCAAGCTCGGGGAGAGATTGGAGTATGTACAAGTATGTTCATAGCACTATTTGAGACAAATTATTGACAGACAGAGCAGAAAAATTAGTGTATATGCAACGAAAAGATATTGCATCACATCAAAAGTTTAGGCTACAAGGAGGAAATGTCAGCTGGGTGTATGACTGTCAAAACAAAGACGAAGAAGAGTTTAATGTCGGTGTATCTCAATGCATTATTGACCAAATTGAAGAGAACTTGACAATAGATATAGAAGTAAAATTACAAGAATACCTTTAATACTCAGACTCAGAACAAGATAACAACTTTACAAATTCAACATAGCTTTAGAGTAGAATGAAGTTTAAAATTTTGAAATTCAAGAGCTTGTATTCAACGTGGTTCAGATTATATACAATGCTTCATAGAAGCGAAATTACAATATCTGCTACTATTAATTGTTGTGCCCAGAACCTGTATCTTCATTGCTAAATAGATTTCTAATTGTGCTAGGGATTTCTTGGCAAGCTTTCTTTGGCAGGATTTCTTGAATTTATACTCATTTTCCATGCCAAACATATCATATATCCCTTGTGGAATATCTTGTGAATAGATTGCACATCGGCTATTGTTTTCCATTAAACAAATCAAACACACAAGGTGATAATAATAGCCACATGCCAATGTATACTATCCACTCCATCCGTCAAAATTCTTGTAGCATGCTAGACACTAAGAAGATGAAGATGCATGTGAATGTGATGCAGGAACTAACTCTAGATACAAAACAAGATGACTAATGTGTGTTCTTGTACAGGGGAAGGATTCACTCATTGTCTCAAATTATGAACATCCTGGCTTAAGTAATGAATACTTTTTTTTCATTCAGACTTGGGAGGTTTGAGGTGTTTGGGTTGCTTCAAGCATCCGTGTTATTTTTGCATCTTTCCCTCCTAGCTGTGTCATTAAAATATCTTTCTCCTCTTTTAATTGTATGTCGCCCCTTCAACTATCGGTTCCAGCTCCTCCCTTGTAAATCTGACACAACTCTCTCTGGTATCGTGGGTGGCCACAATTGTCTCCTTCAAGGAAATGTTTAGAAGTTGTTGCTAGATAAAATACGCATAAAACATTTTTGCAAAATATAATGCACAATCTGCATTGTGTAAATGGCCAAAGAACTCCAAGTAGATTCTCTATCTTGATTTCTTGGTGAAGGCACTTCGATACTTTCCACCTTCCTTTCTTTATCTCCGCGTCCTCACAAGGCCATATTGTTTTAATCATATCCTTGGTCACTTCTTTGTTAATGTCTTTTTATTGCACGTGGTTTGGATCTGCCCATTTTGATAGTCGACAAGCTGTGCGCGTCGCTTGTTGTGTCGACATATTGTGCGCTAGAGATTTCATGCGATGAAATGCGTTAACAGCCATTGCCATTGATCATCTGGCATTTTTTGTGTACCACATGCTTGCTCTTCATCAGCCATGGTATCTTAGAACTGCAACGGAAAAATAGACAAATATTAAATATTCTTGACAAATACTTGTTTCCTCGATTCAGAACTCTCAAAGATACCACAATTGACTAAAGACAGTTTAGTCAAATATTCTGTAATTGATGCAAAAAATAATATCACAATTGATCCAAATGTACCAAAGACAATTGACTAAAGACATCTTATCCAAATATATTTCAAGTGAGGTGAACCACCCAGAACATAGACTTCAATGTAAATAAAATACCATGACGACAAGCGAATAGCAAAGTATAAAATGCTCAAGCCGGGCGGATAAAAAGACAGTGCAAGTTCAATAAGGACAGGATTAGGCTATGTCTTTAAATGCTCTCTGAAGAATAACAAAATATCTGATGGGTTTCTTCTAGCTTCACGCTCTCTTAATTTCATCCAACTGTCCACTTTTGGCTGAATAGCCCTCATGGCATCTTGATTGGGGTGCTAAAATACTTCATCTGGGAAATATACTTTCCTAGCTACACTCCAAAATTCTATTAATATGTCGAATGCATAGATGTCAGGGGATTTTGAGTATGCATATGCGCACTGTGGATCATATAATTCTGGAGAAATCCATGGCCGCTTTGCTAGCTCTCTCTCCCCTGCTTCCTTTTCCTCCAAAATTGCAAAGTCCAATTCAAAGGCAAGATGAAAAAAATTGTTTGATGCATGCTTGGCTGGCGTTCTAAGCATCATGCCACAATCAATAATGCCAACGCGGGGTTTATTTGCGTGAGTAAAATCTAGTATTATGTTGTAAGGATGTAAGTCGTTGTGCACTATACCAGCAAAGGGAGATACCGCAATGCCATCAATAAGAGCGTGTAAAATTGATGGCATTTGCTCAATCACTGCTTTTAGCCGTGTAGTTTCTATCTCTGGTAAGTGCTAATTTGCTGGTCATAAATTCCTCCAGCCATATTGTAGTTTGTGCATGCAGCGTCTGAACGCTCCTTGGGCGAATGGCAAACGGCACATCATGTCTCCCAAGGTACCTCCATTATAGTATGGGAAGATTGTGATCTTGTCATCACAGAAACAGAATAATAAAGATAGACCGCAAAAGATAGAGAAAGAGATCTTTGGATTGATGGATTTTTGTAGAGTTTTGATACAACAGAGGAGCAATTGAATATGGGCGTACTCCATTGTACGGACCTCAAACCTCCTGACCACCCCCGAGCTTCAATCATGCAAGCGTCCCACTCGCACTCGCACTCGCAGAAGAGGATATCTGTGAATGATCCCCAAACGCACCATCCGTCATGCTTTTATCCTTCTTTTCCTCGAAAAGCCTGCGACTTCTCAAAATAGCCGCTTTTTAGGCTCTCAGTCAACTCAATTTTCGCACCAAGTATACCTGCGAGAATAAGATAAGAACGTGATCACTAAGCGATCCATGAAGGTTAGATTTTTATCATGACACTTTGCACAGATCTTGTTTCACACATTGATTTCTGCATCGCCTACAAAATAGCCAAAAGAACATACTCATGCAACCAATTCAACATGATAATCAAAGTAAAAAAGCATAATCATGTACCTTCATAATCTCAATTGCAATAATTTACCATGAAGAAACAAATCCACTTCGTGGTTGATAGCAGGGAGAGCTGTATGATGTTGTATGTCTATCTGTCCCTGTGTATACTACACTACTGCTGTCTTCTGTTTGTTTTCATCATAACGTTTACAAACAAACTCAGAACAGAGCAATCCAGGTACTCAAAACGATGGGAATAGGTTTGGTCTACAAAGCAGCGCGGACAGAATTGCGAGAAACGTCTTTTTTGACTGAAAACGCAACTTTTAGGTCGCAACTCCTAAAACCTCTATTTTTAGGTCTCCACTATTTTTTCAACTTATTTTAAGCCTACTCATGCATTGTAAGCTAAAACACATAAACATAAAACACTGATGTTAATAAAAATCTCAATTTTACTGTTCATAGACAGACTATCTGTTATTCATTAATCTTTATCAAATACGTCTTTAGTGTATTATTTAAAAAAAGAATATATGTTCTCTCTTAATATCTCAAACTCATTCATATAAGCTCTATGTAATAGACTATTCAACAATCTTTCAAAAAACGAAAGATATGTCCTATTACATTCTTTTCGACTTTAAGAACTTCAAAGATTAGTCCTATTACATTCTCCCCTTATCAAAATTAACTATGTCCTCAGAGTTGGAAAGAGAGGGAAATTCTCTTTGTAAAACACTAAGATCAACCCATGATGCATCCTCTATTGGATAGTTCTGCCACCAAAGCTTCCACAATGTCTCTATTTCTCAGATGTTTAACACACCTATCTAGCACTAAATCTGGTTCTACAGTCAATGTTTCGTCATCTTTCAACTTAGAGTTGTCTGTAAAACATGATGCATATTAGGAACATGCTTTTTCAATAAACTCACATGAAATACAGGATGCACTCAGATGTTTACGCATGTCTACTGCTTTTTCACGCAAGAATTTCAAAATAGACATATAAAAAGAATCATTTTCAACTTCAGCATGTATATCATCAATCAAATTAGACCGCACAAAAGTCAACAAATTACACATGGACCTACGACTCAGTGTATCTGCAACTTTATTTTCTTTTCCACACAAATACTTCAAATCAAAGTCATACTTAGCCACCAGCAATTCAATCCATCTTCTTTGTCTATTATTTAACAATGGCTGAGTGTAAATATACTTCAAGCTTTGATAATCAGTACGCAATTCAAATTTTACACCAAGCAAAAGATGACGCCAATGCTTCAATGCATGAACAACAGCAAGCAATTCTAGATCATGTGTTGCATAGTTCAATTCATGTCGTTTTAATTTTCTAGACTCATATGCAACCACTCTTCCTTCTTGTGTCAAAACACAACCTAATTGTTCACCACTAGCGTCATAGGATACAACAAATGGTTTGCCCATCTCAGGAACTTTTAGAACACAATTTTCTGCTATTTTAGCCTTCAGGGTCTCAAAAGCAGCCTCACAGCTAGAAGTCCACACAAAACCCTTGTCTTTCTTGGTCAATTCGGTCTAAGGACTTGCTATCTTAGAGAAATCTTAATGTGTGCTCTCTCATATTGTGCTAGACCCATAAAGCTTGTGCTAGACCCATAAAGCTAGACCCATAATTCGGTCAAAGGACTTTCTATCTTAATGTGTGCTCTCTCATATTGTGCTAGACCCATAAAGCTTCTTACATCCCTTAATGACTTAGGTGTTGGCCACTCCACAATAGTTTTAACTTTGTCAAGATCAATGTGAATCTCCTCTTTAGAAATCACTCTTCCCAGATACACAATCTGATCCTTTGCAAAAGAACACTTACTTGCTTTGGCATACAATTTATGTTCACGCAAAACTTCAAATGTTTTCTTTAAATGCAATGCATGATCTTCTTCATTCTTAGAATACACAAAAATATCATCCGAGAATACCAGAATGAAGTCATCAAGATACAGGTGAAAAATATTATTCATTAAGCACATGAAAGTTGTTGGTGCATTAGTCGAACCAAAAGCAAGAACTGTAAATTCATAATGCCCATAACGTGTACGAAAAGCAGTCTTTGGAATTTCCTCGGCCTTAATGCAGATTTGATGGTAGCCAGAACGAAGGTCAATCTTTGAAAATATTGTGGCACCACTCAAATGGCTAAGCAATTCATCTATGTGAGGAAGAGGATATTTGTTCTTAATGGTCTGTTTGTTTAATCCCCTATAGTCAATGCATAACCTATATGTACCATCATTTTTCTTTTGGAATAACACAGGACTACCCCAAGGAGATACACTAGGTTTAATGAAACCCTTTTTCAAAAGATCATCAAGTTGTATCTTGAGCTCTTTAAGCTCATCAATATTGAACCTGTATGGAGCCCTTGAATAATGTGTTGCTCTTGGATATAGATCTATGGCATGGTCTACCGCTCTAGGCAGAGGTATACCAAGAAGATCGTCCGAAAATACATCTTTAAATTCATGTAAGAGATCCTCTACAAATTTTGGATTTGTCTCTTTCTGTTTATCCCCAGATTCTTCTTTAATCTCATTAGCAAACACAAGAAACGTCTCACACCCTTGTCTCACCCCCCTCAAAAGTTTCATGGTAGAAATCAGAAGTGATTTAGTATCTCTCTCCTCAGCTTTAATCGCATGACCATATCTGTTCTTAAAAACCAATTCACCCTTCTCACAATCAATCAAAACATGATTTTCAATCATCTAATTGATACCAATGATAACATCATGCATATCAATGTTTATGATATAGAAATCATCTTTATGCTTCCGACTCTTCAAAGGCAAAAAAAAAAAGACAAAAACAAAAACAAATTTTCTACTAACTCTTTCGTGAAACTATTAGTACCACTGGTTAAGTCCACAAGTCTTTTAACTTCTCAATTTAATTTCAAGTTTAATTTCTCGATCAATTTAGACGATAAGAAGCAATGAATACTATCCA
The DNA here is from genome assembly GCF_014529385.1 of Adiantum capillus-veneris. Lineage (NCBI taxonomy): Eukaryota > Viridiplantae > Streptophyta > Polypodiopsida > Polypodiales > Pteridaceae > Adiantum > Adiantum capillus-veneris. Next base: position 94,739,957 of record NC_140959.1, on the reverse strand, counting down.
AATCAATTAAGAAATTCAAATTTAAATCTCAACTACGCATAAATTCAATCACTGAAGCTTTCAAAGGACGTATCAAAGACATAAAGCATCACAAAGAAGGGGTAGATGACTTACCTTTATCGTACACATCGCCAAAAGTCTCCAATTGAGCCATCTTAGTACGTATTGTCTTATCGGTCACCTTGCTCGAGCGTTCGAAAGTCTGGTGGTCGTGTTCTCGATATTGAAAATATAATCCAAATCTATGAGTTCTTCAATCAACACTTCTAAATCTTTGCATATCTTTCTTATGCCATCAAACTCTTTAAGCTTAGCTTTCGTTAATAATGGTTTGGTTGTTGTTTCTCCCATATCGTCATCGTTTCTTTTTTCGCGTTGACGACCTCTACTCCGCCACCACCGTTCCCACCATCACCACTATCACCACCGCCAGGTGTCCCAACTCGTCACGATGATTATTGTTTCCTGGTGGATTAGCATGGTTTTTGCCTTCATGTTGGCCATCAAGGTCCACATAGATATCAGGCTCTCGTGCTGCTTTGCCCCGCAGAGCCTCAGCACGCTCCCGATTTGCTTGTTCCAGATCTTCTTGTAGTCACCGAATCAGGTCTTCTTGCTCCTTCATCTTCTTCTCATATCCGTCCATGTCCAGAATCAACTGCTTGCTCTGATACCAATTGTCATAGGAACATATAAATAGAGATAGACCGCAAAAGACAGAGAAAGAGATCTTTGTATTGATGGATTTTTGCAGAGTTTTGATACAACAGAGGAGCAATTGAATCTGGACGCACTCCATTGTACGGACCTCAAACCTCCCGACCACCCCCGAGCTTCAATCATACAAGCGTTTTACTTGCACTCGCACTCGCAGAAGAGGAGATCTGTGAATGATCCCCAAACGCACCATCTGTCGTGCTTTTATCCTTCTTTTCCTGAAAAAGCCTGCGACTTCTCAAAATAACCGCTTTTTAGGCGCTCAGTCAACTCAATTTTCGCACCAAGTATACCTGCGAGAATAAGATAAGAACGTGATCGCTATTAAGCGATCCATGAAGGTTAGATTTTTATCATGACACTTTGCACAGATCCTGTTTCACACATTGATTTCTGCATCGCCTACAAAATAGCCAAAAGAACATACTCGTGCAACCAATTCAACATGATAAAAGTAAAAAATAATAATTATGTAACTTCATAATATCAATTACAATAATTTACCATGAAGAAACAAATCCACTTCTTGGTTGATAGCACGGAGAGCTGTATGATGTTGTATGTCTGTCTATCCCTGTGTATACTACACTACTGCTGTCTTCTGTTTATTTTCATCATAACTTTTACAAACGAACTCAGAATAGAGCAATCCAGGTACTCAAAACGACGGAAATAGGTGTGGTCTACAAGGCGGCGCGGACAAAATTGCGAAAAACGTCTTTCTTTGATTGAAAATGCAACTTTTAGATCGTGACTCCTGAAACCTCTATTTTTAGGTCTCCACTATTTTTTCAACTTATTTTAAGCCTACCCATGCATTTTAAGCTAAAACGCATAAATATAAAACTGATGTTAATAAAAATCTCAATTTTACTATTTATAGAGAGACTATCTGTTATTCATTAATCTTTATCAAATACGTCTTTAGTGTATTATTTAAAAAAAAGAATATATGCTCTCTCTTAATATCTCAAACTCATTCACATAAGCTCTATTTAATAGACTATTCAACAATCTTTCAAATCGTGCTAAACGAAAGATATGTGTCATATTACATTCTTTTCGACTTTAAGAACTTCAAAGATTAGTTCTATTATAGATCCAGGGGGCCTGGCTGATAAATACAATGCATCTTACACTAGAGCGGTGAAGTGTTTGCATAATTCCTTGCCCTATTTGGAAGCTATCAAATTTTGTTGTAATCCCTCCCTTGTAGCATTTCCTACATATGTGATGTGCTTTGGAAAGAAAGAAATGATTTTAATGGTGTATAATTTGTGTACACCAAAAGTGCATGCTCCAATCCTTGCACCTTCCTTGTGAGGAATGTCGATCAGATGTGCACACTTGCCATTCAATGATGTGCGCATGATTGTGTCAGTGCCGCTAGTATCTGATCGACCATCTACAATCGCATGTGCATCTTGGGCCATCTTCAATCGCTTGGGTAAGGAGGCTTGGTCTTGGGCTTTCACCCGCTTTATATTTACCTTCTACTCCTCCCATTGTTTTACCCACAACTCTATTTTTTCCATATCGCAAGTGGGAGGGAGATTTTCTATTTGGTCTCTGCAGCACGCTTTCATATTACCCAGCAATGTCCTAATCTTGTGGTGGGGGTCGAATTCTGTTATCCCTGTAGGAATCAGCAATTCATACTAGCCTTCGGCTCCCAATTTGTACTCTGTGTTCTCCTAGATAGTGCTTGTAAGATCTTTAATGAAGATGTCACTTTCATTAATTTGTTATATGCGACCATCTGCACATGAAGATATTACCAATATACATTCTTTTCGAATGGCACGCATAATAATTTTCTTCTCCTATGGCATCATTTTTTTTCTGTATAATAAAAAACAACATATCAAATACAGTTTCATGGGTGCACCGACACTCTCACACTAGTTCAGACAAACCATAACCATGACTCAAAGACCTCAAAATATTGTGCAAGATTATATTAATATAGATTGATAACCATTTTCACTTTAAAATGCTATGTTTAATCGTGCAAAATGCATTAAAAACAAGTAACTCTTAAGAAAATCATCCAAGTCGAACAATACACGTTAAAAACCCAAAACATTTTAAAATATTGCAATATATCATAAGACGTAAGTTCACATTTTGCACTGGGCAATAAAAAACAACATATAAAATACAGTTTCATGGGTGCATCGGCACTCTCACACTAGTTGAGACAAACCATAACCGTGACTTAAAGACTTCAAAAAATCATGCAAGATTATATTAACACATCTTGATAACCATTTTCACTTAAAATGCTATGTTAAATTGTGCAAAATGCATTAAAAATAAATAACTCTTAAAAATACCATTCAGATCAAACAATATGGGTTAAAGACCCAAAACAATTTAAAATATTGTGATAGACCATAACACGTTACCACTTCAAAGGACAATGTTACAATAAAAGACATATGTATCGTAATGTACATACTACCAATCTCATTTTAGCTCATTTTAAAATATTAATAGTATATAATTTTGTGAAAAAATCATTTTAATGAGTGGACGCACACAACTAAAATGAAAATTTGATGCAATCGTAACAAACCACTCATAAAATGAATAGAACATTGGTACAACCAAAGTTGGTCCGTGTTGGGAAGTGTACAATGTAATGCGGGGTATGCTAAGAGGTGCATGGAAAAGTTCTAGGCAGTTGTGAAGGCCCTAGGCAGGACGGTGGAAATTGAAATGCATGCTCAATGCGGTTTTTTTAGGCCAAAGGTGATCCAGAAGGGGCCACATGGGATGGTGAGCCATGGTGCTGGAAGTGCAAAAAATGTGTCGTAGAATGTAGCTCTAGAGATGCTCTAAAAGTTAGTCCAGACGGCTCGGAACGAAGCCTCGGTGTGAAAGATGTGACAGTCTGAAGTTGGAAGGTCTTGCGGATCCGCGATGGACTAGGCAAGTGTGAACAAGTGGCTGGAGCTCAAATGGGCGGATAGACATGTAGAGCGCGAGTTGTGGAGCATGCCGGTCTTCTCAAATCGCCATTCGGGGATCTAAAGTGCAAATTATGGCCATTTGAAAATTTATCGGGGGTCAGTTGCGTGCCCACTTGATCGCATTAGAAAGCGTGCCATCGAGAAGTTTCATGGGCTCGCCAAAGTTCACGGGGGTAGTGCTTATGTGTGGGTTTATCAAGGATTGACGGCCCCTCAATCAAAGTCCTGGAAGGCAAGTTATGTCATGTTGAAGTTTGGGGCATCGGCTCAAAGTGAAACTTTGGCGGCTTGGGTTTGGGGCTTCTGAAATCTTGAGATGTCGTGCGTTCCATGCGGATTGATGCCGGTAAAGGGAAATTTTGGGGAGGGCTTTTCGGCTCGATCATCGGACGGTGGTGCACCATATGAGAACAGGTTGAAGTCGAGGCGGATTTGTTGAAGGTTTTATAGAGCTTTTGGTGTGCACGCATGGTGCCACCTTTGGCGCTATGCATGGCAGAGGTTGGCGGCGTTGGGCGCCCGTCGGCAATGGGGGAGAAGATGATATGTGCAGCATTATGCGTTCATAGATGCTTGAAACCTGGGAAAATATTAGACCACTAGCTACTGCAACATGATTGAGTGCGTGATTTGTGTAGGTCGTTTTGGATAAATTTGAGAGAATGGAACGCCATCATCAGAGCAGCAGAGTAACTATCTCTAGTCTCGAGTCCGCATGTGCTTCCCCAACAAGTTCACCACGCAAGGTCACTTGTCTACTGGGTTTGATAGACTTGTTCGGCAGCAGAAACACTCTCTACTTGGAATTCTCTTCTACTCCATCGGATGCTAGTCACCATGTCTATCCACCTTTCTACTCTAATCTGTTTTGGGGGACAGAAACTATTACTTTTCGGCAATTCAATGTAGTCACAGAATCAACAGTAATATTGAACAGACCTCAAATGCTTAATTTTGATAGACATATGTTGGGATGCCCACAGTTGAAACAAGTGACGCTAAGTGTATTGGGTTCTCAATGGTAAGCATAGGATTTGGGTCCTTCAGCTTCGACCTCTCATCGATGGCAAGATTATTCTTGACATGGAGGGGCTCAGCCTTCAACTTCTGGAACCTCGACAACCTGCTAGGAATAGGTCTCTCTTGGCATTTGCCATCTCGCCGATCTTCGTGATTTGAGAGTTCCTTCCCTACATGCCCTGGTGCATATGAAAAGGCTTCATATACTATATTGTTTGAAGCTCAAAGTCCCGATTCTATGGATGCAAAAACATGGACTCGGCTTGCACTCAGCAACTTTGACAAGCGATGTGCAGAAGATGGCAGCATGGGCAATGGACGAGGCGGCATGTCCATGTCTTCGCGCGGGGGCGTTGTGTGCCTTGGTGGAGCTATACTACCAGTTGGACAGCGATGCACCACACATTAATACGGTATTTAAAGCCAATTCTCATGTTCATCATGTACTACCTGGCTCTTTCATAGTAGATGCTCTTAGAGAGACCTTGTCATTTATATGATTTTGTCTCAAAGAAATCTAGCTAGTGATTGAGTGGATGGTGCTTGCTGGTATGGGTGCAAGAGAAACAGCAGTAGGTAGGGTAGCCCTCAGGACTAAGTGGCATGGGCATGGGGAGGTGGGATCTACGGCGAGGGTATTGTGGGCTGTGGATCTAGGTGCGGGTACCCTAGATTACTTTTTTATATTCTACGATATCTTAGATTATAAAAGAATCTAGGGTACTCGTGTTTCGAAGTAATCTAGCGCTAATCTGGTAACCTAACAGGACATAAAAGTGTCCTTTTAGGGTTTTGGAAAAAAAAAATCCAAAATCATAGTAGATCCACTCATTTTGAAAAATCCTTTCATGAGCTTGTAGTTCAACGACTTCTACATATGGAAAAAATGAGAAACTTGTAAAATTTCTCATCTCTTCGTCACAACAAGCCTCCAAAGTTGATGGACCAATGCATTTTGCCCAAACAGTCATTTCTTGTGGTTGATTGCATATAAATAAGAGTGGGGATTTTTGTAGGACATGAGCTAAAATGCCCCGTTAACTTCAGTGGGTTGGCAATCAAAACATATGGTTTCTTTTGCCTCACTGAATTTTTTTGGGGAAAAAAAAACAGGTACAAAAAAGTTGCATTTTTTTCATTCTACAGACCTATGATCAAAGTTTCTATAGTCACGCTCAATACTAATACTATATACATGTTTTATTAGTTCTCTTTGGGCCTTTGGATACAAAAGGATCCATGGAGCATGTCAAAAGAATAATGTATCTCTTACTAAGTGGAACCTTGGGGGCAATGATGAAGTGCTAAATACAGCAAACATGACAAAACTGGCACTACAAGAGGTTGTGTGCTCTTGTGACGCTGTTAGCGACGGAAATACACTGGGTTTTTATAACCCCCGGCGTCGCTAAAACCGTCGCTACGAGCGTCGCTACCAGAGCGTCGCTATATGCGTCGCTATATATAGCGACGCCCATAGAGACGCTCATAGCGACGCTCATAGTGACGCATATAGCGACGGTTACACAGAAGACTATAGCGACGCTCATAGCGACGCTATAGAGCCATAAATAGCGACGCTTATAGCGACGCCCGAGAGAATTTTTTTTTGGTGGCAGGACATTGAATGCCCTACCACCCATCAACCATATTGTACTTGATTCACTTTTTAAAAAAAGTGCAAGGGTAGATAATAGACCCAAAATAGTCACCCACAAGACGCATTGTTTGCAAAATTGACAATTGTACACATCATAGGCAAAATGAATTGATTGGCAAATGTAATAATGACAATTGTACAACATCATAGGCATAAAGAATTGATTGGCAAAAGGAACTGCGGTGACAAATGTAATAATATACATGGTTCAAAAAGACGTATAAAATCCGTCTCATGATACATAAGCTATCTAGCTACGGCTAAACTGACGTCGTCTAGTCAGACGTCTCATCGCGTCCAAGCGGCGTATCTGTCGGATTCTGCAAAAAAAGATAATAAGACAGCTTTCAGTAAGTATAAACATATAACGACATTTATAAAACAATACAAAAAATAAAAAAGAGTAAACCCTAATACTAACCATGTCGCCGCGAGAACTGAGAATGTCCATCAGGGCGTTTAAGCCCTTCCTGCCTGTGTACTCGCGCTCGTACGGTGTGGGATCACGTCCTGTCATCGACCACTGTCAAAACATACAAAGATTTCATTATGTTAGAATTAAAAAACTCATAAACCCTAAACTATTGAACATAAAGAGCAATGTGAAAACACTTACAAAATCGGCCTCAAATGATGCCCATCCACCGCTCCCCAAGTGGTGCGAGCTCCCTGCCTCTACTCGCGCTCTGGCTGCATCCTTTTGTTGCTTCCACTTGTCGGGATTCTCGCGCGCTGCTTTCTTCGCATTCTTCCAATCTTCTTTGGCCAGCCAATCTGGCCTGTTCCACCCATTCTTGATTGCTTTTTGCACTTCGGAACGCTTGTGTTTGCAGTATTCGCGCATTCGAATCTTCATCAGGTCTTCATTGAAGCGCTGATCCCGTGTTGGAACGGGAAACTCATCATGAAGTATGCTGATGACTCTGTTTTTTAAATCACTTGGTACATCACTCCATTTGTTTAGTATGTAGTGTCTAAACAGCTGAGAGCAAAGACCACGCATGCGCGAGATCACCTTCTTGCCGTCATCATCCATGATGATGCCGCCGCTGATGTCGACGGAGTAAGGCAAGCCCTCTGGCCGGTGACGCGTGAACCTGGGTGTCCCGGCAGGGGTCTCTAGCGGCGTGTCGATGGGGGTACGGACGTCAGGTGTCTCCACCGGCGTCTGGGCCCCGAAGTGAGGAGTGTCGAGTGGGGTGGCTCCTGGCGGAGTAGGTAGAGGTGTGTAGCTTCTAGGAACAGTCAGCCGTGCAAAACCTGGCGTAGATGGCGATGCTGTGGCTGGTGTGGGGGCGGGCAAAGAAGGGGAGGGTAAAGAGCCTCGTCGAACACGAGGCGGTGTGGAGGCATCGGTGGCGGAATCCCCACAACAACCGCCACCGCCACCACTAGAGCGCCGGTGTCTAGACGAGTGTGAAGCTCGTCTCGTCGACGCCGAAGCTTCGGAGCGCGCCGAATGCTCCGAAAGAGAGGGAGATGCGGATGGAGTAGGAACGCGCGATGATGCGCCAGAGCGATGACGCTCCACGTATCACTGTCTCTGCTGCGGTGACAAAGAAGAAAGAAACTCCTCATCATCCATACCTGCATTAAACACACGAATATTTAAACTTAATATTGAATGAATAGAGTAGACAATGACGCAAAGACCATTAAATACAATGACGTAATGACGCATATAAATACAATGACGCAATGAATTGAGTGATAGAAGAGGCAAGTCGAAAACTCAGAATTTTCAATCAAAAGATGTGAGCGCGAGTAGAAAAGAGCGTTATACACTATGGAAGGTACTTAGAGAGCCAGAGCTTTTACAACACGGAGCAAAATTGTTCAAATACAATATTTGTGGCTTTAAGAGATCTCTCTCTCATCCTCGCATAACTCAGCATAACTTCCTATATCTATATAGAGCTCTCCGTTTAAACACATATCCTCTGTTTCATTTTGTAGCTCCTCTGCATGCACCCCATATAGAGTAGTAGCATCTTGATGCTCGTCTGGCACCACCGCAGCGGCTTCTGATTGAGCATCTTCTCTGATCTCCTCCATTGATATCGTTGTGATTGGCACATGGTAGCCTTCATACGTCCTTGCACTACGAGGGGCTACCTCTATGACGTACCACCAGTTTGATGTAGACTTTGTAGGATGAAATATTACCTGCCAGAGCCACATAACTTACATGAGAGCTTTCAAGCACATAACTTGTAAAAGGGGGATGTTAACTATTTACATACTTACTTGTTCACAATGCTCGGGTAGTACGAAAGTGTCTCTTAGGTCAGTCCATTTCTTAGTAGAATCCACCTCAAGAAAACCAGACTCTCCTCTACGCACAGTAGCGTTGCGACCCTCCATGATTATCTTGAACCATTGCACGTCGAACAAGTCGACAAAAAATCCTCTGTAATCGATCCTCAAAATCTCTTGCAGCGTGCCGAAGTAAGTGAGTTCCACCACCACAAGATCTGCATCAGAGGAACGTCGTCGACTAGACTGTTTAAATTTTGCCATGATTCCACAATCTTGAGTAAAACGCTTTTTGTCGATTCATTCCACCCTAAAATGTCGACCTTTACACCATGCTGCTGTGTATGACTTATACTACAACGAACAAAGATTATGAGTGGCCGTTCAAACGTTTATATAAAATAAAGTCACTTGCTAGTCGTACATTGCAAACTTACCTTGGTCGCGCAACCCCGAGAGTACTCCCACTCTTCTTCAGTCACTTCGTCACCGCATTGTTGTGCGCTTTTCAATTGGTTGTGCAACCATCTTAAGCTCATGAAGGTTGGTAGGCTCTCCAGAACCGCTGGATAGTGCATCGGTGGTCGTCTTCCCCGTCTCCACTCGATTTGTGCCCTTTGTCGCTCTTGCTTTGCATCCTCATATTGTGAAATCCACTTTTGCATCACTGGATTGTGAAGCATGCAAAATCGGTTGATTTTAGCCTCTAGATCTTCCGTCATCTTCTTCTCAACACCGAGATTGCACATGACAATCCCAGATATGCGCTCATCATCTATGGTTCGCCATAGCGTGTCCCGGGATTTATCAAATCCGTCTAGCCACTCTCCAATGTACACTAGGGACTCTGATACCAACCAACCTTCTGCCATGCTACCCTCCGGACGTGCCTTTTGACGCACATATCCCTTAAGCGTTTTCATGAAACGCTCTAAGAAGAACATCCATCTGGAATGAAATGTGCCAGCTATTTCCACCTCATCAACTATGTGAACAAGAAGATGCACCTGAATGGTTAGCATTGTAGTAGGAAAATGTTTCTCAAACATGCACACAAGCTCCGCAGCATTTAGTTTGGCGAAAGGTATGGACTCTACGTTGATCTCCTTTTGTGTTATCCATTGCACCAGCTTTGCAAGTTTGTAGATTGTGTTACGGATGTCGAGAGACAAACATCCCTCAATGGCAACCGGTAAAATAAACTGTAAAGTATGTGCAGCAATGATATTAAAGTCCACATTTTATGCAATGATATTAAAGTCCACTATGAACGTACCTGACACATTTTATGCCAATCGTGTGACTTCAAACCGGTAAGCTTTCCTTCTTTAGTAAAACACGTTCGGAGCGAGTGCATTACGCCAGTGGGGGTCCGCAAAGATCGAATGGTCTCTTTTACTTTGCGTTCTTGGGCTCCTGTGAAAATCCATGGTGCTTTAGGGAGTTTTATCGATCCATCAGACGCTGTTTGCGGCCAATATTGCTCCATACGATCCACATTTCTAAGGTCAACTCTGGCTCCCAAAGTATCTTTCTTGCCGGTCAGATGGTCCCATAGTAGATTACCCACATTCTTGAATATGTGCATTGGATCGAGCAAGTGATTGATCATGAGTCGGGGCCAGTATGGTAACTCGTACCATAGAGATAGTCTCTTCATCCCTGGAGGCAATCCGTCATCGCACATCTCCTTCTGCTCTAACCATGCTTGTGCAGACATCCTTGGTGGCTCTCTTCCCAAAAAGCCATCGCGTAACACATGATTCTCTGGAAGATACGCTTGATGACCTTCGTAGATTTGCTTCTTCAGTGAGGGTGCCCTACGTGCATTCAGTCTAGGTCCACATGTGACACATGCTCTGTATCCGCTTGTTTGAAGCCCTGCATGTATACACATGATAATAGATCAACTATGGGAAAAAACAAGATTTACAGTGTCTGAGTGAGGAGTGTCAATAGATCACCTGAGCATTCTGTTAGCCCGGGATAGTCATGCATGGTCCACATTAGAATGCCTCTGATCAAAGCATTCCGTCGTCCTGTGTGTCGGCTCATATCCACCACCTCTATGCCAATCCACAATTGTTGTAGCTCTTCCAATAGTGGACGAAGATACACATCCATATTCCCCACTTTATATCGCCCTGGCACAATCAAGCTTAGCCATAGGTGCCCCTTCTTCGTAGTCAACCACGGGGGAATGTTGTAGTTGACGATGACAACGGGCATACACTATAAGATGTTGATCTTTGACCAAATGGATTTACGCCATCCATAGCCAAGCCTAAGCGCAAATTTCGAGCTTCCGTGGCAAAATCCGACCATGTTCCATCTATATGTTTCCACGCTACGCAATCTGCAGGAATTCGTAGCACACCATCCGAAGATTTATTCTCCTCATGCCATGATGCTAGGGCGGCCATGGACTTACATTCGAAGAAATGCTTGATGCGAGGAAGCAGAGGGAAATGTCGCAAAACCTTTTGTGGAATTTTTGTCCCGTGGAGATCTACTCGATATCTTTCGGAATCACATTTCGGACACTTCTCCATGTCTATGTATTCCCCTCTGAAAAGAATGCAGTCATTAGGACAAGCGTGGATAGAATTGTAATCCATCCCCAAGTTTCGCAAAATCTTTCTTGCTTCATCTCGGGAATCTGGCATCACATTGTCAGCTGGTAGTATGTGCTCTTTCAGCAATCTACACAACATAAAAATATGATACAGTCGTGTAAAAATCTATCAGATCATTATACATTTAGAGTTTTATTAAAGTAAACTAATTGTAATAGATCACCTGAAAAGCGTTGTGACGCTAGTGTCACTCCATCCAAACTTTGCCTGCATGTTGAGAAGAACCAGGAGTGCTTTCAATCTAAACATACGTGCTCCATTATACAATGGCGTATCGGCTTCACTTTTCATCATCATAGATAAGCCTTTCTGAATCCAAGATCGTCTCGATCATTTCATCAATCTCGGGCTCAAACATTGTCTCGTTGGGAATGTGCTCTGCATGATCATCCCCCGAGCTGTCAGAGGCTACATCTTGTGGCCTTACATATGCTGCTTGACCAAAGCGCCTGCGAACACGTCTATTGGGTTGCAAGATTGCTGCTTGTTGGCCAGCGTCAGAGTCCGACGAGTTATAATTGGCAACACCTCGATCTATAATAGATGGATCGAACTCGCCAAATTCACGAACGTGCTGCAAAGAAACACGTCTTGTCCGTCGCACAGCATGCTTGCATTGATTACAAGGACATAAGACCCTCGTTGAGAGATAGGTGTTTTGGTTGGACGGTCCCACATCCTCGTCGCTACTCATAATGAGGATAAAAAACTTATAACCTGGACAACAAATTTAATATTCTATTGGCATTCTTCGTCTTATCTCTCTCTCTCTCTCTCTCTCTCTCTCTCTCTCTCTCTCTCTCTCTCTCTCTCTCTCTCTCTCTTTACCTCACATTCTCTAGTCATGTCCAATCCCCGCACACCTCGGTCTAGAGGTGCACGGAGATCAGAACCACCGGGTTATAATCTCGTCTTTATTGGTCAATACCTATATTTGTGGGTACAAGAAATCTACACACCCACGTCTACATGATACTGCATGTAGTGGACAAAACCCCTTTGCCTCTTCTCTAGCTGTAGCACTTCACAGCATCTTAACATCTTTTCACAGTAGATCTTTTCACTGTTCGTCTAACTCTAAACCCTAAACCGTAAGTAATTCTTGCGTGGACTCGATCTAACGTAAATAAGCGTAAATCTAAATAAACGTAAATCTAACTAAAAATAAACCTAAATCTAATTTAACGTAAGTTTACATCTAACCTAATCTTTAACGTCTTTTGGGATAGTTTCCTACGACGTTAAAACTCTCTTCTTCTTGTGTGTGTGTGTGTGTGTGTGTGTGTGTGTGTGTGGGTAAACCTAAATAAACCTAAGTCTAATCTAATATAACATAAATCTAAATCTAACGTAAATATATTATGTTATATTAAAAACAAAGAACTAAACTAACAGGGATTATAAGAACCTTAAAACTGATTTAACACATAATTTTTCACATAACTCGGCAAGAGTTGGCATTCTCATCACTAAAGATGTGAGAGTTAACTTCCGGCGGTGACGCTGCCTCATCTCCATCCACATCTGGCGACAGCAATTGGCCCTTTAGACCGTTCTTGCTCTTGTTACTAACTTTGAAGTTGCTGTTGAATGACTAGAGGTTGTCTAGATGGTCATTGTGTCGGGGATGTAGTGACTCTTGCCGCCCTGAAGATCCACCTTCTTCCCTATCTTCTGAAGACATTTCACCAGTACTTTTGGATCGACGGAGCCCACCATGAGTGAAGGCAGCAATACCCTATATTCCATTGAGGGCTTTCTTCACCCGCTTCATGCAGGCATCGCAGTCTATGGAGACCTAAATCTAATCTAATATAACGTAAATCTAAATCTAGCGTAAATAAACGTAAATCTAGTTAAAAATAAACCTAAATCTAATTTAATGTAAGTCTACATATAACCTAATCTTTAACGTCTTTTAAGATAGTTTCCTACGACGTTATAACTCTCTTCTTCTTATGTGTGTGCGCGTGTGTGGATGTGTGTGCCAATAAAAAGAGATAAATGGTATAACCTTTCTATCACCCATGCCAAGTATGATAGATTGATTATGCCATTTTCCTCTTGAATAATAGGTCTTGAGTTCAACTCCTCGTCGGCTAGATCTTTAGTTCTTTTAATTTTAATTAGTTTCCTACGACGTTAAATTAGTTTCTCTCTCTTTCTCTCTCAATGTGTGTGCGTTTTTTTGGATCGTATGCATGTTTTCTCTCTCTTTTCCTCTCTCAATGTGTGCGTTTTTTGTTTATGCATGTTCTCTCTCTCTTTTCCTCTCTCAATGCGTGCGTTTTTTGTTTATGCATGCTCTCTTTCTCTCTTTTTCTCTCTCAATGTGTGTGTGCATTCTTTGTTTATGTATGTGTGTGTGCGTTTTTGTTTTTGTTTGTACTCTCTCTCTCTCTCTCTCTCTCTCAAAAACACTATGTGTGTGTGTGTATGTGTGTGTGAGAGAGAGAGAGAGAGAGGGAGAGAGAAAGAGGGAAAGGGAACATGAGAATGAGGAGAGGGAAGGAGCATACCTGGCTCTCCTTCCTCTCCTCGTGTGTGTGTGTGTGTGTGTGGAGAAGAAAAAGAGAGAGAGAGAGAGAGAGAGGGAGAGAGAAAGAGGGGAAGGGAACATGAGAATGAGGAGAGGGAAGGAGCATACCTGGCTCTCCTTCCTCTCCTCGTGTGTGTGTGTGCGTGTGTGGAGAAGAAAAAGAGAGAGAGAGAGAGAGAGAGAGAGAGTGAGGGAGAGCATTACCTGCTCCTTGCTTGAGGGCGCCGAAAAACTCAGATCTGAGATCTGAGTTTTTGGGCACGCTCGGTTATTTTTTTAGCCTAGCCGACGTCGCTATGAGCGTCGCAAATTTCTTTGTAAATTTACGACGCTCATAGCGACGCTCATAGCGACGTCGGGAAAAAAAAATTTGAGCGTCGCTGTGTGAGTGTCGCTAATATGAATAGACTCTTGTAGTGTGGGTTTAGCATTATAACCTCTAGAATCCCATAAAAACTACTCAATATCTAGCCAACTTTGCAGTTTAGGATTAGATATGCTTACTACCTACAAAATACACACAATTGGCCAAAGAAACTAGCAATATTGAGAAAGTTATACTTGCTACACTAAAATGTCTCGTATTCTTTAGCAATCAAAAAACTCAACCATCATCACATACTCTACTATATAGCATATTAGGTCCCCCAAAACTCAAGGAAGATTAGATTTATGATATACATGCCACTTACACAATCAAAATTGCATTTGGATATCAAGAAATACACCAAAAAAATCATAAAAGTGCTAATTTTGCCCAAAAAACAGGATTATGCAATTCTTGTAAGTTAGTCATAACTTTCAATTTTAACAATTAGTTCTTCCTAGAAGCATCAAAACATGTTGAGAATGATAAATTCTTATTTTCTAGCAATATAAACCTCACAAACATGAAGTTAAGAGTGGTATAGTTGCAAAAATTTGAGAAAAAGCCAAAAGAAAGACCCATTTTTTCACACAGCTTAGGTTCAAAAATGTTGTGCAAGAGTAAGGTTAATGGTGAGATCGATATTCCAAAAAAAAATTCGTTCTTTTTAGCTCATAATACAACTTTGTGAATAGATAGCACCTAGAAATTTATTTTCATACTCTTCAAATAATTCAAGCAAAATGGTCACTTAACAGGACACAAAAGTGTACAAGGACATAAAAGTGTCCTATTACCATTCTAGTGCTAGGGTACCCTATTTTACGGGCGTGGGGCTTGAACCTGTGACCTCACCCATGGGAGGCACATGCCCTAACTACTTCGTCTTGTGCGTGTTTCTTAAGCATGAAAGCCCTAATTTACTTAAAACACGTGTGCTAGGCGGCAACCCCCGAAGGTAATCTAGGATACCCTACATTACTTTCGGTGCCGTTGCCCAGATCTACAATCCACAGTTCCCCCACCGTAGATCCCACCCCCCCATGCCCTTGCCACTTAGTCACGAGGGTAGCGGAAGTCTTATGGTGGAGCATGGTGAGGTGGATGTCTTCCAATGACAACAACTACTTGGATTTCTCACGGCTCCAGCGAGCGTGCATTAAGGAAAAAGGGACTTGGAGTGAATACAAGAATCAATGTGAGGATGTGTCATTTCTCAAGGCGGCGGTCCAGCAGTTGGGAGGTTGTATGCAAAGGGGGCATTTATTGCCACACCCCCATCTTCCTACCTCTTTTGCCATCCGCTTCCGCAATGACACCTGTTAGCAGCGGCTAATGGCTACACCAATTATGCACCAAGCTGTGGATGTGCCATAGTGCACAATATTTACTTTTCATTGTAAAAGGTTTGGGCTCATTTAGGAGTTCCAAAGTTGTATGAGTCTAAGCTAGAGAGCTCACTTTATCCCATAGTTGAAGGGTTTGAGGCCCAAAGCTATAAAAGAGCCCTATGCTTAATGAGAGGTCATTCTTGAGTGGTCCTTTAGAGAACTCTCTCCCTAGAGGAGGTTTTGATGGCCTAGCCTTTGAGCTTAATGCCCATGCTTATAAGGCTAGTGCTAATCACATGTAATTAGTGTAATCCACTCTTAATTAATCTAGTCTTCATTATGTTGTCAATCATGTTTCTCTACTTTCTTTCATTGTTTTGAAGTGTTGATCTTCTCTAATCTAACTCTTTCTTATGCTAAGCTACTCCGATTAGTGGAGTCCTTATCTAACTCTCTCGATTAAGCGGAGTGGGCGTACTCGTGATTGAGGGGTTAGAGTTGTCCTCTAATGGTGTGCTTGTGTGTGTGTAGATTTAAGAAGCCTTGAGCTTAATTTGATTATGTGTGACTTGATTTGGACACCATGATTGGCATGGTTGGGGTGGCCGACTTGAATGCGATCTTGTGTGCTTAATCGTCAATGCATGTAATTAGAGTTGTGTTTGAGAGATTCCACGATTAGTGTGTTTCACTTCATTGCTTGATGTGTATAGATGATTGCTTGAATTGATGCTTGATGTGCGATTAGCATTAGTTGTTTGGGATGATTTCTATTTGCATTGGAGGATGCACGCTCTTGAATCCTCTCAATCTTTGCATTCGATGACGCTCTCGCACATTCTTTGTGTGATGCCTCCAAGCCCTAACCGGGTCATGCTCTCTCTCTCTCTCCAGATTGATAGATTTTGTGGGAGATTGCCTATGCTATGGCGAGCCTCCAACATTAGTGCCGTTGTCAGGGACGGGTTGCCTACGCTAGTGGAGTTGAGGTTGCAAAAGATAAGAGTAATTTGATTATCGATTTCTTGTAATTAGGTAGGATTTGATTTTTGTGTAGTGTAATTAAGTTTAATTAGATGTGTATAGAGTCATTTCACCCCAAAAACCCCTAAATTCTCTTTTGATTTTGCTAATTTTTCACTAACCTTCACTAATTTTGCATCCTATTCATGCTAATTTCGTGCTAATTGTACTAATTCCATGCTAATTATGCTAACCTAACCACTAATTTTGATTTGGAATGTATGCTAAATCCCCTTAATTGAGGAGGATCATCACTCTTAATTGCTCTAATCTATGCCTAATCATGTGATTGAGTGTTGATTTTGGTCAATTTTTTGATCAATTTTAGACCGAATCAGAGTTGCACACATGTGTGTGCAATGGAGTGTCTACACAAGGAGCAAGGACTAAGCGAGCAAGCAATCAATTGTAAGTGGATTGACCTACTCCGTTCAATTTTTGATTGATTAAGTTGATCCCATTGCATTGCTTAATCATTACTAAAATTAGGTGTGTGTGCCTAATTGATGGAATTTATGCCTAATTTGATGAAATTGGAATGAAATTGTAATCAAATAGGACACCTAAATGCTTGTAGATTGATGATTTTGCAAGAAATGTGTGTGTAAGCATTAGGAATTGGCTTAATTTCGTTGCTAAGTGAGCAAAAAATTGGATTTGTGCACCTAATTTTTGTGGTGTGCAATGCTAAATTGAGTTAAAATTTGATCAATTTTTGATTAAAATTGAGTTAATTTAGCATGTATATACTCATGTATGTGTGATCAAGTGTGCAATTGATGAAATGCAATGAGTGTTTAATGAAATTTTTGCACAAATCGACGGCCTAAATTTAGGTGTGTGTGCCTAAGTAATGGCCAATTATGCCTAAATTGGGGATGAATGAATGGTCTTGGTTGCCAATTATGATGATTAAACGACCTAATAGATCGGTGTGTATTTGATTGATTGACTTTGGATGATTCAATTGATACCCACTTGAAAATGATTAATCTACATTACCATTGTGATGTGAATGCCAATTCGATTGGATATGGCAAAAAAAAAATTATTACATGTTGCATTTGTAAGAGTCAAAAGCGTGTAGCGATGCAATGAAACACCTAATTAGGTTTGATCGATGGTTTTGATATTGGATATGAGCAACTTGAGTTGCAATGATTGAAATTGGATATAAATTGGCATTTGAGAATTAATGGCGCACTACATTCATGTGTGTACACAATGCTTGATGTAAACCACCTTTAATATCAATTTTTTGAGCTTGCATTACTAGGTAATTTGGGGAGCTATGACCAATCGATTCACTCAAACACTATGCTAGGAATGCTTGATTGATCACGTGTGGATGAAGGAGTTGATGAGTGATTCCATTGTGATATATTAAGGTCAATTGAAAATGGAATTAATTATGAAATGTGTAACATCAATTGTGTCCCCATTGTGTGTGGGGCAATCTTTAACCCACCCTTGTTCGAATGACTTCCCACACAACACACACACATACATGTTAACACGCCCTTGATGACTATGGGAACAAGCCCCTAAAAGGGATTTTTTTTTATCTCTCACACATACACATAAAATGCCCTGCTGGCCGCCACTTTTGGATCGACTTGGCCTGGCTTGGCGCATCCCGACTCGCAACACACACACACCTGCAATGGCAGCCGAAAATGGCACACTCAACACACACACACACACACACACACACACACACACACACACCCCACCACACTGGCCAATCATGGTGTTTTCGCAAAAAAACTCAACACACACGCGCGGACCCTACCAATCTTGGCCGGCAGCTGTCGGCCCCACCCACTAGGCTCTGCCGCCTTTGGCTCGATATGGGCTTGCCACACAAAAGCGCGCACACACACAAATAGTGGTGCCAATACCCTCTTCACCTGGTAAACCTCTCGTCCACACACTTTTTCTGCAATGCCATGACCTTTGAAGGTGCACACATGAGCTGGCTTCCCTACAAATGACGTCAACTTGCACCTTCACACATTCCCATGCACACACATACTCGCGTTCAATGCCTCAGACCTCACACACACACACACACATAGGCGTATTGCCTTGCTTGATGTCGCTGTGCTTGACGTAAATTGGCAGCTACACTCAACACACACACACACACACACACACACACACACAGACCCCACATAGCGCATAAACTCTCTCTTGCTCTCCCTCAAGCTTCATCTGTGTACCACCAAAATATTGCCAGCAGTAAATTTATTAAAACCATTCAAAAATTAAGAATCAAAGCAAAGCTTGGCATTTTTTTGGGGAATGTTCCCACCCTCTTGAGCTCGTAGAAAACAACATAAGTGGTTTGGCCAATAAAATCTAAAAAGTGTGTTTAGACTTGGTCTTGAACAAAATCAAAGTTCAAAACAATGAAACAAAAGGGAGATTCAAATACACGCTAAAAAAGGTAACTCGGCCACCAAAGAACCATCACGTATGGTAGTCCGGATTGATCATTTATGAGAGAAATAAAATTGTACAATCTCTTATAGTATGAGTTCTAAACTTGTATATGAGTGATTCATGAGCTACCAATCTTTCATTAATGAGCTTCATTGCTTTGGGTTGCGCATTATGATAATGCATATTTGATTGATTAAATGGAAAAATTTCTTTAAGCATTGCTTTATGGTGGGGAGTGAGCCTCATTGCAATAAACGATGACTAGTGTTTGTGTCTAACATTTGCATTGGATTGGTGCCACCTTAGCACTTGAAGAAGAATTCTTTGATATGATATGCGTGCAGGCATGAGAATTTCATTGGTTGATGACTTGATGCATGCATGGGATATTTTGTGCTTGAACATTGCTTGATACAGTGCTTGAATTAAATGTAAAAAATCATTACATAGCACTAAATTTTGAGCTCCTTAAATGACCATGAGAAGGGCAGTAAAATTTCGGGCTTGTGATTTACCATGCTTTTAGTGCTTTTTTGAATGAACAAATGCTAAAAAGCACTAACAATTGAGTTTTATTTTTGAAGGGGTGTGGCAGAAGTGTGTGTTCAAACGATCCAAGTAGGGGTCATCATTGAAAAATATTGCAAAATGTGGCTGATTAGAGCCATTCCAATTGTTTGGATTAAAGTTGTAATGCTAGCTCATAGCTTGGTCTAAAAATGCAATTTTTTTCATTTGAGCTAGTATTTACCCAACTTTTTTGAAGCTTTCAAGTATAAATTTGTCTATTGAGAGCCATTCACTTCATTTTTCATCAAGTTGCATTCATCTCTAGCTCAAAGATCACACTAAAAAATTGAAAATTTCATGTGAGCTAGTTGTTAGCCAACTTTTTGAAAAGCTTTAAATTGTAAAATTTGTCTATCGAGAGCCACTTCATTTCATCCAAAAGTTGCATTATTTTCAACTCTTGGCTTGTTTTTAACTCCATATTTTATTGAGCTAGAAATTAATCGACTTTTGAATCATTCATGAGAGATGGTAAAAATTGCAAAATTTGCTAATGTAGAAGTATTTTATCTCTCATTAATGTGTATGAATAGATTTGCTGCTTTAGAGCATCATGTGCATAACCAAAGGCATTTTTTCCCTTGGGTTTTTTCCCTTTGGAAAATTTGGGTATACAAGACCCTAGCTTTAGGTATTCATTAATGTTTTTTGTGTGCTTTTGGATTTCAATAATTGGCTTTTGTAGCTTGTGTTTACACTTAGCTTCAAAACACAAATGGGAAAGGGAAAGCTCCCATGGTCGACCAAGTACCAGCCAACTCACGGATCAATGACGAGGAAATTGAGGAGGTAGGTCACATTTTAATTCAAGTGTTTAATTTAACATTACATACGATAAGTTAGGAAAGTACATATCCCTAAACATGTTAGATAAGTCCAACGGAAACCTCGGCATTTGAATTGAAATGTATATTAAATTCTAAGTAGGAAAGAATGGTTGTTGGATAAACTGTTTGAGATAGGAAAGAATGTCTGTTAGGGAAAATTTAGCTCGGCCTATTCATTTCTATTTCCAATGTTGAAACTAGTCCTAATCCCCCTACTGATCACAGGGGGCGGCTCGCGATGATTTCGCAATAGCTAGAGTTACTAGCTTAGGCCTTGCATTTTGCGGTGGATACCCACGACTTGCGTTCTATGCGGTGGGAATGTCCATGTCGTGCGTTCTATGCGGTGGGCATACTTAGTTGTATGGGCAGCTAGGCGACAATGGGGGGAGTAAACTCTCGCTGGAGGGGGGATGTTGTACCTCCAGATCATTGGGATTTTAATAAATAAGCTTTGAGTAAACTTTTTACTAGAGTTACTGTCTTGGTGCCGCTTTGCAATACTGGTTGAAGGGTTGTATTAAGAAACTTGTGAACCGGAACTTAATCAATGAACTTATGTGTTGAACAACCATGTGTGGTAGTAATTAGGTAACAAAGGAAGTGTGAGTATGGGGTGGAAAGTGGGGGCTTGGCTCCGGTTGCCAATGCCTATGAGAAGGGTAGTCCCGATTGGTCGAGAACTCTCCGTCCCCATAGTGTTATAAATCGACGCTAGTATTACTCATTGCCCCAAGAGCGACGAAGCTCAAGTGTATGTGTCTCTGAACCATGGGAAAAAAGGCACTCGGGACTTCTCTCCTCTTGGAAGGTGGGTCTTAGGATCGCTAGATAAATTAATCATGGTTCCCCTGCGGGGTGGAACTAGATCTCGATGCTAGTAGGCTCGAACTCGACTCACTTTGTGATGAGAGATCGTCCGCTAGATGAACCATAAACCACTTTGTTTGCTTCTGTTGTAGATCTAGTGGCCACCAGGTTTACCATCAGATCCATCGTTTGAGACGACGGGGTGGGGACCTCACATCAATTGTTCATATTGGTTTTAATTCTCCCATTCTTATCCCAAACCATTCAAAGTTAAGCTCAATCATCATTCTCCCATTTTCAATTATCATCATTGCAATCTTAAATTGCTCGTGTTTAATGGCCCTCATCATCCAAATCCAATTGGATTTTTCATTGGGTTTGCATGGTCATGCACACTTGTCCTTATAAACACGCAATTCAATGCACTTATTACCACACCAATCAATTTAACATACATTGTAATGGTAGTGCACTTAAAATCATCCCCAAGTGAGTATCAAGTGGTCATTCATCCCAAATCAATCAATCACATACATACCAAATTTTTAGGTCTTTTAATCATCATAATTGGTAATTTCTACCAATTATTCATCTCTAATTTTGATACCAATTGCCACTGAGTAGGATCACACATTAGTGCATTTTTTCCATGTTCATCAAATTGATTCATCATTAGCATGGAAATACACTAAAATTCTACACAATTGAGTACCAATTGAGTGATCTATCTCAATCTTTAAGCCAATTTGTGATCAAAGTATTTGACCAAATTAATCATCATAATTGGTAAAAGATACAAATTATTCATTCACCCATTGGATTGCACATGCCATTGATTGGCACACACACCCAAATTTAGACCAAAAATTTATGCACGTAATCCATCAATTTCACATTGGAATGCTCAAATTGCAAGCTCGATCAAGCATAATTGAATGCATGCATGCTTGATTTCTAAAAAATTATCACTATTTTGACACAATCAAGCAATGCACACACTCAAAAATTAAGCACAAAAGTTCAAATTTGGCTCAATTGGTAATGCATTTAAGCTTACACCTAATGATTGCACACACTTTTCATGGACATTTCACAATCAAAAATCATTTAGGTGCCCTAATTGACCACCAATCATTGAAAATCAAGTGGCCTTGGCTAGGCACACACACTCAAATTTTGCCCCAATTTTTTGGCATTTAGGCTTATCCAAAGATTGAATTAGCCTAGCATACACATCAATTACATGATTGCATACTCATATAGTACCATCAATTCCATCAATTTCTATGCATGCACACAGTCAAGATTAGGTGTGCACACACTTGAATTTTTTGACAGTTTTTTTCCTCTTTGGTGCACTACACACACAATGATTTTTATGCACACATGTGAATTTTTGATGAGAAATAAGCATTATCTTGACACACACAAAGTTCATTAGTCAAAATTTGACCATCAATTTCATTCAAGTGAATCAAATTAGGTACAAAGTGGATTTACACACCTAATTTTAGCAAATAATTAGCACACATTGAACCATATTAATCAATCAAAAATTGACATGAGCAAGTGAATGCACTTACATCGTAATCACACTTCAAGCTATTCCTTTGCTCCACGCGAAGATGCATCATTGCACACACAATTGTTTGCACCATCAAATCGGCTCTAAAATTGACCATTGTAGGCCAAAAATCAAACACTCAAATCATCAAATTAAGCATAAATTAGCACAATTTTGATTAAAGTGATGATTCCACCTCTTACAAGGGGATTGAGCATACATTATCCATCAAATGTTAGCGGTTAGGTTAGCAAATTTAGTCAAAAGTTAGTGAAAATTAGCATGGAATTAGTACAATTAGCATGAAAATAAAGCAAAATTAGTAAGGGTTAGTATGAAATTAGTGAAATCGGGGGTGGAATTGGGGGTTTGGGGTATTCATAACTCAACAATTAGCTTCAATTACTTGCACAACATCATCAAATCAAACCAAAATTGAGTTACACACACTCAAAAACCGATGAAATTAGTAATGAAATTACTCTATTCTAAACATCCTATACTCACTAGCTTAGGTTATCGATCCCCAGCAACGGCGCCAAATGTTGGGGGCAATCGTAGCATAGCCTAATCAACCCAAGACCAAAAAAATTATCAATCCTAGTATTGGCAACCCGGCTAGGGTATGGAAGCACAAGCATCGGATGTATCGAATGAGAGGATTCAAGAGTATGCTCATCTAATGCAATAGAGATTAGTCATTAATTACTAACTCTAATCACATCATCAATCAAGCATCACCTACACACATTAAGCCCACTGAAGTCCAACTTACCATAGACTAGAATCTCTAAGCACACAGGACACTAATTGCAGTGGTATTGGCCTCTCCAATCAGCACATGCCAATCAAGGCACTTCATCAAAAGCTACACACACAAGGTGAATAATGTTATAGTTTCATCAAACCCATCCACACACAAGCAAACAATAGGACACATACAGTAATTACAAGATTAAGAACCAACTTAATCAACCTAATTAGAGATGTTAAGTATTGCAAATCAAATGCTCACAGAAGGATACGAGTGGTTAATAAGTTAGAAGCCATCACACACACTCAAATCTAGAATAATGAGAAAGGTGAAACTACTTCATGACATAAGGGAATAGAAGAATTAAAACTAATGAGAAAGTAGAGATTAGATTAAGAAAACTTTTCTAATTACAATAGATTATCTCAAGCCTCTTAAGCATGGGCATTAAACTCAAGGCTAGGCCACCCATAGAGTGAACACTCAAGAGAGAGAGAGCTCTCAAAAGTGGATCCTCAAGAGTGGATACTCAAGAATGAAGCCTCCTTGCATAAAGGCTTCCTTATAAAGTCTTACACCACAATCCCTTCTACTATGGGTTTAAGTTTTGGGTTTAAGTTTGAGCCCTCTAGCTAGCATATACAACTTTGGATCTCCCAATGAGCCCAAGTCCTTATACAAAGTGAGTAGGAAACATTGTGCACATCCATTGCATATCTCCTGATTGATGCATAATTGGTGTAGCTTGTGTTATCCACTGATAATATGACTGGATATGTAGAGTGATCCTGTACGAAAAAAATTTGTTCATCACTCACATCCTGTATGGTTATTTTAACATTACGGCATGCACCATACAAATCCCTTGATTGTGCATTGGCAGCTCGGATACGCCACCCTTGTTCCACATCAACATGCCACTTTCCTTTCAAGAACAAGCTCTTTGATATAAGGTTTACTTCTGATCCATGATCTACCAATGCAACAACTGGCTCTTCTAAATCACCTACATTTACCAAAGTTTCAGTAGTAGCCCTTGCCCAATGATTTCATGTAAAGTGGCTGCGAGGTACATCTTCTCCATACTCATCCTCATGAAATTTGACATGCTTCTTTACCCATCTTGGAAGCTCATTGTTGTCCACTATGCTTCCCATTCATCCTTAGCTAGTTCTTCTTCATTAACACTACCGATTATACCTTCAATTTGTTCATAAATGTTTTGCACCCCCTGTGTGCTAGTTGGGTCATTTTTAGGCCCATACAATATTTGGCACTTCCTCTTCATGAGATCAATAATACTGTCATGAAATTCCCACTTTGCAATACCTAGGATCTCACCTAGGGTAAACTCCTCCCTATTATTTAGAATGCGATCTTCAAGTACCTTTCACACATCAGTAGCCTCTTCAATATCAAATCTTAGCTTATATGAAGGGCCTCATGCTTTTCTTGCCTTTTTCTCCTTCTCCGCTTCATCCATTGAGATGTCGGGTGGGGTAGGAGGTGCTCCCGAGCTAGACTCTTTTCCCTTTGGTACCTTGATCTCGTCTTTCTCTTTAAAGTTTCAGCCATATCCTCATCCCTCTTTCACTTCTCTTCTACAAAAGCCTCATTGTTTTGAGCTTTCGCTATGTATGCATATACTGAGAGGGAATCTACAGGGTCCTCCCACCCAGTAGTCTTCCTAATACAATTTCCAACTTGACACAACTACTGATACCCAGCCTTTGTTTTTTTTGTTGTTGTCATAGCATATGGTCGGAAGGCCCAATTCTTTCTTGCTAGAACCTTCAATTGGTTTTTCATGCCCTTTGTTCTCAATCTGCACACCGTAGGTCAGTGCTTCAGCTACACTCGCATGATGTTCCTGCAACATCTCTTCCATGCTTTTCTTCATGCCACCTCTTCTATATTTGGTCTTTAGAGGCTACCCTGTCTTTCGCAAGTGTATCAGACCATCTTTCCAAAAAACCACACCTTTATGCTTGGCTTCAGCAAACTCCTTGCAATCATTCCTGACATGGTCAAGACTGTCACACCACATATAGTATTGACTCCCACTTCCTCTCTGTGGACCGCCTTGTCTTGATTGAGACGTCGAACCTTTCTCTTCAAGCTTTGAAGCTTCCAAATTGATGTTTAATTCCTGGATCCCTTCACAAGCTCATCCATGAACGACTCCTCTAGCTTTGTAATCTTCTCCTTTATCGGCACAAGAACCTCTTCTTCCTTTTCTCCCACCTCTGCATTCATCCCAACCAACTTATCCAATCTTTTTTGTCGTTTCACCGCCATATTAACTGCTTCAATCACTTCTTTCCAATCACTTCTTGTTGGAGTGCGCATCTCTCCAAAGTCGACCGAGAAAGCGCTGGTCTTCTCGCTATAGACGGAGAAGCAGACGAGGTGCAAATCAAAGGAAATGAGTGCGGTTTGGGCAATATTTAGTTTAAATAAGACAATTTAGTGCTGCTTAGACATATTTGTAAGAGAATATCACGGATTAGATCAGAGTTAAAGGCTTAAATCCAACTTAGAATAGATATAAACACTTGATTGAGGCTGGCAAATAGAGGATGTTTCCATTAATCAGATATCTGGAACCTTTGACACAAAACAGTTGCATATTCCAATGTTGGTATGACAGTTGCTTTGAAATCCCCGAGTCAGATAATCTGAAACCCGATTGAAGCAGTATACAATCTATCAATCTATCACCCTACTTATCCCTGCTCATCCCTCCTTCTTCCTCTTTGACTCCCCTATCTCCTCACAAAAATCCCTCTTTTATTCTCTCTCTCTCCTCCTCTGAAAAACTATCCCCCCTTGCCGCCTAAAAATTGTCCTTTAAAATGCGTCCCTCTCCTATTTTTAGCCTCCCCATCTTTATTTAGCTTTTTCATAGCGTGTGTAATTCTTGCTTTTTCCTTTTTTTTGGACCCTATATGCTATTATTGGCTTTCCTTAAGCTCCACGGCTAGAGTTAGTACTGGTTTTAGCTTTTTAGTGTTGTACTGGTGCTGGTACAACTGGTATTGGTATGACTCGACTGGCCATACAAAACTTCAACTTTTAACTTGGAATCCAAAGCTCCTCGATTCAATACTTGTGTGATGGTACTAGTATTACCGGAACTTGACACTGGATGGCTCTCAAGATACTGTCTCTCGAGATACTCTAACGCTAGACATTAGCTCTCGAGACACAAGCTCCCATGATACTCTAACACTGGACACTGGAACTCACAGTACTGGCTCTTGAGACTTTGATGCTCAAGACACTCTGGCACTGGCGCTGGACACTGGCTCTCTAGACACAAGCTCTTGAGATACTCTAACATTGGACACTGGAACTAGTAATACTAGCTCTCAAGGCTCTCTGACACTAGACACTGGCTCTCAAGACACAAGCTCCCGAGATACTCTAACATTGGACACTGAAACTAGTAATACTGGCTCTTAAGACTCTCTGATGCTGGACATTGGCTCTCAAGAAACAAGCTCTCGAGATACTCTTAACACTAGACACTAGAACTGGCAGTAATGGCTCTCGAGATACTATGACACTAGTGCTGGACACTGGAACTGGTAATACTTGCTCTAGACTGGCTCTTGAGATACTGGCTAGCTTTGAGATACTGTCTCTTGAGACTGGTTCTTGAGATACTCTGACATTGGATACTTGCTCTTGAGACAGAAGCTCTTGAGATACTCTAACACTGGACACTAGAACTGGCAGTAGTGGCTCTCAAGACTCTGACACTAGACACTGACTCTCGAGACACAAGCTCTGGAGATACTCTAACACTGGACACTGGAACTGGCAGTATTGGCTCTCGAAACTCTGACGCTCTAGACACTTTGGAACTGGTAATACTAGCTCTGAAGATAATGGTTTTCAAGATACAAGCTCCCAAGATACTCTAACACCTGACACTGGAACTGGCAGTACTGGCTCTTGAGATACTCTGGCACTAGCGTTGGATACTGGAATTGGTAATACTGCCTCTCGAGACTGACTCTCGACATATTGGCTATAAGTTTGTCAAAACCCCAAATTTGTATGTAGATTTTCATCTTTTACCCCGTGCCTGCAAAGCGGCACGACAACGTGCGTGCATAAAAGGCGATTTTCGTTTCACGTCATAGAAGCAGAGGGAACACTGTTTTGGTCGTAACTCACAAACCGTTATGAATCAGCCCGAACCCTTTAAACTAGAGATAAAAACACATCATTTAGAATATTTTCTCTCATTGGTGTCATGTGAAAATCATGCATGAGCTAAGATATATGGTCAAAAAACAGCTTGTTGCCCACTGCACAACCAAAATCTTGGACCCCAAGCTCCTAGGAGAACCACTATATAGATTCACCGGATGGGCAGACCCACTTAGCCAATTGAAAATATTGATTAAACTTGATGATAATGTATTTAGGTCTCCGTTATCACCT
Source organism: Adiantum capillus-veneris (assembly GCF_014529385.1). Classification (NCBI taxonomy): domain Eukaryota; kingdom Viridiplantae; phylum Streptophyta; class Polypodiopsida; order Polypodiales; family Pteridaceae; genus Adiantum; species Adiantum capillus-veneris. The sequence goes on along the minus strand of NC_140959.1, from coordinate 94,712,008 downwards.
CGGGTATGCGAGTTATTAATCATTCCATAATCGGTTTTTACCTCCGCATGTAGGGGTGCTACCAAGGGGAGTACCATATGACGTTGTGAGTTAACCAAGCCGCTTATGTATGATTTATGGTTTGTTTTGATGAGTTTATTTCAGTTATTGGATGTCTATAAACTTATGTGAGGGTATATGGTTTGTCAACCCGAACCGCATACGCAGATATGATTAAAGTGGATTTATTTTTGGGTTACTGTTTGTTGTGTGAGTATCATATGGGTAAAGTGATGTGATAAGGTGTTAGTCTATATTATAAATCTAATCTTGATGTGTTGGTTTGAGGTCAAACACTTGCATTTTCATGTTATGCATGCTCTCAAAAATGGCAAAAAGTTATTTTTTTGCATATGTATGAAGTTATGGTTTACGGTTGACCTAAAGGTCGGATGTTTATGGTGATGCAATGATATCATATGATGTATGGAACCTTATGGGTTGATGTGGATGCCTCATGTGCAAGGGTATGATTTCTTTCCACCTTTCTAGGTCAAAGCTAGCTCTATATGCTAGAGAGGTGAAGTGCAAATATGATGCATCAAATTTGCATGGTTGGATGTTTTCAAAATTGGACTTTTATATCATGTTTAGTTGCTAGTCGTACTTATTTTATGCATGAAAAAATCATGTCTTGAGAGTCATGTGTATGGACTCCGATTGACTGCAGGGAATATGTCAAACTCCAAGTGTGGGAGTTGGTTTAGTGTGAATGTGATTTGTGGCTAACGGGGCTGAGATTCCCTCATGGATTATGGTTGTGATTTTATGGTGGAAGCCGGTGTGGCTCTTGGTTTTTTTGTTAGATATGGTTACGCTGCCGAAATTTTTGCAACCATGTTATGTTCTAAAGTGGTTATGCAAGATTGGTTGTGCCCCACCCAAGTTGGGTGGAGTGCGCACCCGTGTGATGTGATTGGATTATGGTTTATGCTTTTGGTATTTGATCATGACGTGATCTGGATGGTTTATGGTAGATGTGTAAGGGTAGAGACCCTATATAGTCTAACTACTTGGAAAAGATTGCTTGTACATATATAAGGTGCTATTGTGATTGGACTCACGTGTTATGTTTCTCATGGCAGCATCGCTACAAAACTAGGATCACCTACATCACTTAGCCTTAGACAAAAGGGTCATTCACTTGGGGCTTTGTTGGATCGAGGGTGTTGCCTAGGTCTTCTTCTTTTTGTTAGGTTTGTCTACATGGTTAGTGTGTCGGGGGTTCAATGACTTGCACGGCTAACGCGTCGGGGATTTTGCCTTGGCTTTGCCTAAACATCCGATCTTGGGCATCAAAGAGGAGTGGCGCCTAAACTGGTATGGTTGGTGTTGATACCCTACCACCTACTGGTACTTGGCATCCTTTCAGAGCTCGTGTTCATGGATGGAGGCAAAGCAACCCCAGCTTATGTCTGGCTCAAGTAGGTTGGAGATGTTTTGGCTCGCTCCTGGTGAAGTGAAAATCTCTTTGTCCATAGTAGAGCGGAAGTGGATGGGTGGGCCGTTCGATCCCTACATAGGGTCCGGTGCTCTGCTAGTTATTTTGTCATAAACTTTTTGATGCTATGGTATACCCAAGTTTTGTCATTGCATTGATATATGGTTGCATTCATTTAGATGGGGCATTTAAAGATTCTTTGTTTTCATCCTCTCATGTGTCCGTGCACTCTATTTCACCCTCCACTATATTTTCTCTCTCTTTACCCGCATTGCAGTGTACAAGATATTCACCATCCACAATGTTATATTTTCCTTGAGTATGCTTTCATTCATAACACCCATTCAGAGGTAGCACTAGTAGCTAGGTGCCTCTAGATGCAGTCTGGTTCATGGCCTAAACTCCATGCTTGGTTGGGCATTGAGAATTCCTCCCCTATGCAAACGCTTTCGCAACTCTGATGTATATTGAAAATTGTATAAAGGTGTAAATTGTATATTTTGTGCATAGACCCCCGGGGAGGGGTATCTCTCACAAGGGTTGCCGATCCCAACATACTTATCAAGATCATCTCTTATCTTTAAAGGTGACAACAAAGCTCCATCAAAAAATGGGATAACAATAAAGATTCATCAAACAAGGGAAAGATGAAGATTGGCATACAAATCCAAACGACAAGCAATGAAAACTTCAACAAGCGAGCTATCCACAACAACCATATGTAGCTCACATAGTGCTTCAAAATTGGTTACCTATTGCAAAAAACTCAACTTGAAGTGGACCTTGAAAGCAAACCCATCACAAAGATCATGCCACAAAGAGAATCAGTTCTACAAACTCAGAAACATCAAAATACATCTTCACGGTGTCCAAGATTGTCAACAAAGAGGAGAATGCGCAACGAGAAGAAAAGTGCCTCGACAATCAAAGCTCAAATCATATAGCTACAACATGGCATATATGAATCACTCAAGGAAGGGGGAGCATCGTCAACGACAAAGCTCTTTCAAAGCTAAAGACCAACCTTGAAGACAAAGCTAAAGCCAGATAACCCTATGATAAGACTGCACATGGTCATGTCAAGGGATGACATGAGCTAGGAGGGGGCAATGTTCGCGGGTTGATTGATAGAATGGGTGCCCACTCATAGCCGGACATCACATTTGTACTCTTATTATGTTTTCAAGCTAGTGTAGTAATATTGTATGTAAATCATGATTCCAGAGTAGCGAGTCGATTCCCTGAGTTGTAATGCTGTCATGAACTTTGTAAAGGTCCATGTGAACCGGCCACTGGTCATTTAGAAAGCCCTAGGTATAAAGGTCAATAACTTTAATGTGAAAAGAGGCTTATCTTTGGAAGAGAAAGAGCTCTGTTGTACGTAAGCTCAAGCTACAAAGCTGCTCCATCTTGTAATCATCGCAACTAATGATTGGGTAATCTATTTTCAATTCCAAACTTACATTGTGTTCCTCTCTCTTTGCTCTTTCATTCAAGTGTAAGCATTGTTAGTTTTTTTGTGGTTCGTGACTACGTGTATGTGAGTCTTAATTGCAGATTTGAGTACTTAAGTCACTATTTTTTGTCATTTTGGAAGAGAAAGAACTATGTTGTACGTACGCTCAAGCTACGAAGCTCCTCCATCTTGTAATCATCGCAACTAATGATTGGGTGATCTATTTTCAATTCCAAAACTTACATTGTGTTCCTCTCTCTTTGCTCTTTCATTCAAGTGTAAGCATTGTCAGTTTTTTTGTGGTTCGTGACTACGTGTATGTGAGTCTTAATTGCAGATTTGAGTAAAGGCACTATTTTTTGTCATTTTGATCATAGGAGAGTGTTCCTAGACCATAGGGAGATCTTTCTGGATTGATTAGTTGTAGTTTTCAGAACCTTTTTCATGATGGATCGTGATTTTGGTACCTTGTTGGATTGCGATGAAGCTTGGTAGGATAGTGCCCCTATGTGTCTTAGACCTCTGTGCAAAATTGGATTATTGACTCAAGTGCCAATTTTCATATTACTCCTCACAAAGGAGTAGTTCATCAGTTATGCTTCTACATATGGTTCAGTTAAGTAGGGTGATTCTCATCACCCTACTTAATTGATATGCTTCTACACATGGTTCAGGTAAGTAGGGTCATTCTCATCACCTTGAGATATGTAGAATTAGAGATGTGAAGTTGTGTATGTGAAACAAAATTTGGTTCATGCTATAAGATGTTAGACATGTGGAATGAGCAAATTATTTATGACAGCTATTCTAGGTTGGTCAATTTGAATGAGCTCAGATCACACTAAGACTTCAGATAACAGATCAAGAAAAGATTGAATGAACTGCAGAGGCTAGAGCTGAAATACAAATTGGAATTGAAATATAGACTGGAACTGGAGCTAAAATTGGAAACGCTGAGTGGGATATATTCAGATCAGTATAAGCAAGTACAACAATGTGAGCCCAGCTTTGAGCTTAATAATTATACAAGGTACAAGAGCATAAAGAGCTCCAAGATATTAAGCAATGATAGTGAGAAGTTCCTAAAAATGAGTAGGGAGCTCCTATCTATAGCCTTTGGATTGGGTCTCTAAATGATTGTGTACTATATTGGTTACTATAGTAGTTGGCCTTGTAATTATCATCCCAATAGCCCATCTAAACCTTCATCTAGAGGCTATTCCCACTGTTTACATTCAAAATGAAATGAGTTGACTACTTATGATAGCTATTCTAGGTTGGTCAATTAGAGTTAGTTTAGATCAGACTAAGACTCCATATATCAAATCAAGAAAAGATTGAAATGAACTACAAAGACTGGAACTACTACCTAATGTATATGTAACACTGTTTGAAGCACATAACACTAGACTTGGCCTTGAGTGGATATACCTTTATATGTTGTGAGTAATCATCAATAAAATTCGCAAAGTACAAATAATTACTAAAATAAGGAGTGTGCATCGGATTGCGAACATCACTGGCAACAAGCTGCAACTCATGAGTAGTGTGTATTGAACCATCTTTTGAAAACCTACAACACAAAATTTCCCCAAATTATAGTCTTCACAAACATGCCTAGGTGGTGCCTCCAAAGGGGGCAACAAGGCAACCATATAAGATTTTTGCAATTGCATCAAATTGGCAAAATTTAGATGCCTAGAACATGCATGTCATAGTTTAGCATCTAAATAGATTTGGAATTCATAAATATATTTGCAAATTTTTTTGCACACTTTTCATAATAATTGAGCTTGTATAGCCCACAAGACAAGGCACTTGAGGCCACAATAGTATCACCTAAAGTAAGATCGTGTGAACAGTATATTTGTCATCCACAAACTTTACAGCAAGACCAAGTCTTGCTAATGTAGAAATAGGCAATATTTCTTCTTGATCATAGGCACAAAAAGTACATCAGAATGTGTAAAGAAACTTCCATTAATGGTAGTGAGTAAAATCTTTCTGACTGCTTGAATTTCATAAGAAGCATTGTTTGTATAAGTGATAGTATTTCCATTGCAGACAACATCAAGAGAAGTGAACATGTCACGATGAGATGTAATGTTCTTTGTAGCACCACTATCAAAATAGCACACATGTGAATCTATAGTCTCAACCATGCATGCATCATGGATACAAGGGCCATATTAACACTCTATACTAAAAGCCCATTCTACATCAACAATAAAATTTTCAAATTCTACAATGATTGCATTTGAAGAAAATTCACTTTCTTTCTTATGACCCCATTTAGCATTATCTTAGAGCATTGTTGTATCAAATAATCAGGATATATGCAATAGTTTCAACACAACGTTTTCTTTCCTCTTTAAGTAAATTTACCAGATGTGTTGTTGTTATAGGAGGCATTTGCCACTACCTAAAGAAGGAACATTAATAGTAGCAGCATTGTTATTGCTACCTCCTCTTGGTGTAGGAAGAAAATCCTAATCAATAGCATGTTGCTTAGCCCAATTTTTCCTTGACATAGCCTCTTGTAACAACAAAGTGACCAGCCCATCAAACTTAACAAGATTACCATTGCCCTATGCAACAAGCAAAACTTGATGAATACCTTGTAGTATATCCAAGATATTCTACACAAGTAAATGGTCAAAAATGACCACTTGCAACAACTTTCTCATTGATATCATAGATTTCAGCAAGAAAAATATAAAATAATTCATCTTTCTCATGCATGATCTTTGATTCTAGCTATTTGCATAGATATGCTATTTTTGCCTCATTGCAACTTGCATACATTCCAACTAGAATACCTTAAGCTTGTTTATCTATTTTGGTTGAACAAATGTGAGAAGTAATGGTCTATTCAAGAGACTGTGCAATCACTTGTCATGCACACACAAAATAAACTCATGAGCACTAATTAGAAGAATACACTGCTTAAACTTACATTTTACTCTAGCCCTATAGTAATCTCATGCAACCACAAGCACACACAATCTAATCATGGCATACAAGCAATTTTAAAATGGCTAAAAGCATGCATTGGTGGTACAAAAAAAGGACCTTTTTTGTTTCTACCTAGTTGGTACTTTTACATATGTCCAGGTTGTTTTGGAGGGAACCTTTTTTGTCCCTAAATTTAATCACTCTAGGAGGGAATGTATTAAATATTGAAACACCAATTATTTTAAAGAAAACATGGGTGGAAAAATCATGGGTGGGAGTTGTATATGTTTGAATTTGTGTGGATTGAGGCTGTCTCACTGTCTATCATGCGTCAGTGGCTTTGTATCACTCTCGCAAACAACATCTGCCCTCCCTCGTGCTCGCCATTACCGGTCCTCATTTCCTACACCTTCCCTTCACTCCACCATCCCTCGCACCTCTTGTGCAAGCAACAAAGGATTTGCACCACCAGCTAGCGAGGTCTATGGATGTGCAACATCACCATAATGAGGATGCCTGCAAGGAAGGCTACTACCATGGTGTCACCCGACAAGGGGAAGAAGCCTAGGACCATGGATGCAAGGTCCCCCCTAACAGGTACAAAATCTCCTCGGAGCATCAACACCCCAAACATGAGAGCTAGCAAAGGGAGCTTCTCTGTAGAGAAATTAGCTAAGTCTGGAGCGGATTTTGCTGTGGATGAGACTCGATCATCTACAAAATCCAAAAGTTGGTGTTCCTCCTTTGCATGTGTACATTGTTATGTTGTGTCACTAGTAGATGATTTTCTTTCATGAAAGGTAGCTATTGTCATTTGAAGGTTTTAAGGTTTTGAGCCAATTCATTTATTCTTCTTAAATTGCAGCATTCATACAAGTGCATGTTTTGTATCTTGAGATCTCTACCTTTATTTTCTACATTGCTCAGAGCAGAGGGTTCCAATGCTATTGCAAAGCGGATAAAACATGACTAGAGCACTATGAAGTGCAGCTTGCAAAGCTAAAGCAGAAAAAGCCTTGCAATGATGAGGACATCAAAGAGGTGGAGGCTGATTTAGGAGCCAGCCGGTGCATGCTTCGCCTACTCAAAAACAGTGAGGACATGAAGAAGCTTGAGAAGGAGGTTGATCTGCAACAAGTAATTCTTGACATCCATCCTTTGAGAAAGTGGTTTTAGTATTTTTGGCAGCTTTTGGTGATGTTAGCAACTTCTATTTGCTACTGCATTGGTAGTTCCTAACACATTTGGTGGTTTATGGCAGTTTTTGGTACTTTAGTTAATTTCTTAGTATTGGTGGATTCTGATAGGTTTGGCAGTTTTGAAATTTTCTTATAGTTTGTCGTATTCGTGAAATCTCTTGGTATCTTTTTAGTATCTATAAATCGTGCTTTGGTAGTTTTGTTAGCGATTGGTCCTCTTGCTTATTTATGGTAGTTGCATATTTTAGGTAGATTCATAGCTTCAAGTAGATTTTTTGAATTTTGTTTATGCTATTTAGGTAGTTTTTATTTATGGTAGTTGCATATTTTAGGTAGATTCATAGCTTCAAGTAGATTTTTTGAATTTTGTTTATGCTATTTAGGTAGTTTTTATTCATACTGGAAATTTTTTGGGTCTTTTTGGCTCTATTTTCTTGTTTTGGTATCTATTGTGTTTTTTTTAGATGTTTGGTAATCTAATAATTTTTTTATTTTGGTAGTTTTGACAATCTTGGTAGTTTTGAAAGTTTTGGAGGCAATGGTATTTTTTATTGTGTTAGTTTTGGTTGTGTTGCTAGTACTTCTAAACCCTTATTGAAAGCTTTTGGTATTTTTTGGTCTTGCTTTGGTAGTTCATGGCGTAGGCCTAACAAGATTGTTTTGGTAGTTTTGGTTATGTTTGGGTAGTTTATTTTTATCTTGGGTGTATTTATAATGCTTTTGGTACTAGCTGGTATCTTTTGGTACTATTATGGTTTCCCCTTGGATGGTCTTTGGTTGTTTTCTATCAATGGTGATATTGGTAGTTTTAGGTAGTTATGGTACCTTTTGACAATGCTCTTTTGGTGGTTGTTAGGATTTTTGGTTTCTCTTCTTATGTTTCTACTACTAATTGACAGCTAATGGTTCTGATTTGGTTCTATTTTTGGTAGTTCAATCAACTCACCATTACAATTTTCATTAGATCAGTTGTTATGTATGGTTCTAGCTTTCAAAGAAAGATTGTTGAATAGATTGTTACCAAGGGAGTATCCAGTTCAGGTAAACCACACAGTTGAACCAATAGTAAACAATATTGATCCAGCAGATGTGTACTTTATAGTCCCAGTTATGAAGGTGGTTTTTCAAGGCACTTTGTTTGAGGAAGTATTGTTGGATTGCTTATCAATGATCGAGAATCTCTGTATGACAATGTTTAAATTCAATTTGATGGCTAACTCTTATGGATTGTGAAGACGGAATAGCGAGAGTTGAAGAAGCAAAAGAACTTGAAGATTTTGAAGAGGATGTTATCAAGAATTGGCCCTCGAAGTGCTTAAATAAGTTTTGGAAAGAGTTGGTTTTGACTTAAGGAAATTATGAAGGCAAATCCCGATATTAGAAGCAAGATTAATCGATAAGACGACTTGTGAGATCGTTCAAGGCTTTTTTGGAAGAGGATTTAAAAACTCGTAAGCTCAAGTACCAAGGGGATATCACAAGAGGCAAATTGTGAGTCCGACAACGACGGGCGTGGGAGAGATCCCTTGCATGCAAGGGAGCAACACCATCAACCATCATCAAATTCTACAAATCTTGCATCAAGAGGAGCACGCTAGAATTTTCTCTTCTGCCTCGCGGCCCAAAAGTGCTTGCAAACATTTCCATCTCCATTCTCTCTCTTGCGCGTTGTCTCTATCCATCCCTGCATGCTGCCATGCTTAATTTCATGCATGTACACACCTTTTCAATAAAAGGTGTGGCTTTTAAAAAAACAATAACTTTACTTTTGATTGGCTGCCGAACAACTAGGCAAAGTCTCATACCCCCTAGGGGCAATTCCCACTCTTCCCTTATTGATTCAAACTCCTTGGTTGGTCATCGGATGCAAGAAGCTGTCTATCATCAGCAACTCTTGGCCACCCAATTCAAGAGGTTTCCCACAAACTCCTTCGACCGCCCACCTCTAGCTACCCAATTTAATCTCATTCTCTCATGCCACTTAACAATGCCACAACCCAATTCTCTTGTCTGCCTTCAATACTATTGGCCGCCCAATCTCCACAAAAAAAATTTGCTCAATCTTAACCACAATCAAGTCGCCCACAATTCTTAAATTTTTGGTCACTCATTTTTGAGAGCCTTCGAGGCTTATGCGAGAACTTGAAGCCGACGAAAATCAATTAACAAACCATCAAAAGGCGAATTCCATTGACGATTGCTAACTACGAAGGAAGGGAGTTGGAAGTGAATGTTGTGCGCGTGTACGGAGTGTGTGCAAGAGAGGGGAACGAGAGAATGGGGAAGGGGATGAAGCACAGTACACAGCAGGTTTGGGGTTAGTGGAGAGGAAAGTGAGAGAGTGGTCAACTCTCTCCCTTTCTCTCCCTATATTCATTTAGGTGAAAGTGTAAATAGGGGCGGTTTCCCACGGCCACCTGGCCTACACCCCAACAACCTCCCACTTGAAGGTCATGGTGGCCAATAGTGGCATTAGTATCGTTAGTTTATACAAAATTGATGAAGCATTTTCGAGGCTTCACCCTACACCCATAAGCTCTATACAATGTGTAAATCGCTCCAAGAATAGGCTCTTTGTGAGAGCATTTGCGGGGTTGTCGTCAGTGTGAACCTTGACAAGCTCGATACGCTGGCCAGCCAATGCATCTCGTATGACATGGTATCTGACCTCTATGTGTTTTGACTTTGAGTGAAACACTGGATTCTTTGCCAAAGCAATGGCACTCTGACTATCACAATGTAGTACTGGAACCTCGTGAATGCCCAAATCTCCCACTAGACGAGCCAACCATATGGCTTCCTTACTAGCGTCAGACGCAGCAACATATTGTGCCTTAGTGATAGATGAAGACGTGCAATCTTGGAGACACGATCTCCAAGAGATAGCTGCTCCAGCAAACATGAACACATAGCCAGATGTGGATCTTCTACAATCCACGCAACCCGCATAATCTGCATCCGTGTAACCTACAATAGATGCATCGCTGTTTTCGAAGCGTAAACACTTGCTAGCTGTACCTTTCAAATATCTAAGGATTTTCTTCACTGCTTCCCAATGCTTCTTGCCAAGGTTTGCCATGTACCTACTAACCACTCCCATTGCATGTGCAATGTCTGGTCTTGTGGCTACCATAGCATACATCAAACTGCCAACTGCTGAAGAATATGGTACTTTGGTCATTTCCTCTTTCTCAGCCACTGTCTTGGGAGAGTCTTCCTTGCTAAGTTTGGAGTATGCGTGCATTGGGGTACTCAATGACTTCCCCCCTTGCATACTAAAACGTTGCAAGACTTTGTGAATGTACTTTTCTTGAGATAATTCAAGAATTCCACGTTGCCTATCTCTCTTGATGTGCATACCAAGAAAGTGATTGGCATCTCCCAAATCCTTCATGGAAAACTGAGTGCTTAGCATCTTTTTCAACTGATTGATTTCATCAATTGATTTGCCTATGATAACATATCATCTACATACAAGATTAAGATGATTAAAGAACCATCGTTCAATCTTTTTGTGTATAAGCAATGATCCTCTTGATTTCTTATGTAACCCTGAGACTGCATGAATTTGTCGAATTTTTGATACCATTGCCTTGAACCTTGATTGAGGCCATAGAGTGCCTTTTTAAGTCTAGAAACCAATTCTGTCCTCGTTGGTTTTTGGGTTTCACATACGAATCCCTCTGGTTGTTTCATGTAGACATCTTCATCTAGATCCCCATGAAGAAATGTTGTGTTCACATCCATTTGGACAAGTTCCATGTCCTGGATAGCAACCAAGCCAAGCACGGTGCGAAGTGTAGTCATCTTGACTCCTGGAGAGAAAATCTCATCAAAATCCACACCTTTTTGCTGCTTGAATCCCTTGGCAACTAGACGAGCCTTGTATCTAGGATCGGGATCTTCCGCTGTATACTTCTTCTTGTATACCCACTTGCAAGGTAAAGCATTTTTGCCTTTTGGTAATTCAACCAAATCCCATGTCTCATTAGCCACAATCGAATTGTATTCTGATTGCATAGCCTGCTCCCACTTAACGCTATCATCCATTTGTATAGCTTTTTTGTAGCAAGTTGGCTCTCCACTGTCAGTGACCAAAATGTGGTGTATACCCGGCTCAAACCGCTCGGGCACACGTGATACTCGCTCAGAGCATCTCAGTGCCTGACTGCTGGACTCTGCTCTCTCCAGAGCAATAGTAGTATCTGGCACTTTAGGAGTAGGTGCAACACTATTGAACTGAGTTGGTTCGGAGGCTACATCCTCAAAACGAACACGTCTATACTCAACATCTTTGATGGTCTTTTTGTGCATTTTTTATTCATTGAAAATTACATGTGAGCTACGAATGACTTTATTTGATTCTGGGTGCCAGAGACGATATCCCATCTCTTCGTTTGCACCATAGCCAATAAAGATGCATTTGTGTGATCTGGGATCTAACTTCCGACGAAGTTCTTTGGGCACATGTGCATATGCCTCGCATCCAAATACACGTAGATATTCATAGCTTGGCCTTTTGCCAGTCCATAATTCCTCTAGAATTTTGAAATTCAAAGGAGAACTAGGTGACCTGTTGATGATGTGCACTGCTGTCAGAACAGCTTCCCCCCAAAACTCTGGAGTAAGCTTCGCCATAGACATCATGGAGACAACTCGCTCTTGAATCGTACGATTCATTCTTTCAGCTATCCCATTTTGTGCAGGTGTGTATGGAGCAGTAAACTGCCGCCGAATGCCTCTTCTATTGCAAAAATCCTTGAACTCTTAGGAGACGTATTCTCCACCATTGTCCGTGTGAAAAGCTTTGAGCTTTGTTCTTGATTGGTTCTCAACCATGGAGAGGAATTTTTGGAATGTCAAAAAGACTTCTTCCTTACACTTAAGGAGATAGACCCACACCTTTCTAGTAGAATCATCTATGAACGTGAGAAAGTTGTTTGCCCCCCCTAGAGTTTTATGTGGCATTGGACCACACAAATCACTGTGCACCAAGTCTAGAGGTTCGCCTATTTTCTTATTCAATGGCGAAGATGTCAATCTAGTCTGTTTGCCATATAGACAATGCTCACACAATGGAAAGTCCTTTTAATCTAAGACAGGTAAGTAGCCAAAACGCTGAAGTGTTTTCATTCCCTTTTGGCTAATATGCCCTAGCCGTCTATGCCACAATTCAGGAGACGGCAGCTCGACAACATAGATAGAGTGTTCGTCGACACTCGAAACAAACAAAGAGTACAAGGATCCGTTTTTATTGCCTTTCATCATGATAAGGTTGTTCTTGCGTATCATCCAAGAACGATTACCAAAAACTGTAGTGTAGCCAAGTTCATCCAATTGCCCTATAGAAAGCAAGCTTTTGATAAGCTTGGGCACATGTCTGACATTCTGTAGCACCAAAGTAGTGCCATTATGCATGTGACATCACCAATGCCAATAATGTCAAGCTCATAGGAATCACCAAGCTTGGCTATTCCATGCATGGATGGATAAGAGGAAAACCACTCTCTATGCGGTCTGACATGAAAACTTGCACCAGAATCAAGAATCCAATTCTGTGCATAACCTTCATCCTGTGCAACCAAAGCATCTGGAGTGAGATCTGAAGTGAAAATGAGAACATATGAGGCATTTGCTGTCACCTCGACATGAATCTCTGTGGGCATAATGTGCATCACTGGAGGAGGAGCATCCTCTACTGCAGTGGTAGGTATGGGAGACTCAACAATATTGAGCTCCTCAATCTTTACTGTACTTTTTCCTTTGCCAGAATTATCCTTTTGCATGTTTTTCTGATTTCTTAGGAAACTGCGACAATCCTTTTTGTAATGACCCTTCTTGTGGCAATAGTAACACTCGACATTTCTGGCATTGCGGTCTCTACTTTGGTTCCTGTGTCTGCTAGGACTACGAGGATTTCGCTCTCTACTTTTGCTTTTGTGTTTGTTCCTGTCACGTCCTCTTGGCTTTGTTGAACTGCCAGCCATATATGCATCTCCATGATTAGTATTATCGAGAGATTTACGACGAATCTCTTTAGTGAGCAACGCATTTGTGACAGCATTGAACTCTAACTTGCCATTTGGAGCTGAATTGCTAATGGCTGTGCAAAAGATATCCCATGAACTGGGTAGAGAGCATAACAAGAAGATAGACTTGAGCTCATCGTCAAACTCCTTAAAGCCCTGAGATGTCAGCTGACTAAACAAGGAGTTGAACTCAATTAAATGACTGGAAATTGTGCTACCTTCTTTCATGTTGAGCTTCATAAGCTTTTTCATGAGAAACACTTTGTTGGATGCACTTTTGCTCTCCCAAGCTGAACATAAGCTATCCCATAGTTCCTTGGTTGTTTTCTTCTCTATGATAGTAAAGAAGACTGACTCGGCTAGATGTAGACGTATCGTAGCCATGGCTTTTGCATCCAAAAGTTCCCATTGAGCTTGTGTATAATCATCATCCTCTGCGCGATCTTTCAACGGTTCTGAGAGGCCTTTGTTTATTAAAACATCTTTCATGCGCTCTTTCCACATGGTGAAGTTGCTGCCATCGAACTTCCGAATGAAATACTCCTCCTTTTCTGAAGAAGAAGCCATCGCTGATAAGAGGGTTTGAGAGGTGCCAAACTATGGCGAGACGCTGTAGAAATTTGGGCAGAGTAACCTTTGTATTGGGAGTAAAATCTCAACCGAAATAGACTCAAAAGTGCCAACTATGGAAGTCACAACTCGCGGGAAGTAAATCCGGCAGAGTTTCCCTTGTATGAGGAGTCAAAACTCAACTCAAAATGCATATAAATGTGCCATCTGCACTAACTGGGCATCTGCTGCACAAAACAACTGCTATGTGAGTGCCAACTCGGCGTCAAAAGCATAAATAACCATCCAGGTACATATCCTATGGCGAGGGTACCGTAAAGGGGAACTCCAGCTACCTGTATCACCGAAAGTGTCTCAACATTCGAGCACACCCCAGCTCAAAGAAAACCTCACGCTATCGACCCTCCAAAAGGCTAATGCAGACACAAATGGACTAGCCACAGTCTTAGAAAGGGCTCTTCCGGTCCGAGTCTCAGGAACGGCTGGGAAAAAAAACTGCCAAAATAGCCAAAAGATGGCTCCACACGTAGTACAGTGGGCAGTGTCTGCAACTCAACGTACATGAGTAAAACCGCGCTCAAACAAGTGCCAAGAACTGCTGCATGCAGTGAAAGTGATCCCTGTGGGGATATCTGCTCTCAAAAGAGCTCAGTAGCACTAGGTGTGGTCACAACAAAATGCATCTGGCAGTGCATGTGTCCGTAGAGAATCTGCTGTCGAAATGACTGCCAAATCGCCTGTGAAAGCGCTGTGTCTGGTAACCTGGAGAATCCGTGAGTGAATGGGCTGAAAAACCCCCCTGTAACCTGTAACCTGCGTGTCGGTGTCGCTATGTGCCGATTTCTGCCGCCAGACAGAAATATGCTAGTCGAATAGCCGCCAAAGGTGTCATATCCGTAAACTGTGTCGTACAGGGCGATCGATGCGCTTGGTGCCGATGCCGGGTGTCACTCCTCTATGATAGAGGTACCTCACCCGCGCATGTCGCAAGCTCGATCGTCGATCGCGGGAACGCGCTCGTCAGGGAAAAACGCCCGGTGTCTGGGTCGGATGTCGGAGATCCGCCGCAATGAGCAGTGTCGAGCCGATGCGCATGAGCAGTGTTGATGCCGATGTCGCCTTCCACCGCCGGGCAGAAGTGGCTAGCCGAGTAGCCATAAAACGCAAATGCTCGAGCGGTCAATACCGAGTCGGATCGGTATCGATCGCAGATTTTGCTCGATCTGTGAAGAGTGCTCGCAAAATTTGTCGGACTCCGTTACTTTAGCTCGCTCGCAAGCACGGTGTCAAGCTCTCTCTCTCACTCTCTCTATCTTACAAGCTGCAAATTTCTGAGAAGCTTCCTTTTCACGAGCTCGAGGAGAGGAGTCAGGGGTCGGAGCATCAAAAAATTGGTATTTGTCGGGGGCTTTGTGTGGGAATGAACCCTTGCACACAAAGAAGTTTTTATGGCTTTAAAAAAATTGATTTTTTTTTTTAAATCTTTACTGCTGCTGAGTCTGTGTCATCGCTGACGAGCAAGCACACACAGTGAGTGTGTGTGTGTGTGTGCACTGTGTGTGTGTGTGTGTGTGTGTGTGTGTGTGTGTGTGTGTGTGTGTGTGTGTGTGTGTGTGTGTGTGTGTGTGTGTGTGTGTGTGTGTGTGTGTGTGTGTGTGTGTGTGTGTGTGTGTGTGTGTGTAACACACCACAAGCTTGCCAATTTCATGCTCGTCAACACACTCCAGCGCTGCCATGTGCTCTACAAAGCATTGTCCTGCTCTGATTCGGTTGTTGCTCAATGGAGCCCTCCCTACTCTAGTTTGCTGCCCCTACTAGCACACGATGGGTGTTTGTGTTATGCATGTTGTTCGAGCTCGGTCTGCTGCTCACGGCCCCGTTTCACCCACTCTGCCATCTTACTGGCCTTCAATTCCCGATTACTCCTGTTCGATTTTGATCGACTGCAGCTCTCTCAAGCCTTGCTTGTCTGAGACATTGTATGTGATTTGCTCTCTATTCGAAGTGTCGCTGCTCAATGTCGGCTTGTTTCTCCAAGCCTTGCAACTCCAGGTCCGATGTTATTGCAAATTCCCCCTTTTGCTCGACCTGCAGGCCTAATCTGAACTGCCGGATTCTGCCCCTTTGATTGCTCTCCTTACATTTCCTTCTCACCTGCTTCTACTGCAATGTGTGTTTGTGTCTCGATCTCTGCTCGGATCTGCAGCCTAATTATATCCCCATTGGCTGCTCCTTTTGCTTGCCCGATTCCAATCGGCTGCAGGTCAATTAGCTCGTGATTTGCATGCCTTGTTCTGCTTGAGTGCCCGTCGAGTGCTCTAAGCCTTCAAATGCTTGCATAAGCTTACTTCCTTGATGCCACCTGCTGCTCGATTGCCTCAGCACGATTCAAGCCTGCCTCGGATGCTTGCTCTCAAGCCGTGGCATACAAGGCTTCATTCCTTAGATTCCTGCAAAACGCCAAAACGCCTCCAAATTTGCCTTCAATTTTGCCTACTCGCTGTCTACCAAGCCTTGCTACTTCAAGGCTTTCAATCCTGTTGCTGCTTGCAAAGGCTTGAACATCTGCTCGACAATTGCATTCCAAAACTCCTTACAAATCCGATTGCCGAGCTTCAAGCTCAATTGCTTCCTTGGGGTTGTTGTGTGCACGGTTAGCCG
This sequence comes from Adiantum capillus-veneris, assembly GCF_014529385.1. Taxonomy (NCBI): domain Eukaryota; kingdom Viridiplantae; phylum Streptophyta; class Polypodiopsida; order Polypodiales; family Pteridaceae; genus Adiantum; species Adiantum capillus-veneris. The sequence goes on along the minus strand of NC_140959.1, from coordinate 94,695,658 downwards.
AGGCTCGGGAATCGGGTGCCCGGAGCTCTGATACCAATTGTTGTGCGCGTGTACGGAGTGTGTGCAAGAGAGGGTAAGGAGAGAATGGGGAAGGGGATGAAGCACAGTACACAGCAGGTTTGGGGTTAGTGGAGAGGAAAGTGAGAGAGTGGTCAACTCTCTCCCTTTCTCTCCCTATATTCATTTAGGTGAAAGTGTAAATAGGGGCGGTTTCCCACGGCCACCTGGCCTACACCCCAACAGTGAAAACTTCCAATTCTTGCAGGTAGGCCTACTCAACTGGATGCATGTTCTCAAACATGCATGGGCACTGCATTTTCGGACCGGACACCATCGTCAACTATCAAGCTAAGTATAAATTACTTCATTTATCGTCCTTATTTTCTCAATTTTTTGCATACCAATAGTCGTTATATATATATATATAATAAAAAAGAGAGAATTATGCCATCATGGTCCATCTTCCATAGCCACCCATTGTTGCTAAATAGCTCGCAAACTTGCATCAATCACTTGCATATGAACGCATGCAAAGGCAAGAACTAAAAGTTAAGTTGTTGCATGCTGCCTGCACCAAATCTGCATTTGCTGCAAAGAAAAATAAAATTAGCAAAAAAGCTTTCACATTAAATGATTTTGATGGCACTAAAGATGCTAGCATTGTATTGGCATGGGTTAGTCAACTGGATTACTACTTCCGTGATGAATACTTCCATGAGTGTAACATGTTAAGTGTGCATCAAATCACCTTATTGATAGCATTGCACTATGGTGGAATGCCACCAAACAATATGATAGAAGACCTCGCACTTAGCATGCATTCAAAAAGTTTTTTTTACCCCCATTTCCTACCCACACGGTACAAAGCTAAAGCATGTCACCAATGGGAATTAATTCGCCAAGGTAGAAATGAAGGTGTACAGGCTTACGTTGATCATTTTTGGAATTGTCTCATTTAGCTTCAAGCTATCAAACATGTCACCCGTCGGAAACTAAAGCGTAAGTATATATATGGGTTAGCACTCCAAATTGGTGTTGAAGTGGGACATGTTTGAGCCAGATTCACTGTCAAAGGCCATCAATTTGGCACTCAATGTGGAGAAAAAGAAAGGTGGACATCAACTCAGGTTGAACAATCTACTAACACTCACCGTAACACAAAAATTTCTTCCTGTCCTAACTTTGTTGAGAATAAAAACCAAAGCCGTACCTTCTTCAAGAGGCACAAATTTGACAACTCTGCTACATCTTCTCAACCTCGCAGCAACAACAAAATCCCCATGTAGTAGAGGGGCAACCAGAATCCTTCCAACAATCAACACCCCAACAATCTTTCTATGATAATAAAAAGATCAAATGTTTTCAATTTGGTCACTATGCAAAGTGTCCAAATGATCCTGCTAAGAGTAATGGTTATCTCAATGGACAATCTGATAGAGTCGCACGCAACCACAACCAAAAACCATCCAACAACAACTGCCCAAATGGTGCATAAATTAGCCTCATCGAAGATGCTAATCCCGTTGACAACATAGTTGAGGTCAATTATGATGAGGGCTATGATCCTGAGTATGATGCCAATGATGATCCTTCTCCAAGTATTCCTATATCTCTACACACTCTTCTCAAAGTGAAAGGCACAATTGAACGTGAAGATATCACAATTCTATTAGATGATGGTAGTAGCCATGACCATCTCTACAGGATTGGCACAACAACTATCTCTTTCAAAACTCTTCACCTCTCAAAGTGAAAAATATTTTCAATAATCAATGTTTCAACTGTAAAACTCAAATCACTGTTGAAGTTTGCATTGATGAATTTTCTCATACATGTACATTTACAATCGCACGACTGCATGCATGGTATTGATATGATTTTGGGGATGCCTTTTTGACATGTTAACCCACCAATCACTTACAAAACACATACTTTAACTCTCGCCCATGAAAACAAAACCTAATTCATCCAAGCAATCCTAGAACATCAAAAATTCCCTATACTTTCTCACACTCAAGCCAAACGAGCAATTCAAAAGCAAGGAAAAATGTATCTGGTGCTTGTAAACCAACTTTCTACTCAAACCAAAACTCCTTGATACTTTTCACAAGATAATTTCTCTCACAATTTCAACATGTTTCATCCATGATCTACCTCTTGGAATACCACCATCACAACCTGAAGACCATAAAATTGATATTATCCCAGGTAGTGAACCTCGCTACAGAGCACAATACCATGTAAACCCAGCCACACACAAAGAGATACAAAATCAAATCACATACTTACTTGACCGGGGCCTTATTAGACCTAGTAGTTCACCACACGGAGCTCCAGTACTTGTTAAGAAGAAAAATAGAACCTTTCGTATGTGTATTGACTACAGAGCTCTAAGCTAGATCACCATTAAGAATAGATTTCCTATTCCTAGAGTGCATTATCTACTGGATAAATTGAAAGGGGCATACATCTTTAGCAAAATAGACCTTAAATCAGGGTTTCACCAAGTTAAAATGTTTGAAAAAGATGTCTTCAAAATAGCATTTAGAACACAAAAAGGGCACTATGAATTTCTTGTCATGCCTTTTAGTCTTATAAATGCACCAGCTACCTTAACTCGTATGATGAACCATTGACCATCGAGACTTTGTTATGGTATTCTTTGATGATATTATGGTGTTTAGTAGATATGAGCAAGAACATAAGGAGCATTTAACACGTGTCTTTGACCTTCTGTCACAAAACCACCCTATACTTGAATCCCAAAAATAGTTCATTTTCCAATCTAAAATAGAGTACTTGGGACATATTGTATTGGAAAAGGGAATACATGTAGAGCCCAATAAAATTGAGGCTATACAATCGTGGCCTAGATCCAAAAACTTTCATGAGCTACGTTCTTTCATTGGTCTATGCAATTATTACAGGAAGTTTGTTCCTAACTTGCTTACAAATCTCATTATTTAATTCTCCTATTAAAGAAAAACACCCCATATGTATGGACTCGTCTACAAAAAATCTCATTCACTGCACTCAAGAATGCTTTGACTAATGCATATGTGTTACAATTTCCTAATTTTGATGGACCATTCTTTGTGGTAGTCGTTGATGTTGGTGAAAAAGGTATCGATGTAGTTCATATGCAAGATAACCATCCACTTGCATTTGAAATTCGTAAATTTAAACTGTCTAAATCTAGATTTAAAACACAAAGAATTGATTGTTGTAGTAGTGCATGCTTTGAAAATTTTGAAACGCTATCTAGTGGATGGTGACTTAATAATTAGTACTAATTAGCAAAGTATCAAGTACATGTTCTCTCAATTGACTTAATAATTGTTGGGATAAAGACGCTATGCCTTTGCCCGAGGTCGGATGTCTGATGTCCGGCCACTCATCCACTGTGTATACACACTTCCTTATTCTTTCCATACATGAGAATAAGGATCACCTCACTCACACTGAGTTACTTCCTGAGGTTGCTCCACCCACACCGTCTTGTGCTCCTCCCCTTCCCTGCATGCACCACATCGCACATGCATGCACGCATCGCACACGCAGGTGCAACAACAACAAGTTTATGATGCGCTTTTGGATTGAAAACATATGTTTTTGGCACGAAAACAAATGTTTTTGGCATATCTCTCACAGAGGTTTGATTCCTACATTGTAGAGAGTGATGCAAGTTGCATCTTTGGCTATGTATGGAGCATTGGTGTTATGTGAGAGAGAATTCATATTGTTTTTTGCGCATAGAAGTGTATTTGGGATGCAACTTTCAGATCTTTACACATCCAGATGCGGTTTTATGCGCATTGTTTGATTGTGTGGGGCATTCCAAAGAGCTTTTTTACCACGGTTTTGTGAAGTTTCATGCTATGTACGCATTATGCGGATATAGTTTGAGCTTGCTATAGCTCATATGTAGCAGGTTTGTAGGTTTAAAGGTGTTTTTGTTTTTGACAGGTATACGTCCATAGAGCCACTCGGTCAGGAGTGAGCTGTTTTGCCAGGCTTTTGGTAGTGCTATGTATGTCATTTTGTGATCTGTTTACTGAGACATTGAGTGTCTGTTATTATGCGATTTGGTGGAGCTTTTTTGAGTTTTTGCTCAATTTTTAGGAGAAAATCTGCCGAATTTTTCCCAAGATTTCTTTTCATGGTTTATGTATATCCGTAGTTTGCTCTTTAATGGTTTAGTGGTCAAGTTAGACTCTCACTTTGACGGTGATCGAGTATTTACTCTCACTTTGATACATTTTGACAGGTTTTGTCAATTTGGACACGGTTTGGCGTTCTTGTACCCAGTCTGCAGGAGTGAGAATTGTGTATGCTTGTGTGGCTACAGTACATGTAGTCACAAGTTTCCCAGACTTTTGCATATTTTTGCAGGACGTCTCTCTTGTGGGATGCGTTTTGAGCTAGTTTGCTATGTACTTGCATATGTGGTTATGCACTTTACGCTCGGTTGAGCAGTTTGTCCCAGTTTATGCTTGCAAAGTTTGCAAATTGTGGAGTTGCTTTATGCATATGTGAGCATCAGTTTTGATGCGTTTGATCATGATTTTGATGATCATGTAGTGGTCGAGTTACCTCCCACTTTGTTGCCAATTTTTTGGCATAGTTTATGGTTGAGATTGTACTTGAGATTTTGCTTAGTTTACAAGGGAAATTTTGCCAAATTTTTCCCAGATTTCTTGCCATACTTTGGTTCTTAGCCATTCACTTATGGTTGCAGATATGTGTGACAGTATAGAGTCCACTACGGTGACTTTTGAGAGGACGGTCTCGTTCTTGTCAATACTTGCATCGTTGGCATTGCATTCACATAGGGCACGTTACACGCCGTTGTTTCAGACGTATGAGGCAGCAATAGAATGCATAGTGAGACACAGATTTGACACAGGTTAGAGAGGCAGTTCCTATGGAAGTCTATGCCAGTGACGATGATGTCATGCTTTCCTCGAGTGTACCTCTTGCAGATTTGTCTATGGATAGCACACTTTCTCCACAGTGGTTACTAGATAGCGATGCTGTATATGTCATGTTTTTTTTGGATGCTATGTCAATATGTGTATCCTCTCCAGAAATTGAGTCAAAGAGTTCAAGGGTTTGAGTGGAATGAGAACATGCAACAGGCTTTTCATGGTATCAAGAAGGTATTGTGTGCTTTACCAACAGTGAGTCCTCCCGACTTGCAGTCAATTTTCTATGTATCTATTAGTGTGGGGTCAGTAGCTTTTGGGTCGGTTCTCTTACAAAATCAAGGAAGGAACTTCAAGACAGTTTATTTTGAGATCAAGATGAAGAATGTAAACGATTTCTCCTACACGAAAATGGAACAGTTGGTATTCGCCTTGGTTCTTGCTTGTCGAAGGTTCAAAACCTATCTGTTGCCCCAAAAATTCGTTGTGCCCATCAAATCGAATCTTTTTCCTGATGTAGTACAACATTTAAAGCCTAGCAAGCGCATCTTAAAGTGGACTTTGGAGCTTCAAGAGTATGAGTTTGAGTTTAAAGTGGATCATTCTGTTAAAGCTCACTTGGCAGACATAGTGGTACATAAGGGGGGGGGGGCTTCCATCTTACCCAAGGGTTGACAAGGATGATCATGAAGAGGAAGTAGATATTACAGATGCATATACAATGATGTTTGATGGTGCATACAGGAAAGTTCTTCAAAAGGCAAGTGGTGGGGTAGTCATTAAGAACCCCAAAGGCGATGTAATATTTTCTAGAGCTTACGATCTTGATGAAGCTGAAAGTGCCAATGAGGCTGAGTATCTCACGCTTTTCCTTGGGTTGAAGCAGTGTGTTGAGTTTGGATTGAAGATGGTCATTGAAAAGGGGGATGAGTTGCTAGTCATGAATCAGTTGCTTGGTTTGCGGAATGTTAAGAAAGACAATTTGAAGAAGTGATTCTATGGCATCAAGAAGCTTTTGCATGAGTTTGAGAAGATACAATTTAAGCATGTTCATCGTGAGCAGAATTAAGAAGCTAATGAGCTGGCTAGGGACAAGTTGGATGCCTTGGTAGCTCCTTTAAAGGTCAAGGAAGCCTTGTATGTAGGAAGGGAATCATTGCAAGATGTAGAAGTATTTATGGGTAAAGGGCAATGTCCAAAGGGCATGTCAAAGGTTAGGCGTAAGAGAATAGTTGCAAAAGCAAGAAACTACACATTGGTAGGTGAGGATCTCATGCTTTATGGCAAGGATAACATTTTGAGAAAAGTGTCGTACAAAGAAGAGATAGGCTTGATTTTGGAGCACTGCCATGAAGAAACAGGCCATCAAGGCAAGGATCAGGTTGTCTTTCGTGTTTTGAGAGCAGGCTACTGTTGGCCCTCTATGATGAGAGATGCTTATTTTTGGTGCAAGTCATGCCATGAATGCCAAGTGTTTGCAAATCGAAAGCTTTTGGCTGAGCCTCAAAAAGCTATAATGTCTTTTGATGCATTGGGGAGTAGATGTTGTAGGTCCAATGCCAAGAACCAACAATGGAAAAAGGTATATCCTTGTGGCCGTGGACTATTTGACAAAATGGGTGGAGGCAAGAGCAGTAAAAGATGTAACAGCAGGAAGAATGGCCTCTTTTTTGTATGAACAGGTGTGTTGAAGGTTTGGATCTCCTATGGTCATCATTTGTGATCGTGGACCAGGGTTTAGGGGAAAACTTGTTGCTTCTCTCATGGAGAAATTGAAAATTCAGCATAGGCATTCTTCTCCTTACTACCCACAATGCAATGGGTTGGTTGAGAATTGCAATGGTCAAATTGTGAAGATGCTACCAAAGTATGCTAAAGAGCATCCTCAAGGGTGGGACTTGGACTTGGAAAAGTGTTTGTGGGCTTATAGAACTGCGCATAGAGTGTTAACACAGTTTACACCATAGGAACTTGTTTATGGAAAGGAAGCTCTTATGCCCATACAAGTGCAGTTGGATTCCTTGAAGTTGTTGTGCGGAATGCAAGGTTAGCATAATGACAAGCTGCAAGAAAGAATTCTTTCTCTAGAGTTGTTGTGAATGAATAGAGAGAAAGCCAGTGATTATTATCTTCAACAAGCAGAGACAAGGATGGAGAAAATGAATAAGAGGCTACCAGAGAAAGAGATCAAAGAGGGAGATCTGTTGATGAAGTATGATTCTCGCTTGGATTGCACATTTCAAAAGAAGTTAAGGGACAAATGGTTGGGTCCATACAGAGTGAAGCATGTATTTCCTAATGGCACCTATGAGTTGGAAAAATTTTCTGGTAAACGTTTGCGCTACAGAATAAATGGTTATAGAATGAAGAAATATTTTGCGAGGGATGTGGTTCCAGACACAAATAGTCTCTTGGTTGAGCATAAATGCTCTACCTAGAGGGTGGACAATGATGATAGACCACTTTTGGCGTGTACAAAGTAGCGTTTATATGCATGATCATATGTACAAAAAGATGTAAATACTTGCATCTGGGAGCTTTTCAAAGAGGTTTCAAGTTCAAAAAAAGATGCAACATATACACATTGTGAATAGACAAGTTCGCGTGCTAGTAGTCGGACACATGTACATGCCCAGATAGGGTATCGGGGCCTTGGATATGGTTCTAGGTGGCTTATTTTGGCTCTAGAGAATTTTTTTGAGCTTTCTAGAATGTAAATAATTCAAGCGACAAGTATGGGTACTCTCATCCCGCTCGAGAAGTTTGGGACATGCAGTAACTGTCTATTTACGGTGCCTGATTTGCGGTGATGCATGCACCGCCCTAGAAGTGGTCAAAAATAGAATGTGGAGATGTGGCAAAGTGCTTTGGGTATCGAGGATCAAGCATACAAAATTTGGTGAATTTTGGAGTCCGTTGGGGATTTTTCCCACGATAAATGCTCGTCGGGGTCAAAACTGGCCAAAACAAGGTGTGAAATGGCTTCAAATTTCCACATCACTCACAATGCCGTGAGGGTCCAGGCTGAGGGAGAACTTTTGAAGAGCAATATCAACACTTTCACCCCTCTGTGTGTGGGAGGGAGCCGGGTTCCTACAGGTGGTCTAGTGCAGTCCCGTCGCGTTCGCGTCCTGTCTTCGAGTGTGTGAAGGAGTGAATGAGATCTTTCTCTCTTCAATTTTTCACTTGGGAGAGTCTATGTAATTTTTGAGGTTTCCATGGATGTGTGTGTGCAAGGAATTGATGGAAGAAGGTACGGCATTCTGCAAGACTATGTGACCATGTATCGGTAGCATTAGGGTTGGCGCTACTCCAAAGAGTCCAACATAGTGGAGTTTGGTGAAGGCTTTGCAATGGTTTGAGGGTGTCCTTTTGTGGCTGGAGTTTTTGGGTTTTTGATGGTTTTTCTTGTATATTTTGGTCACCATCAAGCGTTATTTCAAGTGTTGATCACCTCGACTCACCTTGTAGTGTCTGCGGGCAGGCAAGGGCTTGTAGGTCGAGGCGTTTGGAGTTTGAATTGAGCTTGTGGGTAGAATTTTCAGGGAGCTTTTGAGTGGTGGTGAGTGAGGTGAGGAATTTAAGTAAATTTCTTGTGTGGTGTTGAGTTGTCTGGGTGTGTGAGTGTGCGCACGGCATCTTTTTCTCCATCAACGTTCGACTTGTTAGTGTCAAGGCCCGATCTAGCAGCTATAGTGGGAGCACTTGCAAGAGGGATAGTCAATCGTACGGTGACTTACACTAGCATGATGCTTCATGGAGCTTTGTAAACCATCAAAATCGTCTACAAGATTTACTTGCAAACTCTAGCATAGGTATGCACACTCACCTACCACCAAAGCCGAAACGACTACGTATAGATCGACAGAGTGAGCCAGTGCGCATGGGTTGAGAGAGTCTCTCACCTAGTTTCTTGTACGTACTAGTATTTTAGCTAGTAGGTCTCACTTATCAGTGCATTGCCTTTAAGTGGGAGATTGTTGGGGTAAAGACGCTATGTTAAGGCAGTTACGCCGCTAGCGGAAGCTAAATAGCGAGAACTCAACCAACAACAAAATTTGTCAGACGAGGACGGAGCTTGACCCGCAGGCGCATGGAAACAACTAGGTGGGTGTCAAATCACCTACTCGACCTTCTAATGACAATCACTACTAAGGAAATCAAATCTAAGTTCTAAAACACGCAAGTGACTGAAATTCGTACTACGAACGAATGCTATACGAAACAAGATCTAGAATCATTGAATCGATCTCAAACTCAAGGGGAAGTCTATACACTAGGTAAGAACAACACCCTAAAGACTTGAACTGCAAAATCAACCTATAACCACTCCGTTCGGCAAACGCGTATGAAGACAGGCCGAAAAATACAGGTGACCGAAACTTGACCCCGATGGTACTAATGCGTAGCTCTACTCGTTGTGGTTCTATAGATATGCTGCACGCTCTATTCCGACACACGAGTTGGAAGAAAACTCACACCGAAGCTCGTAGGAACTTACCACACATAGAAGCCGATAGTGCGCACTCTTGATATCTGTGCGTAGCTCTCACCGTTGCTAACACAATGGCGGTGTCGCTTCTCCAATGGCGGCCCCGTAGCTCGCGTAGCAAGAAGATAAGACTCTCTCTCTCTCTCTCTCTCTCTCTCTCTCTCTCTCTCTCTCTCTCTCTCTCTCTCTCTCTCTCTCTCTCTCTCTCTCTCTCTCTCTCTCTCTCAGACACAGTCACGGCGCTCAAAAACTCACTTTGATTAATAATTGAATCTCCTTAGGTTACAAAAACTTTGGCTTATATACCTCAGCCTTGGAGGTGAGAATATCTCTAATTATTTACATCAACAGGTGAAATTACTTCGGGATTACAAGCTGGAAACTCAATTGAGTCCCGTTACTTAATGAATGGCTCAAATCAAAATTAATGTCGGAAAGACATTTATTACAATCAATGGTTACAAAATGATGGGTGTGAGCAAAAATGTGGGTGTGATCCTCTGCTGGCTCAACACTCCCCCCCTCCGCGTTCATGTCGTCCCTGACATGACTTTTAGGCTTGGTCAATAGAGTCCTGTCGTCTTGAGCATCTGCAAATGTGATTCATAGCGTAGGTTGCCGATGGTCAAGGTTGGGCCGAATATTTTGCTTTCGTGAGTGAAAAAGCCGGTGTAGAAAGCTTCTTCGAATGTTTGCATGTGGAAGCTAGGCAAAAACATAATTCTTTGGTATAAGAGATGTAACACCTTTGGTGATGGCTGCAATGAAAGATCATACATCATATCCGTCACTGTGTCGGCCGTCGATAGTAGACTCGAGGTCGTGGCTTTGTCTGGCGCGAACACTTCGATGCATGCTAAGAGAGTCCTGCAGATTTTCTTTAGCATCTGACACGAAAGGTCAGGAGAGCCAGTAAAGAGTTTGATGGTGCCCGTTAGGGTTTTCACCATGTAGGCTTTACCTATTCTCTCTCCTTCCTTTGGTCCTGGCATCCTGGGATAATTAAGCCAATTTGGCTTCTTTTCTGCTATCCTGCCATGTTCTTTCCAGCTTCTGACTCTTGGCACCGGGCAGAAGGTTGCATCCTCCCGAATCTCCTTTGGAGCCTCTACCAAGTAGATGAGGTAGGCTGGGTATTTGTTCAGCCAACCTTTCCTCCATCTAGGTTGAGAATCTACAATCTTCTTTGATTGTTCATCCTTTGTGATGTCGCCTTCGTAAAGAGCGACATACTGCTCCTCCTCTATTCTCTTTTTCGTTTTTATCACTTCAAATTTCATCAGAGGGAAAGGCAGGTTGGGTTGCATCCACTCTTCATGGAGCACTTTTGTGTCTAAACCTTGAAGTCTAATGGAGATGAGGAGTCTCCTTTCCCATTCCATTTCCGCCTTGGCACTTTCCTCTGTTGACTTTTCTATTTGGTCCTGGAGCCTTTGTTCTTCTTCTTCAGAGATTCCTGAAGTCGAGGCCACTTCTTGAACTGGGGCTGGATCTTCAATTGTGGTTGCCTCTCCAGTTTCTGGTAGCTCTATAGCTGCTCCTCCTGCTTCTTCTTGTGGTGGCTCTGTTTCTCTTCTTTGTTGCTCTTGGAGGTCTTGGAGCTGTTTGCGGAGGGCCTCATTTTCTGTCCTTAGTGTTTGGTTTTCTGATGTGAGCCTCTCCTCTGCAGCCAATGATCCCTGCGCCATGTGCAATCTTTGCACTTGCTCTAACCTTAGCTCTCTTTGCAAACTTCTGACCTGATCTTCCAGAGCTGGTACGAGGGCTCCCTCTTGTTCTGTTCCTGCTCTGCTAGCTCTAGGGTTGGTCCTGAGTCTCATGATTGTCCTTTCTTGAAGTTCGACTCTTTCCCTTAGCTCAATGAGCTCATCCTTGGCTGCCTCCAGCTCATCTTCTATTCGCTCCTTTGCTTCCTGTGAACTTGTTACCTCTCTTGAAGCTTCGGCTAGTTGGAGTATCAAGCCGTCTCTCTCGTTTTCTGCGTCGTAGAGTGATGCTTTATGACTTTCAGATTCAGTCATAGCATTCTCTAACTTCTTCTGCAACTCTGCTTCCTTTTGTTTTGCTGTCTCAAGTGCTACTTCCTTTGCTCTGGATCTTTCTTTAATCTTGCTGAGCAGTTCACGCACCATGTGCATGTCTTTTTCATCTTCATCTGTCAACTTGACAGCTCTTTCTGCCACCACCTCCAATGGCTTCGGCTCGTCCATTTTCTCTTACTCTCCATTGTACCCTTTGTCTTTTGCTTCGTCCCTTTCCGATCATCTTGTTTCCGTAGGGATATCCCATAAACTGCCTCCAGGGCCTCTTCTTCACTGTATCCGATCGCTACCAGATCCTCATAATCATCTTTCTTTTGCTGAACTGGATCTATCTCCTTTTCCTTGGTCCCGGCCTCCAGCTTTTCCATAATTTCTGTTTCTATTTCTATTGTGGTTTCCTCCACAATAATTTCCATCTTCTTCGGGCTTGGTACAATAGTAAAAGAGGGCTGATTGTCCTCAGTCATCTTGGCTTTCCCTTTGTTTGCTTGCCCGTCTTTCTCTTGAGGTTCAGTAGACTCATCTACTTTCTTCTTCCCCTTGTCGTCCTTTTGCAGCTCAGCTTTTAAAAGCTGTACTTCCTCTTCAGTATAAGGCTCGACAGGTTGCTGCTCCAGTATGGCCTCCGACTCCTCATAAGCTCTAATATATTGATCATATTGATCAACATGTGGCCTGGCTGAGCTGGTTCCGACTTTAGTGGGGTCTGGCACCCACATTTCTTCAAAGTCCCCCTTTAGAGCTCTTTCCGCTCTAAACTGCTCTACCAGCCTTTCCATTCTTGCGGCTTTTTGACTTTTGGTTTGCTTGGGATCGGCCTTCTTCTTCACTTTCTTCTTGAGCGGCTCGTCCACAGCCTCTTCAGGTTCTGAAACTATTTCTAGTTTTCGGCGTGCTCTTGTGGACGCCCTCTTGGATACTTCTTGCTGTTCTTCCTCCTCATCGGCTTCTCTAAGCCACTCATTCTGGGAGGGGACCCGTGGCCCTTGATCTCTGGCTCCAATAGCTTCATAAGCTATTCTTGTCAGAACTTCAGCTCCTCCTATATACTTTGGCTTCTGGTTGTGCATGGCGATTACTTGCTCGTGGATGTATTGAGCATAATTCACCTCTTTTGGCATGTTGCTCTTCAATGCCCATGTGATGGTAGTCGCAATGGCATGGGGTGGTGTAGTATACTTCTGCGGTCTTTTACTGCACACATGGAAAAACTGGTTGTATAATCGGCAAAGGGTTGCAGCTCGTTGATCTGCCATATCTCCGTAGGTTGTATTTTGTTTCTTTGATCCATAGACCTCTATGGCCTCCCTTCTTTCTCTGACAGAACTCCCTTTGTTGTGCAGCTTCAATGCATCTGCAATGAGCTGTGGAGTGATCTGTACTTCAACTGTTTCTCCATCCATGGCTGTCAACGTGGCTTTCCCATCCTTCTGAATGGATGTTGCCAACTCATACACTCTTCTTGTGTCTACACCTGATGGTCTCGAGGTGAAGAACCTGTGTAAGTCAGCCTTTTCTAGGTATCTGCTGATGTTCTCTGATCTGCTATAATCCACTAATTCTCATGGGATCATAGGTACATCGACCGATTGCCCTTGAGGATCTCTGAAAGTCCCCTGGTAGATCTTTATTCCCTCTTTTTCTAGTACTGCTTCCTCCACCCAAGTCTTGGTTGGCTTTAGGGTTTCTGTTGGAATATCAAAAGGTTCTGCTTCTGCAAGAGCGTCCTTGATGGTTGGTCTTTTTCTCTTAGTTGCCGATGACTTAGCGGAATCCATGGATCCTGTAACTCCAATTTCAGAAGTTAGCGTCTTTTTAGTACTGAAAGCCGAAATGAAGCTTTTAACTATTCAAATGACTTGAAAATTGAAACATGAGCTATTCAGGGCCTAAGGATGCAATGTAGGTGAAAAAATATGCAAACTGGGCTCAAAATCATGCTGGAGACATCATACGCGTATGATGTCTTTTGTGTCAAAATGACTTCATATTGGTTGTGCTTGTAGCTGATAGTGTATACATGAGTATCATATGCTTGGATTTGAGTTTGGATCCCATTTGGTCAAGTTTTGGCCAGTTTAGTCCGGTTCAGGCTCTTGGCAAAATTTTGAAAGGGAATTGGATTTTATGATCCAAATTGGGTAAAACTTGGTGGATTACTTTCAAATGGCATGTAGAACACTTCTGTTTGGTGGTTGAAGCCCTGAGGTGCCAAAATCACATAGTGAGACATCATACGCGTATGATGTCTTTTAGTGCATTTTTTGACCAATTTTCTCTATAAGCTTGGTTTTGGCTTTAGATAGGCTTATTCAGTGGATTTATCAAGTTTGGATAGAATTTGGGCTAAAAATGGCTCTGGAGACATCATACGCGTATGATGTCTTTTTCATCAATTTTTCATGGGATTGGTTCTGTGGACTCTCCATGTGCTAGTGAAGGACTGTTTATACTCAAATCTTGGTTTGGACTTGAATATGTTGGATTTGGGACAAAAATAGGCTTTGTATGAAGGATTTTCTCTTAATTGGGCTAATGGGGTGATCCACTTGACCAAATGGTTCCAAACTTCATATGTAGCATGTATTAGATATATATAATGGATGTATGATGACAAATGAGCATTTTTGGCTCTGTAAGTGCAAATAGACATTATACGCGTATGATGTCTTTTGTGTCAAAATGGTGCTTTTTGGTTCCAGATAGCTTGTAGATGTGTTAATCAACAATCCTACAAAGTTTCAATGAGCTTGGAGTTATTTTGACAAAATTAGGACCAAAAATCAATTTTATGGCCTACTTTGCGTCTTTTTGGCTTTCCTTGGGTTTTCTAACTCCAATTCTCATGATACTTGGTTCATAGGATATGATTAACGTGTGGAATGAGGCTATGCACTCAAATGTTGAAATGGATGTGAAAATCATGCTGTGAGACATCATACGCGTATGATGTCTTTTCTTGAAATGTTGGTCTTTTTGTGCAAAGAATGCTTTGTGCTAGTGCCCTAAGCCCTGCTAACTAGTTTTCAACTTAAAAAGTCATCAGTTTAGCTAAAAAGCCCCCTTATAGGCATTTCAGTCTCCGAAGTCGTCTTTTTGTCTTGGAGTTGAATTTCTTCAACTTTTCTTCTTGAGAGTTGCATTTCCAGCTCATTGGATATGTTGTGAAGCCATCCAGTTGGTTGGACTTGACTTTGGCTCCCCGTTCTCCATCTTTATCCATTTGGTTGCTCGAAAGCGTCTTTTTCACCATCGGTAAGTGAATCAGCTTTCTTTTGGGTTTTGCTTGCAAACATAAGTCATCCATGTATAGTTGAAACTGCTCGTGAAGTTTCATGTCATTTGGTCGTCAATTTTAGCAGTTATGCCAAAATGACGCTTTGTGTGTCCGCCGCCGAATCGGTTGTTCCGACCTACTTTTGGTGATTCAAACTCGGAGATACTCCAAGGTTGCATTGCTCTCGATGTTGTTAAGCTTCCTGAGAAGTTTTGTGTCGTTCCGACAACTTTTTTCTGTTTGCCTCTTGCAGGCTCTGTTGACCTAGGGTTTTTCCAGTCGTTCTTTCTCGAGCTTTGAGTGCTAGAAACTCATCTCCTATACTAGGGTAACCCACCTCTAAGTTCTTGCAAAGTTTGGTTAGGCGGTTGTGCCCCTACCTAGCGTTCTTCCCCATCCCCCGTCTGCTCTTGTTTCTTGGTTTTGGTGAGTTTTCGCGACAAAAGTTAACGATAAGCATCAAAAGCTTATGGAAACGAGTCTACCTCTCATGTCTGGTGTCCTCTGAGCTCTCGTAGAAGTCGTAGATGGCGGTAGAAGGTCGGATGCTCCTGTGTGCTCTTTGCTCTCTCCAAGAAGGTAATAGTGGAAATGAGCTTGATAGTGAAGTGAAAAATACTTAACTTCGGGCTTCCCGGATCACTTGTTACCAAATTTGACATGTGCTCCTATCTCGTCGTGAAATGCACTTTAGGATTTGAAATTTCTCAATTTGGACTCCGTTTGACCTGTTTCTGAGAAATCCGTCCACTTTGCCAAAATTCTGTCATTTCGGGCTTTCCGCAACTTTTTCAGAATTGTACCCCATTTTTACCATGGGTTGCCCTTGTCATTAGGATCATCGCCGTCTATTCTTTTCTTTTTTCCGATCTCATTTCACCTGCTTTTTTATTTTTCTTTTATTTTTGTTAAGAAAATCATAAAAAATAAAGGAAAATAGTAAATTGAAGCCAAAAAATTCCAAACATACACGATAAATAGCTGGTAACCCTGTGTATATGAATATACACTTCTTTGTGATTTTTGGACTTGGATTACCACTTTTTTCCACTTTTTAGCTCCAAAAACACTCTTATTTAGTGATATTTACACATCTAGAGACCCCAAATTCATCATTTGATCTCTTCTTGTTGCAAAACAAGGTATATAAGGGCATAAATATTATCAATATCCGCAATCAAACATAAAAAAATTGCAAAATCATGTAAGACACTTCCCTTGTAATATAATTTTTGTTTTTCTTTGTTTTTCCCGCTTGTAGCTGCTTTGTAGCTCTTGTATACCTCCCCCCCTCCTAGTCTGAGTCCTCCCGGACGACTATGAAGTGTCTGTGGGTGAAGCATTGTAGTTGTTTTGGTCATAAGTTCCCAATGCAATTGTAGAGCGATGATACAACAGTCTTTCCAATAAAGCTGCTCTTTGTTTGATTGAAGGATTGGTGGTCGGGTTTTGGGTTGGTTTTGGCACTTCGGTAGTAGAATCAGTAGATGGATTCTTCATTACCTTGTTGTCTTTTTTCACAATCCAAATCTGCTTCCGCTTTGCTTGTGCTTGCCACAAACTCTTTGCGACCCAAACCTGGTTTGTTCTGTGTGTTGATTTCCTCGCCTTGAAATACCTAGGAGTTTCCGTTGATTGTATTGAAGGGAGTTCCTTTTTACAAATCTTTGGGATCCAAATTTGCTTGCTATAGCTTTGTGCCGTCATGAACTTCTTTAGAATCCAGATCTGTTTCACTGTCCTGGATTGTCTGGAATCACTCTGTTGTCTGGTATTGAAGACTCTGTTTTCCACCTTTTTGTTCTCTAGCACAGCCTTTTTTGGTCTCCATACCAACTTTGACTCCGTTGTTTTCCAAGGTTGAGCTGTTATATTATTGCTTGTCTTCCTTATCCACTGTTGAGAATTCCTCGTCGAAGAGTAATCCGGTTGTATAGAAACTTTTGGTTGCCATATCTTCTTCTTTTTCTCTGGTTGTTGTTTATCTTTGTCTTTGGATTCGTCCTTTGGAGTTGGCTCTTCTCCTTTGGTGAACTTAACTGATTGACTTTCACCTTCGTATTTAATAAACACTGAATTAGAACTCCAGTCAATCATTGCATTATATTGCTTCTGCCATGGTTGTCCTAGCAATAATGGATGTTGTGTAGCTTGGTCTTCAACCACGTAAAACATATGAGGATACACATATTGGTTAATCTGTATATGTAAAACTGTGCATCCGACAGTTTTGATTGAATTCTCAGAGTAACTCTTTAACTCTTGCTTGGCAGTTTGTAGTTTAGTGTCATTTGTCAATTGTCTATACAAACTGAGTGAAAGTAGGTTAGCTTGAGCTCCTGAATCCAATAGTGCTCTGGCTTTGATTTGGTTGGTTCCTTCTTTGCATTCAATGATGGGTTCTTCTTTGTCATTCCCCATTTCTGTTATACTAACTGCGTTTATTCGTATTGCTCCTTCATTGCGCTGTTTCTGACGCAGTAGTCTTCTTTTCTCCATTCTTTCCTTCGCCTCGGCTTGCGCTTCCTCCTCAATCTTTTTCTTTTTCTGGACACGCAGCTTTTCTTGATGTATTTTGAGAAGCATGTCTTGTGTTAGCGGCAACAGATACTTTTTCACTCTGCATCCACTAATCCGATTGGGCATTTCTTCTCCGTCTAATGTAGCAAGCTTGACGGCTCCACTTGGTGATAGATCTTTAATCACCAGAGGTCCCATCCCTCGCTTTTTAAGCTTCTTAGTATGCTGTTTCAGAGTGTAAACTAGGACATAGTCCCTAACTTTAAACTCTTTAGTCCGCACATGCTTATCAAAAAATTCCTTTTGTCGCCTTTTTTTAGCGTAGATGGAAGCTACTGCTTTTAGGCGAAGCTCATCTAGCTTTTCCAGGTCATCTAATCTATCAGAGAGCTCGTGCCCTGTCCATTCTAGATCCTTAGCCACCCTTAAGGTTGAAATCAAGAATTCTATTGGCAAGATAGCATTTAGCCCAAAAACCATGTTATATGGGGTCGTTCCTATTGATGTTTTATATGCTACCCTATATGCCCATAATGTTGAATGCAACTTCTGGTCCTAGTCAGTTCTCGACTCAGATACAATCTTCGTAAGGACCGTGCATATGGTTTTGTTTGTTGCTTCAGCTTGTCCGTTTGCTTGTGGATGATACGGGGCTGATTTCCTATGGATTACCATGAATTCATCTAGAAGGATCTCTATCACTTCATTTATGAAATGTGTGCCTCGATCACTCACAATTTCTATTGGCAATCCATATCGTACAAAGACGTATTCATATAGAAATTGTGCCGTGGTCCTGGCATTTGCTTTTTGAGTTGCCTTTGCTTCGACCCACTTTGTTAGATAGTCTGTAGCCACAATGATGTATTGTGCATGAGTCTTATATGCAGGAGGTGAAATGGGTCCGACATAATCAATCCCCCATTTTACAAAAGCTCTTGCCCCCATCATTGGTCTAAGCGGCATATCATCTCTTTTAAGTGGTACTTTGGTCCGCTGACAGTCATCACACCGTTTAACGTATTCCTCAGCGTCCATATGTAATGTTGGCCACCATATTCCTGCGGCTAAGACAAGTTTTGTTGTCTTATCACCTGAGAAATGGCCTCCACCTACTCCTCCATGAGCTTGCTCCAGGATTATCACATATCTAGACTCTGATGCGCAAATCCCAAGCTGGTTGTCTTTACCTCTCTTATAGAGTTGATCTCCTATTAAAGCGTAATCTCTAGCTTCTGTCTCTATAGATTTCTGACGAGCTTTTGACGTTCCTTCTGGGAAAGTTCTATTTGTGAGATATTCAACAATATACTGACTCCATTCTGGAGCGATCATTATCTGATATAATGTCGAATACTCGGCTGGCGGTTTTACAATACATACAGTGACATATTCATGTACGCTTTCTTTCATTCCTGGCCAATAGACTCCCAATTGTAACAAATTCCTATATGTGTTCCTTCTTGAACAATGAAATGCACATTCCTGAACATGTGCTTCGCGCAGATATATATTATATTCCTCAGGATTGATGCATAGTCGTAAAACATGATCATTTCCCAATTGATACAACCTTCCTGCAATCAATTGAAGATTCTTGGATTGCTGAATAGCAATATGTTTCAGGTTGTATTCTCTTCTATCGAACTCTCCTCCATAGGTTAATAGGTCAACGACATTTTGAGACCACTTAGGTATCATTTCTATGTTGAACAAGTACGCGTCTGGCATGTCGTCATCTACCCCTATAGGGTCTTCTCTATTCGTTAATCGCGAAAGATGATCAGCTCTAAGATGTGTTTTTCCTTTCTTTACTACTACCGTGAAGTCGAATTCCAGTAAGATAATGAACCATCTCACTATTCTCCCGGTATTGCATGGTTTATTCACTAGGTAGAGCAAGGCTTGGTGATCCGTAAAAAACACAAACTTGTTGGCTAGAAGATAATGCCGAAATTTCTTCACAGCATATATCATTCCTAATCCCTCTCTCTCTGTTGTGGTGTAATTCTTCTCTGCATGGTTGAGCTGTTGACTGGCGTAACAGATAGGAAAATCCATGTTTCCTTCTTCTGGCTGAGCCAGAATGCATCCTATTGCATATGCAAAAGCATCTATGTGCACATGGAATATCTTCTCCCAATCTGGTGATTTCAAGACTGGAGTAGTAATGAGTGCCTCTTTCAATTTCTTGAATGATTCCTCACACTCCTCTGTCCATTCAAAGTTCACTATTAGCCTGTAAAGTGGTTGGCCTATTATAGCGTACATGTAAATGAATCGTCTATAATATCCGCAATGTCCCATAAAGCTCTGTACTTGTTTCGCATTGGTTGGTCTAGGCATATCCACTATAACTTTTATCTTCTCTAAATCCGTGGATATTCCGTTTTGTGAGACAATATGTCCCAGAATTCTGCCCTGTCGGACCATAAACACACATTTCTCAGGATTGAGACAAATGCGATATGTCCTACATTTCTCAAATACTTTTCTTAGGTGTTCTAGATGCTCATCTCTCAGTAGAGAATGTACACATAAGTCATCCATGTATATTTCGAGAAACAGCCTTAAGTATTCTTTGAAAGCATGCGTCATCAGCCTCTGGAAGGTTGCGGGAGCATTGGTTAGACCAAAACGCATAACCCGATAAGCATAAATTCCCCACTCCGTTGCAAAAGCTGTTTTATGTTGATCTTCTAGTGCTATGGCTAGCTGGTTATATCCTGAAAAACGATCAAGAAAGGAGTATGTTGTTTTCCCTGATACACGCTCTAGAACATGATCAGTTATCGGCAGGGGATAATTGTCCCTGATTGTTGCAGCATTCACTTTCTTTAAGTTGACACACACTCGGAGTTTTCCGTTCTTCTTAGGTACTACCACAATCGGAGATACCCAATCAGTGTGTTCAATCTCGTATATGAATTCAGCTTCCATTAGCTTATCTATCTCCTCCTTGATTAGCAAAAGTATCATTATATTGTATGGTCTCTGTCTGCTAGGCTTTGCGTCTTGTTTCAGTGGGATTGAGTGTTGGCATATCGATGGGTCAACTCCCTTTAAATCCTTATAAGACCATGCAAACACATCCCTATACTCTCTGAGAAGACTCAAAAGTCTCTCTTCCTCGCTTGGAGACAAATCTGTGGCTATGTACACCAGTCTAGGCGTCTCACCTGGAGCTGCTAAATCAATTTTTTTTGCATCCTCCGGTCCGTCATAAGATTCGTTCTCCTTCCTCTCTCGAATAGGTGGGGTTAATATCACCTTCCTATCCTCTATTGTGAATTTCCTATAGTGAGAGGCAACATCCATGTTTTCCTTGATTTTGACGTTTTCGTCCTCTCCACTCTCAATTTCTGTCGTCCAAACTTCCTTCAGAGTTTTCTTGAGCTCTCGGTACTTGTTTCTACGTTCTAACTTGGACTCCGTGTATTCTCTGTTGCGCTTGTTCTTTTCTGATTTTTCTGTTTCAGTTTTCGTTCCATTCTTTTGAACTTGATTTCTTGAGCCTCTTTTGTCTTTTCGTAAGCTCTTTTGATCACTGCCTCTCATTCTTCCAGAAATCTTATCCTTAACACAATCTTCAGCCTTTACTAGCATTAGGAATTGATTTTTTCCTCTTATTCTAAGCATCGGATTGGTTCTAACCCCTTTTGGTTTTTTCTTTGCTCTACAGTGTTTCTGGCGTTGTTTAGTTTGGTTCGGAAAATCATAAAATCGGACATCCGTTATAGTTTCTTCGTTTCCGCTTGAATTGTCCGTTGACTCGTTGTCTGCTTCATTTCCCCACTCTGGATGATTGGGAATGACGTGAAACACCTCTTCTTCATCTTCCTTTTCCAGTGTATCGTTCTTTTCAGCTTCTTTTTCGAGTACAGTTCTCAACATGAAATACGGAACCACGTCGTACCCGTCCTTGTCGCAAAATTTCGTTGTGGGACCATCCGGAATTGCACAAACATCTAGGGTTGCTAGAATGTGTGTCCATTCTAATGGTTCAAACGTGTCCTCTGGAAAGGGTTCTCCTACATAAGTTTCGTCTTCGATAGCCCTTTCTAAAACACATTCTTCTCATTTCAGACTTCCACATTTCGAAGCTCCACACATCCATAACTCCTTGGGTTTACCTAACCAAGCTGGAAGTTCGGATCCCGCCAAAGTAGCTGAATCAAACTCCTCCACCGGTGTTCGGTTCACATCTTTGTAGCTATGGTCTTTTAGGTTCACACGTGTAGTGGTTTCCATATTTCTCAAGTATATGTGATCGTAGCCCCAATCTTGGACCATTTTCAAATGTCTCATGAATGGTCTTTCCAATATGATATCATAGTTATTCTCCTTGGAAAAATCGACAATAGCAAAAGTATGTTCGTATTCAATGCCGCAAGAAGTCACTACAACTTTCTCTAATAACCCCATAGGTTTCTCTATGTGTCCATCTGCTAATTGGAGTTTCAACCTAGTCTTCCTTATTGCTGGTTTCCCCCATTTTTTCCAGATTTCTTTTGTAGCTATGGCTACCCCAGCTCCGCTGTCTAGTATTGCCATTGTGTTCACTCCTTGGAATTCAACTGGTAAGGTTGTATTCCCCTCTTCACCTTCACAATACTCTCCGACCTTGTTTAAGGGTACAGGCTTAGCGTTCTTTTGTGGCTTGCTCAGCTCCTCAATGCTCTCTTGCAATCTCGATGTTGGATCTTTTATCCTGAATTTCTCCAAGCATTTTCCTACAGTGGTCCACATATGTGGTCTTAGCCTCAAAAGCTCAGCTAGAGTGATAGTGCATGTCACTGGTGTTGACAAAATCTCTATCAATCCCTGCGAGTCCATGACTTTTTCTGATGAGATTTTTCGTGAGGGAAGTGCTCTAATCTCGGATTTTGCTTCATACTCTCCTAAGTATGAAGGTAAGGTTTTCAGTGAATGAGGTTTGCTCTCCATTGTTCTAACAGAGCCCCCATCTCCCCAGTAAGATTGCAGATCCAAGTCCACTTGAGATCCTGCCTCAAATTCCACTATGGGAGGATTCCTGATGTCCTTTTCCCAATTTGTCTGATTAGCTTGGCAACTTAGCTCGTTTGCAAAGTTTGCCTCTCTCACTTGTTTCCAAAATTCATTGTAATCCTCATATTTTTCGTAAATCCTCTGTATGACTGGATGAAAACTCTCTATCTCCTGATCGGTTGTGTTCAATACTATGCGGTCATCCTTTTGTGTATCTTCAGGCTTTTGTGCACTAGGAGTCTTTTCAGCTACCCGTGAAACGATAGTCTCTTGCTGAATTGGGTTTTCCTTTCCACAATTCATTGTTTCTTTTGGTGGTTCTAATAAGGCTTGTGCAGTCTCGATCATTCTCTGGCACATTTCAAGTCTCTGCTTTTCCAATTCCGCGTTTGGGTATGTCATCCACCTCTGTTCTTGTGTTTGGTTATTCTTTAACCTAGCTTCGTAAGCTCTCATCAGTGCGTCCAATGGTTCGTGTACTTTGTCGACTAGCACTGATCCCCCTGAGCTTAAGCTCGTTGTTTCTTTGATACTCTTTTGTTTCGTTCTTTCCGGGCTCATCTCTCGTTTCCCGTTTTGACTCTCAAGTTTTTCTAATCTAGCTTTAGTTTGCTTTAGTTCCTCAGCTAGAATAGCGTCTTCACGTTCTTTTCTCAACTTCATGCGTGCTTTTCTAGCTTTCCATGTGTTTTTCTGACTCCGCGTCCTTGACTAACCACTTCAGTCGCTAACTTTCCATTCTCAGGTTCTCTAGTGGTTTTCTTAGCTTGAGCTCTAGTAACAACTTGCGTTGGTATCAGAGTTTCATTTTCAGACCCACTGCTGGTAGGAATAGTTTCTAGCATATTCAATGTCGTCTTTTGCACTTTGTTTGGATTCTTTGAACAATCCTCAATGAAGTGAGTAACCCCACACTCAGTGCAATAAGCGTTAATTCTAATGATTTCCGTATGTGGGTAAACATTCATCAGATGGTCACCTCCACACTTGTAACAGGGTCCTAGTCCTGGTCTTGGTCCCATTTGATTCGTCCTTTGTGGATAGGATGGTCTTTGTCCTGTTAACCCTCCATGAGCTATGAACATCAATGTTCTTGCGTCCAAATTGTATCTCTCTTCATCAAAAGCACTTGTAATTGTTGGTATTCCAACATTCCCAATCATGCCCCATGGTTCTGGTTGTTTGGGTTCTTCTGGTGGGTAATACACTGTCGGAGACATGTGTGCACCCGATTCTTCATAATAGGCTTGAACAGGCACTAAGGCTTGTTCTTCCTGATTCTCTAAGGTTGGTGCATATCTAATGCCCACTGGTCTTGCTCCTGGTAAAGGTGGTTGTTGTCCCAATACCGGTTGCGGTCTTTCTATCCCCATAGGTCCTGGTACATTTCCCGTTGGGTATCGAGGTACTGGATGTATCTGAGGTGGTGCTAATTGAGCAGGAGGTGCATACTGGCGCTCCCTTACATACCCTTTGTTGTAATAGCACTCCTCTGTTGGATGATTTGTCCATTTTTGTTCAATAGCACACCATTTCAGTGTTTTTGGCAATGGTTTTTGGTATGGTGCCATCCTTTTTAGAGCATCTTCTATCATTTGCTCTACATTTGGCATGGTTGTTGTTTGAACATTCTTTTTAGTGGTAGTCTCGCTCGCTACGGAGGAGGAGCTACTGGATGCAAAATCTGTATCCGCTGACACCTCTCCATAAACCGTACAGTTATCCACTAAGTACAATGCCTCTCTCGTTACTTGCTCGAAACTTGTACAAGCTTTCAAGTGCAAGTCCTTCTTGAGAGTGTCGTTCCTCAGTCCCTCAATAAAGAGAACAGATAGTCTGTCATCTTGTGGTCGTTCACGTACTGGACATCTCTCAATGTATTGTTTGAAGCGAAGTGAAGCTTCCTTCACTTTTTCGTGTTCTCTCTGTTTAAAAGCATATATTTGTGAGACCGTATTGTGCTTAATCCCTCGTTTTGAGAATTCCTCAGCAAACTCTCTTAGCAAATGGTCAATGTCATGGAATCCCCCAATGTTCATTGGTTGAAACCATGTCAATGCAGTACCTTCTAGAGTAAGACCAAATCCCTCGTATTGTGTATGGAAATCTGTTATCTGCTCAGCTCTTAAGACTTGCTTAAAGAGTGACACATGTGCATACGGATCTCCTGAACCACCATACTTCTTTGGCATACACTTGGCTACTTGAGATGGTCTCATACGTCTATGGTCTGCTACCAGTCTCATTGCTCCTGTGTCCCGGCTAAAGCTTTCTCTAGCATCACGGACTTCATGGGTTACCCTTGTCGGTTCCCCGCCCTGAATCTACTACTAGGAGGTAAATGTGATGGTTCCGCTTCAAACCTTGGACCTGGCGTGGTATAGGTGGGGATTGGAACTGCACTACCTCGATTCGTCTCCATTGACTCTCTGGAATGTAATGATCCCATTGGTCCGAGCTTCGAGTCCCAAGGTTGACTGAAAGAGTCAGCAACCTGAGTTCTTTGTCCTCCTGTTGTCATTGAGTTTTGCACTCCAGTTGTTGGTGCTGGTCTATGTGAGCTAGAAGTAACATAATACTGATGTAGTGGTCCCCCAAAGTATGTATATCCTTCTAATTCTTTCTTGCCCATTGTTGAGTATTGCCTGCCATACTTATCGTAAGCGGCAATTTTCACTTCCGATCCCTTTGTGTAGGTAAAGACATAAAGTCTTTTTTGGTCTGTCAACTCTCCGGTGTAGGGTTCTTCACATCTATAATAGAGATCTTGCTCCCCATTATTATATTTGTACAGCCCCACATAGATGTTATCAGTGTTGATCCTTGTAGTTTCATTCTCTCTTCTTAACCTCGCATTAGGGAAGTTCATTATTGGTGCTTTCTCCTCGAGTTCTTCATCTATTTTGGCTTTGGTGCCCATCAATCCCCACTTGTCCACAATGTTAGGGTTTAGGACTACCAAGTACATGGTACCCTCGTCATCTAGATATCTATCTCCGCTATAGCTCACAGGCACTAAGTCCTTGAACTCACTAGGTCTATCTTCTATCTTTACACAATAGGGGTCCATTCCATCTTTGTAGATCTTGGCACCTTGCTCATTGTCGTACTGGTATTTTATGAACAATAGCTTTATGGTGGCGGAAGGGTTTGATGATCTTGCTGCCATATTTTCTCTGTTGTTCAGGTTCAAGTGTTCCAAGTTTTCGGTGAAAATCTCATAAGATCTCTCCGAAGAAGTATCAGAGACACTTCCTTCAAAGATCGGCTCTAATGGTTGCACCCAACTTTGGTTTACACTTCCCTCGGTTGATATGGCACTTGCTGGTTCCCCTTGTTTTGGTTGATTATTCTGGAGATTCCTGCCCGATCTCAAATTCATCAATTCCCCTAAAGGACTGTAACTTTTCCGTCTCGGCAATTTGTTTTCCCCAAGTTTTTGTGGTTAGAATTGATCCAAACTGAGTGATACTTGGTCAATTGTTTAATCTTGTCAGTTGGACAACTTCTGTTTCATCAAGTGAGAATTTTGTTGCTGTTATGCTGAAAAAGACATTATACGCGTATGATGTCTTTTTTCACAGATTTTGACTATTTTGGTTATGCTCACTCTCAGTGGCCCCTTTATGCTCTGTTCACTCACAAAATTCAGTTTGAACTCTGTTTGAGCAAGTTATAGCTAATTTAGGCTTTTCTTGGCAATTTTCCGCTTTTGACTTGTTTTTTGGGTCAATTGTGATCCAAATGGGATGAAACTTGAAATATAACCTCTAGACAGCTATTACAATGGATCTATGTTAGCAAAGTATCAAAATATGTCCAAAATTAGGTCAAAGACATCATACGCGTATGATGTCTTTTTCATCATTTTGGGTCCAAACTTGATATTTATGCTTCCTACAGTGCCTGTAACAATCTTGTCAAGTCAGATATCAAAAATAAGCAGTGGATGTGCCAAAAGACATTATACGCGTATGATGTCTTTTGTCCAGATTTTGACTATTTTTGGTTTTAAGCCTTCTTCCAATGTTTATAATTGAGTTTCAAGTGTTTTTGTCAGGTTGAATGTAAAAACAAGATTTGAATCCAAAATTTCCTATTCTTTGCGTTTCTTGGACTCTGACTTGTCTTTTTTGGTTTCTTTGAGTGTTAATGCTCTTGTTTTAAGTTGATCTTAGGGTAAAACCCCCCTTCTAAACACTCTGGCAATGTCAAATTTTCAATTTTAGTCTCTGTTTAGGTCCTAAGACATCATACGCGTATGATGTCTAAAGTTGCAGATTTCCAGTTTTTCAGCACAGAACTCTTCCAATAGCTCTTTCAAGTGCTCAGCAACAATCAGTTACACAGAAAAATTTTCTGGACTTGTTTTTATTGCATATTTCACTACCAAAGCGACTTTTTCAGTGATCTAACATGCAATCAAACACATCAAGCAAATAGAAACACCAATTGATAGCTCTAGATCAGGATCAAATCAGGCCCTACCTAAGCTACTTCTAATCATAAAATGGATTTTTGCAATTGAAAATATAAAGAGATTTACTACCACACAAGGAGTAGCAAATGCTTTTTATGTCAACAACCACTTAAACACCATCAAAAAACAATCTAATCTAAGCTAAACTAAAATACTGTCAACACGGAAGACCAGGAATACCCCACTTCCTAGTATCTCTCGAGACCTTCGGAGTCCACCACTCCTAGATCTTTTCTAACTAAAGTATACAAAGTAGTTTATACGACTCACCTCGTAGGATTAGTCTAAGGTCACCTACTTAGGGCTCTCGTCCCCGGCAGTGGCGCCAAATGTTAAGGCGGTTACGCCGCTAGCGGAGCTAAATACGAGAACTCAACCAACAACAAAATTTGTCAGACGAGGACGGAGCTTGACCCGCAGGCGCATGGAAACAACTAGGTGGGTGTCAAATCACCTACTCGACCTTCTAATGACAATCACTACTAAGGAAATCAAATCTAAGTTCTAAAACACGCAAGTGACTGAAATCCGTACTACGAACGAATGCTATACGAAACAGGATCTAGAATCATTGAATCGATCTCAAACTCAAGGGGAAGTCTATACACTAGGTAAGAACAACACCCTAAAGACTTGAACTGCAAAATCAACCTATAACCACTCCGTGCGGCAAACGCGTATGAAGACAGGCCGAAAAATACATGTGACCGAAACTTGACCCCGATGGTACTAATGCGTAGCTCTACTCGTTGTGGTTCTATAGATATGCTGCACGCTCTATTCCGACACACGAGTTGGAAGAAAACTCACACCGAAGCTCGTAGGAACTTACCACACATAGAAGCCGATAGTGCGCACTCTTGATATCTATGCGTAGCTCTCACCGTTGCTAACACAATGGCGGTGTCGCTTCTCCAATGGCGGCCCCGTAGCTCGCGTAGCAAGAAGATAAGACTCTCTCTCTCTCTCTCTCTCTCTCTCTCTCTCTCTCTCTCTCTCTCTCTCTCTCTCTCTCTCTCTCTCTCTCTCTCTCAGACACAGTCACGGCGCTCAAAAACTCACTTTGATTAATAATTGAATCTCCTTAGGTTACAAAAACTTTGGCTTATATACCTCAGCCTTGGAGGTGAGAATATCTCTAATTATTTACATCAACAGGTGAAATTACTTCGGGATTACAAGCTGGAAACTCAATTGAGTCCCGTTACTTAATGAATGGCTCAAATCAAAATTAATGTCGGAAAGACATTTATTACAATCAATGGTTACAAAATGATGGGTGTGAGCAAAAATGTGGGTGTGATCCTCTGCTGGCTCAACTCTCTCCCCGGCAGCGGCGCCAATGTTGGAGGCTCGCCATAGCATAGGCAATCTCCCACAAATCTATCAATCCGGAGAGAGAGAGCATGACCCGGCTAGGGCTTGGAGGCATCACACAAAGAATGTGCGAGAGCGTCATCGGATGCAAAGATTGAGAGGATTCAATAGCGTGCATCCTCCAATGCAAATAGAAATCATCCCAAACAACTAATGCTAATCGCACATCAAGCATCAATTCAAGCAATCATCTACACACATCAAGCAACGAAGTGAAACACACTAATCTTGGAATCTCTCAAGCACAACTCTAATTACATGCATTGACGATTAAGCACACAAGATCGCATTCAAGTCGGCCACCCCAACCATGCCAATCATGGTGTCCAAATCAAGTCACACATAATCAAATTAAGCTCAAGGCTTCTTAAACCTACACACACACAAGCACACCATTAGAGGACAACTCTAATCCTCAATCACGAGTACGCCCACTCCGCTTAATCGAGAGAGTTAGATAAGGACTCCACTAATCGGATAGCTTAGCATAAGTAAGAGTTAGATTAGAGAAGATCAAACACTTCAAAAACAACGAAGGAAAGTAGATAAACATGATTGACAACATAATGAAGACTAGATTAATTAAGAGAGAATTACACTAATTACATGTGATTAGCACTAGCCTTCTAAGCATGGGCATTAAGCTCAAAGGCTAGGCCATCAAGACCTCCTCTAGGGAGAGAGTTCTCAAAAGGACCACTCAAGAATGACCTCTCATTAAGCATAGGGCTCTTTTATAGTTTTGGGCCTCAAACCCTTCAACTATGGGATAAAGTGAGCTCTCTAGCCTAGACTCATACAACTTTGGAACTCCTAAATGAGCCCAAGCCCTATACAATGAAAAGTAAACACCGTGCACTATGGCACATCCACAACTTGGTGCATAAATGGTGTAGCCTGTGTTAGCCGCTGCTAACATTCCCCCCTTCCTAATTTAGCGCACGTCCTCGTGTGCCGGTGAAGCAAGACATGGTGACATGGTAGAAAGCAAGTCCAAGGAAGAAATGTTGAGCTGCAAAACATAAGAACAAGTAATGAGTATCAAAGGCCACCAAAAATGAATAAACATGAAGCATAAATGAACAATCATGCAAAGTGATTTTTTGCTTCTAAAAGATGGGTTAATCATAGTCAAAAACTAGACAACATAAAGCAAAAAATACTCAAACTATTGTGAAGATTAAACCACTTGAAATTTCAGTTTTATGCATGAAACACAAGCAATCAATTATGACCCTAGGCTAATGCAAGTTCATAAACCTACTAGCCTAAAGACTATGTGAACAATCTTAATAAATCATTCAAGTCTATCATGTCTATGAGCTATAAAAAGCTCCTAATCTATTAGTATATTGTCAAAGTTTTTTTGAAGCTCATGGAAGTTTTGATTTAGTCATTCATTGTAAAATTGAAGCACAATCACAAGGCTACCACCCCAAGGCAAGTCTAGGTGCGACTCTCGGCTCCTTGAACCCTCAAGAAGGTGTTCCAAAAGCCTACTAGCTTACCAAGGCGATGGCTAACCCCTATCAACCGAGGGCATCGGTTTAGGGCTTTGACCAAGCGAGCCAAAGTGATTCCCCTCGCCTACCAAGTGTCAATAAGGCGCTAGGCCTCACATAGACACAACATAACATATAATTTTTATTTTCATGTGCCTTAGTAGCATTTTTGCTACTTTTTTGGACACTTCTTTGCTTCATGGTTCATTTTTTAGCACATTTTTATTGCTTCCTTTATGAGATATTTATGGCAATTGGACTAAAAAAGATTAAAGCCTAATCATAGCCCTAGGTCGTGAAAAAAATGAATGGAATATTACGACTATCACTAAGAATCTAGGACTAGCAAGAAATGAACCTACATTATCCTAAGGTCAAGGCTAATTACCTATGATTTGCATTCATAAAACCTAATTTTTTGGTGAGTTTAATTTTCACAAAGTAGGGTGTTGAAACTTTACAATGCCTAGCTTTTTAACCTGAAAAAAACCATAGATTAGAAGCAACATTTCACTTAAACCAAGCAATAGAATGGAGAGATGAACAAAGAGCCAAATCATGGAAGGATTACACCTATTCATGCTCTTTGAGCATCCGTGAGAAAGCATCCTTTGTGTAGAGAAGCCTCTTGATCTTTTTATTTACAAAAGAAGCCTTTTGAAGCTAAGTGTAAACACAAACTTCAAAGCCTTTTATTGAATAGCCACACAAAAAAATTAATGAAAACCTAATGCTAGGGTCTTGTATACCCGAATTTGCCAAAGGGAAAAAACCCACGGGAAAAAAGTGCCTTTGGTTATGCACATGATGCTCTAATGTAGCAAATCTATGCATACATATCAACCATGAGAGATAAAATGAGCTTCTACATAAGTAAAATTTGCAATTTTTACCATCTCTCATGCATGATTCAAAGTTGACTATTTTCTAGCTCAATGAGATATGGAATTTAAACAAGCCAAGAGCTGAAAATAATGCAAATTTTGAATGAAGTGAAGTGGCTCTCAATAGCCAAATTTTACAATTTAAGCTTTTCAAAAAGTTGGCTAACACTAGCTCATATGAAATTTTCAATTTAAGAGTAATCTATGAGCTAGAGATGACTGCAACTTATTGAAATGAATGGCTCTTAATAGCCAAATTTTACAATTTTGCAATGATAACCCATTCTTGGATCATTTGAAATCACACACCTGCCCACACCACTTTACAAAAGTCTCAAATCATTAGTGCTCTTTAGCTTTTGAACATCCAATACAAGCACTAACGGAATCACAATCAATCATAAGCCCAAAATTTTAATGTTCATTCTTGGCCATCAAAACAAGCTCAATTTTAATGCTTTCAAATAATTTCTCATTCAATTCAAGCATTCAAAAATGCACAAGCAATGTTAAGTTTAAGCACAAAGTACGACCAAGCAAGCACAACTCTCGCAAACCCTTATGTATGTCACAAGAAATTATTCATTTAGTGCAATGGGAATTTCAATCAAACCAGGCACTAAAATCTATCGCATTCACCACAAATTTGGCATATTTTATGTAACTCCTTGAAACTGGGCACCCATCGCACAAAGATTGAATGTATGTGCATCACATACTGTCATGCATCATATTTTGACATACAAAGCAATATAGAATCAAGGCACCCATGCACAATGACTCTCTGATCGCTAAAAATATGTTGCCATGCGGCTGCCTCTTTGGATATTATTGTCATCACCTCAAACAACTCAATCATGAATGCCAAAAATCAATATTCAGAGGACTGAAGGTATTGTCATGTATACATCATCTTTGGGCATCGCGAAGTGGTTAGAGTGACGGGAACCCTTTTTATGAGTCTTCAGAAAATTTTAATGGTTTTCTTCTTTTTGTATCTCAAATCTCTTGAGGTGACAGAACCAAAAACAACAAGTTCCAAGGGGTAGGGTACGTGGGTGTGGCTCATCAGCGTGTGTAAAAGTGCAAGCTATGGTGGAAGCGGAGGTAGGAACAAGCCCCATTGAATTCTTTTATTCATTTTGCTTCTAATTACTTTTCTTTCTTTTTTGAATAATGGCAGGGCACGTCGGCAACCTGCGCGTGAGAGACAGAGAGTGAGGCTGACTCAGGCTCTCTAGACCAGGTATCCGGTGGCGCGTCAGGAGCAGCCCCGTAGTTATTGTGCATGTGTGGAAGACTCGGGAGTTCACGGGTGTGGGCCAAGTAAGTTGTGTATCGAGTAGCGCTGAGCAGGTTGCTTTTACTGCATTCATTAGCCAAGCAGTAAAAAGCCACGAAGTATGTGTGTGTGTGAGTGGCGTGGGATAGCAAGTAAATAAGGCAGCATGTAGATGAGCATGCTCAGCTGGAACTGGTTCTGTGTGTGGGAGTGGTTCCGTCGGCCAGCGTGTTTGAAGTTTGCGGGGCATGGCAGGTCACGGACTCACAAGCAACAGGGCAAGTGGCTACGCGCGAGCTGAGGCAAGCGACAAAAGATGCCTCATGACTAGCGAGCTGTAGGGCCCTTTGGTGGTTGACACTCGGCAGCGGAACGTGGCCACGAGAGAGAGACAGTGGCAATTGTGTGTGTGTGTGTGTGTGTGTGTGTGTGTGGTGTGTGTGTGTGTGTGTGTGTGTGTGTGTGTGGTGTGTGTGTGTGTGTGTGTGTGGTGGTGTGTGTGTGTGTGTGTGTGTGTGTGTGTGTGTGTGTGTGTGTGTGTGTGTGTTCGCGCCAAGCAAGTGGGTGGGGTCGTGATCGCCTAGCCACCAAGCAAGTGGGGTGTGTGTGAGTAGCGCCAAAGCAGGTCAGTACCACGATACCCGGGCTGTGGACTATAGAGAGCCAGATATTCAGCAACGCCAAAAGGCCACTATAAATGGAGATTTGGTGAACGTCTGAAGCTGGAACAATATGATTTTTTTCTTTTTTTCTTTCTTTTATCTTCCCCTTTGAAAAATTCTCTTTTGGGACTTGTTCCCACGTAGAAAGAGTGTTGACACATGTGAGTGTACCTGAGTTTGTGTTATTGGCAAATCTCCTTAGAGATGGAGAGTGAGTGGGACTTGCCATAGCATCTAGTGAAAGAGGGAAGACAATGCACACATTGATAAAACTCAAGAATTATACTCATTAAAATATCTTTTTTGTAAACCCGAACCTGAAAAAAATAGATTCGGATTGAGCTAAATTTTTCTTTGCGCCCTTTGATTGTGCATGCACATTAATTTGAATATCGTAGTAGATAGAATTCTCCATGCATCAAATGAAATAAGATATTTGTCCAATTCTCATCAATGTACACACTATTAATCCATTCTCGTCCATTTCTTCATATACTCGAATTCAAACCTCTCGGTCTGTTAGGATGCCTCAGCTGCATACATTACTGCACTTCCACTTAGCACCTATCGTAGTGAGAAACGGCTCGTCTTGCCGTGACCTTACCTCGGGTTATCGAATCGGTTCATGCACACAAGATGAGTAATCAAATCTTTCTTGGCCCATTCATCAAGTCTGATTATTTTCAATCATTGCACAAACTAATTGCTCATATTTAGAAGGTCTAATCCTCCAAACCCAATTGGATTGTCATCACATTGCTGCACACTTTTAATTCATGTGGCATTCACCAATTACCATGCCCCATTGGCGTACATAGTAATAGTAATGCATAAAATCATTTTCAATTACGTCAATTGAATCATCTCAAGTCAATCAATCAATTACACACCGATATTTTTAGGTCTTTTAATCATCATAATTGGCAACCAAGACCAATTATTCATCCGCAATTTAGGCATAATTGGCCATTAATTAGGCACACACACCTAAATTTAGGTGTGTGTGCCTAATTTAGGCATAATTGGCCATTAATTAGGCACACACACCTAAATTTAGGCCGTCGATTTGTGAAAAATTTCATTAAACACTCATTGCATTTCATTAATTGCACACTTGATCACCCATACATGAGTATATACATGCTAAATTAACTCAACTTTAATCAAAAATTGATCAAATTTTAACTCAATTTAGCATTGCACACACACAAAAAGTAGGTGCACAAATCCAAATTTTGCTCAATTAGCAACAAAAATAGGCCAATTCCTAATGTTTGCACACACATTTCTTGCAAAATCATCAATCTACACGCATTTAGGTGTTCAATTTGATTCCAATTTCATCAAATTAGGCATAAATTCCATCAATTAGGCACACACACCTAATTTTAGGAATGACTTAGCAACTCAATGGGATCAACTTAATCGATCAAAAATTGAAAGGAGTAGGTCAACCCACTTACAATTGATTGCATCCAAGCTAATCCTTGCTCCACGCGACGATTCCATCTTGCACATACATGTGTGCAACTCCGATTTGGTCCAAAATTGATCAAAAAATTGACCAAAATCAACACTCAATCACATGATTAGGCATAGATTAGAGCAATTAAGAGTGATGATCCTCCTCAATTAAGGGGATTTAGCATACATTCCAAATCAAAATTAGTGGTTAGGTTAGCACAATTAGCATGAAATTAGCATGGAATTAGTACAATTAGCACGAAATTAGCATGAATGGGATGCAAAATTAGTGAAGGTTAGTGAAAAATTAGCAAAATCAAAAGAGAATTTAGGGGTTTTTGGGGTGAAATGACTCTATACATATCTAATTAAACCTAATTACACTACACAAAAATCAAATCCTACCTAATTAAAAGAAATCGGTAATCAAATTACTCTTATCTTTTGCAACCTCAACTCCACTAGCGTAGGCAACCCGTCCCCGGCAGCGGTGCCAATGTTGGAGGCTCGCCATAGCATAGGCAATCTCCCACAAATCTATCAATCCGGAGAGAGAGAGCATGACCCGGCTAGGGCTTGGAGGCATCACACAAAGAATGTGCGAGAGCGTCATCGGATGCAAAGATTGAGAGGATTCAAGAGCGTGCATCCTCCAATGCAAATAGAAATCATCCCAAACAACTAATGCTAATCGCACATCAAGCATCAATTCAAGCAATCATCTACACACATCAAGCAACGAAGTGAAACACACTAATCTTGGAATCTCTCAAGCACAACTCTAATTACATGCATTGACGATTAAGCACACAAGATCGCATTCAAGTCGGCCACCCCAACCATGCCAATCATGGTGTCCAAATCAAGTCACACATAATCAAATTAAGCTCAAGGCTTCTTAAACCTACACACACACAAGCACACCATTAGAGGACAACTCTAATCCCTCAATCACGAGTACGCCCACTCCGCTTAATCGAGAGAGTTAGATAAGGACTCCACTAATCGGATAGCTTAGCTTAAGTAAGAGTTAGATTAGAGAAGATCAACACTTCAAAACAATGAAGGAAAGTAGATAAACATGATTGACAACATAATGAAGACTAGATTAATTAAGAGAGAATTACACTAATTACATGTGATTAGCACTAGCCTTCTAAGCATGGGCATTAAGCTCAAAGGCTAGGCCATCAAGACCTCCTCTAGGGAGAGAGTTCTCAAAAGGACCACTCAAGAATGACCTCTCATTAAGCATAGGGCTCTTTTATAGTTTTGGGCCTCAAACCCTTCAACTATGGGATAAAGTGAGCTCTCTAGCCTAGACTCATACAACTTTGGAACTCCTAAATGAGCCCAAGCCCTATACAATGAAAAGTAAACACCGTGCACTATGGCACATCCACAACTTGGTGCATAAATGGTGTAGCCTGTGTTAGCCGCTGCTAACACGCTATGCCTTTTCCCGGGGTCGAACGTCCGGTGTTCGGCCGCCCACCCACTGTGTATACACACTTCCTTATTCTTTCTATACATAAGAATAAGGAGCACCTCACTCACACTGAGTTACTTTCCGAGGCTACTCCACCCACACGTCTTGTGCTCCTCCCCTTCCCCGCATGCACGCATGCATCCCTGCACACACGCACTCACAATAATTAATACTAATTAGCAAAGTATCAAGTACTTGTTCTCTCAACTCCTAATAGATAATAGACATATTAAGAAGGTTGCTTTTATTCAAAGTTTTTATCACAATGTTTAATAGCAACCTAGTAAAGAAAACATTGTGGCTAATGCTTTGAGTCGAAGGCTGTGCACTTTGCCACACGTATCGAAGGCTGGGAACTTGCTTGTGCACTATGTGCTAACCTCAAAAGGCTGCAAGCACACAACTAGACAGTCCTAGCAAACTCAAAGAAACAATGGTGTGTCACTCACCACTCAATGATTTCGTCGTGAAAAATCATATGCTCCAAAGAAGAAGAAGCCGCCGCCGATGCCGCACTCAATTGCCTCGCCGTCGTCGCAATGTCTCTCTATCTCTCTCTCTCTCTCTCTCTCTCTCTCTCTCTCTCTCTCTCTCTCTCTCTCTCTCAAGCATACACACACGCACATACACACATGAGCACACGAAGGAGAAGGAGAAGGAGATGGAGCAAGAGGACTTCTTAGCTTGCACCTACAAGAATGAGGATTTTTAGGTCAAATGGACCTTTTATAAGAGTTTGATCCATTCACACATGGGTGTCCGCAGTGGCCGGTCGTTGCAAAACTACTGTAAACATAAGATAAGTGGTGCGACTCTCATCGGCCATCACCTACACACCTATTGGACCAACAAGCCCGGTCCATGAATCAATCAAATAAATAATAAGGCATCCATCAAAGGTGATAGGGTGTCCGTGAGGTTTAACATGTCCCCCTTCCTGATGTAAATTCCATCCTCGGAAGCTATTGAGATGAATCTCGTTTGTCGAGGTGGAAGAACATTTGAGATTGAATGTCCTTGGCCTTCTTCAATCACTACAAAATCAACCAAAATTGACACAGTAATTGCATTCTCATATACAATTAGAAAGCATATGCATTTGTAGGCACACAAATTGACTGGTAACATAATATTAAACAATTTGTTAGCATAGTAAAACATTAAATTGTAAGATAATCAAAAGCATAAGCAGTTGTAAAGGTCAAAAACTAACAAGTCTGGGGTCGCTAATTTAACGATCGAAAGACACTAGAGGTCAACTATTAATATCATGGGAAAGGTTCTCAATTCTCTCTGGTCAATTAAGTTGTTTATTCACGAGAGCCAGGTATTTCATGTCCGAGGGTTGACTAGAGGCTATATCTAGAAGACCTTGTAGTTAATCTACGATAAAAAAAATTGCTCATGAAATCATCACCTGACTTATTCTCTTTTCTTTGACCCCCCAAAATTTTTTTCACATTAATTCAATTTTAATGTGGGTGCTTATTTTGTATGCCTTGAGCTTTTTGCTTTTCAAGGAAAAGCGCCCACACTGGAACCCTCTAGGGCTCTAGTACCATAGGCAATACATGTGAGTGAAGTACCAAATCAAGCTGGGCTTTCTCTTCCACCTTAAGATTTTACATTGTGGCATTTTTGAATGTTTGTTCATTTTCAGCATTTTAATTTTGTAACTTTGGGGGAGCATATAACATTGTTACCCTCCCAAGGCTCATCACACTAGTAAATTCCCTTTAGAATACTTAAGCTAAAGGTCAATAGCGACTAAGCCCACTAGAAAGCCCTAGTACATTGCACACGTTGCTGCCTAAATCAGATTAAGAATCTAAAGTAACCATTGACTATTAGGAAGGCATTCCCCATGGTATTAAGAGAAGATCTCTAAGTCCTAACTTCGTCAAACTTGGTCAAACTAGCTTAGTCAGACTGCTTGATTCTGAAACCTAGATAAGGGATTACGACAAAAGATTATATAGAATCTAATGTTTAATCTAAGCAAATGTGCTCAATATTGTGCTACCAATCACATTTAAAGCAGACAAACATTGATGCTAAAAAGAAGACAAGAGGTAATGCTAATGGACAAGAAACACATGTTTGGGTTGATGATCGTCGTGCTTGATTTGAAGAGTAAACAAGAGAAAGATTCCATGAAGTTCAAAATCCTAACAATGGCAATGCGTTCCTGTACACATTAGAAAATACAAGGAATATCTCTAGGAGGCACATTAGTGGGAAGAGACACCAACCTTATTGAATACAATCAAAAATCATAACGAATCCTAACCTAATTATTTTCACCCCTAGAGAGTCAAGGGAACAGGATATTGAATAGATGGGTGCGTAGCCCTAGGTCTAAACCCCTAATCTTGTTATCATCGAGAAAAACAAAGTCATCATCCGTGAGACCATACATGTCATCCGTGTAATCAGGTAACTCTTCCTCCTCATTAGAGGCACAAATGTTCACTAAGAACGTCACTAGGTGTTTATAGTCATCTTGGTCAAGAGGGTAAGCTTGTGCAATCGGAGAGACATCTCTACTCAGTATGGATCAGGCGTGGTCAAGAGATGTATCAGCCATTCTAGTTCCTCGAGTTTCCTCTCAACCTGTTTCCATGGGAGTGGCAATAGGTTTGCAATCCTCAAGTCCAAACTTACATAGCAATGTCTCTATGTAACTTTTCTGACACAAGGCAATACCACCATCAAGCTGCTTAAACTGTATGCCCAAGTAATGATGCAACAACCCCAAATCTTTCATCTTGAAAGTAGCATTCAAATCAACCTTAAATTCATCAATATGTGTCTCATTGGGACCATTGATCCGCAAAT
Source organism: Adiantum capillus-veneris (assembly GCF_014529385.1). Taxonomy (NCBI): domain Eukaryota; kingdom Viridiplantae; phylum Streptophyta; class Polypodiopsida; order Polypodiales; family Pteridaceae; genus Adiantum; species Adiantum capillus-veneris. The sequence continues at coordinate 94,657,414 of NC_140959.1, read as the reverse complement.
CATCCACATAAAGAACAACAATGAGAAGTACATCACCCTCACGCTTTACATGCAATGTGCTTTTTGTTGGACTGTTGCGAAAGCCTCGTTTGATGAAATGAGTGTCAGTTTTCTCATGCCAAGCACGAGGAGATTGCTTCAATCCATATAAAGCATTCTTACATCTGCATAATTTGTCCTCTTGTCCTTTCTTGACAAAACCGCGAGGCTACATTACATAAACTTCCTCAAATATGTCACCATTCAAGAAAGCAGTAACAATGTCTGATTGATGTACATCCCAACCAAAATGAGCTACCAATGTACATAGAAAATGAACAATAGTCATATGACAAGTGGGGTCTTCATAATCTATGCCTTTTTGCTATGCATAACCCTTTGCAAAAAGTCAAGCCTTATGGCGATCGATCTCACCATCTCGCTTGTGTTTCAACTTGTAAATCCACTTTGTACCAATGGCCTTTTTTCCAGGAGGCAAATCACATAAAGTCCATGTGTCATTTTCTATAAGTGCATCATATTTTGATTGCATGGTGTTGGAATTAGGGTTGCAGAGAAATGCACCCAGCATGGAGAAGACAAAGGAAGCTCAAGGCACACAATAGAGAGTGTGTTACTTAGTGTGCAACGGAAAGATAGATAGCCCTAGAGTGATGGGCGTATATACAATGCACGGGGGAAAAAACCTCCTAAAGAGGGAAAAAATTCCCCAGCGGTCCTAGTGTGTTCACACACATCACTACCACATGTATATGGTAACCAATCCCCCCTGGAATGATGCCGTGAACGAGACCTGGCACATGAGTAAAGGGAAGTGCCATGCCCTAAGGGCATGATCAGTCCACAAAGGGAAGTAAGCCCAAATCTTTGTGGAAAGCTTCGAGCTTCTCACGAGACAATGCCTTTGTGAAAAGATATGCAAGGTTGCCCTGTGTTGGCACCTAAGCCAATCTGATCTCTCCTACTGAGAGCCTCTCCCTAACATAGTGGTAATCCACCTCAATGTGCTTTGTGCGAACATGAAAAACTGGATTCCTCACAACTGCTAATGCGCTTTGACTATCAATGTAGATAGTGTTGGCAGTGTCTTGTCCAACACCCAAATCAGACATAAGGCGTTTGAGCCATACACACTCAACCGTAGCTGTGAAGGCTGCCCTGTACTCAGCCTCCCAACTCAAAGTGGCCACAGTAGGTTTCTTCTTGCTCAACCATGATATACATGAACTGCCAAGCATGAAACAAAAACCACTTGTGGACACTCGCGTGTCAAAACAACCAGCCCAAAACTGAGTCCAAAAAAGCATGTAAGTATGGCGGCAATGATCCCCCCTTGGGATAAAACAAGCCAAGATGTAAAGTGCCACTAAGGTAGCGGAAAATCCTCTTCATAGCCTGGCGATGCTTAGACCCTGGGCTATGCATAAATCTGCTGACCTGTGAGACTGCAAACTGAATATCTGGTCTCGTGTTGCATACATAAATGAGGCAGCCAACAATAGTTTGGTAAAGAGTGACATCAGCAAAATTTCCAGCATCATGTAGACTCAACTTCAAACCTGTTTCCATGCGAGTGGCAATAGGTTTGCAATCCTCAAGTCCAAACTTACATAGTGAGGCGGTCTAGGGCGGGCAACAAGAAGAGTGGTCTCCAAGCACTCTTCTAGGCTCCCATGCTGCTCACTTGGGTTGGGGTTTGGAAAAAACAACAAACACACACACAAACCCGCAACCTAACCCTACACAAATTTGGGGCACCACCTAGTTTTGGATGCGAACTAGGATGCGTAGAGAGAGAGAGAGAGAGAGAGAGAGATAGTGCTTGGGCTGCTCTGAAACGTATCGGCAATGATCAAGCAAACACAACTATATATTTAAGAAAGAGAGAGAAAGGGGGAGGGGGTGCTTGTTGCATTAATACCTTCTTACAAATCTGTCATGACAAATCAAAGTGAGATTAGTATTTGTTCAACATAGCTTGCGTAAATTTCACCACAACACATCACAAGAAAAGCCACCCCAATCACTGTCTTAAGGCCAGGGGAGTCCTCTCCACCCTGTCGCCCTCTTACAGTATGTGGGATTTATGGCTAGATTGATGACAACACCAGAGACAAGCTATCAAGAACTTAACAAAAAACACCAAGACACTTACGCATCATTGTTGTCCATTACTTCACGTTGGAAGGGAGACAAAGTATCCAAGCTTAGTCCAAATCCACCCTCCTTGATTCAGCGAATGTTAGGCTTACACTAGTAGGAGAAATGATAGATTTCCTACTCTCAATTGAATGATCACTCTCTCTCTCTTACAATGGCATAGAGTTCCCTTGCTAATCCCCTATTACAACACATGCACATGCATAAGACAATGAGCTTCCACTCAAGAGCTCCTTCTAGAGAGGTTGAGCTTGGCTTCTCAAGCTATAGCATAGTGCTCTTGCTTATGGCTCCCCCTTGTGCTAGCTACACCCTCCTTTTATAGCAATTTTGAAGGCTAGGTTTACTCCACTAACCATGGTTGGGTTAGATTTTCAGCCATTTATCTAATTTCTTTTGCTTGGAATTATCAAGAAGTTGGTGGGGAAAGAGAGGAGAGAAATGGAGGTGATAGGACTTTTCATAGTGGGTTAGTGTTAGTAGAGTTAGTATTAATTTACAAATGAAATTGGATATTTACAATGGGAGTATCCATGTAGGATACAAATAAGGAAGAAAAACTCTTAAGAGGTAAGAAAAGGTGGATTTCTTACAAGGTTGATGCTCCAAGTGTCTTGAGTAGGGCCAATTTTGACGCTTGTTGATGGTCCACTAGCTTTGACGGTACATTTTTTCTCCACTCTTGACCTTCCTTGAGAGACAAGGTAATTGAAGCTGAGTAATCAACCACCATGATGCTGTCTTTTAAGAGAAGAGGCTGAATTTTGTGGTTTTTTTGATAGATATGGGTAAATTGGAGGAGGAAAAATGAGACTAGGTGGTCAATTTTGGAATGGAATTGTGTGTGGGAGGTATGAGTTCACCATGGTTTCTCTTACTCTTCAAGGTTGAGGAGAAGGTGAGTAGGGTGCAAAGAGGAGTGGTGAGAGAGGTGGGGATGATGAGTGGAGAAGTGTGTGTGAAAGAGAAAAATGATAAAGTGGAAGAGAGAGTGTGGCTGCATAGCATGGGAAAATTGGGGTCCACTAATAAAATCATAGCTCACAGCTCGTAGCTCAAAAAAGTATGAAAAAATTTGAGGCAAAAGTTCAGCCCACAAGCTACAACTTTTGTTTGTATCACCTTTTCAAATTCGGAGAGCAAGTGAACTTTAAAAATTCAGCAAAACCGACCGTTTTTTTTCCACTGCACAAGGTCCTTGTGGGGTCCTTCTTTGGATGATTCTTTTGAATACCTCCAAGAGTGAGCCCTCCATAGTGCATGTATGCATGCCACCTACCCTTGACCTTATTTGGTAGGTCTATAATTGAAGATATTGTTGAGATTATGATATAAGTGAATAGTACAACTAAGAAAATCAAATATTGAGGGGTCTAAAAAATATGTACATGTCAAATATAAATAATATAAGTGGAAAAAAATATAAAGGGGTCAAAAGAAATCTCTCTCATTATGAGGCTACCATAAAAAGATAAATATTTTTGGTGTTCTAATTTTTTAGAAAAAAAAACAAAATAGATGCAGGAAGGGAAAAAATCACAATAGTGAAAAAATATACACATAAATAAAACTAGTTTTTTTGGATTTTTGTTGGGGTGGAGTTACACCAAATATAAGAGAAGCTTACATGAAAATATTTCTATATGGAATAAAGAGAATGAAAAATGGTAAGAAAAATTGTGGTAATGGTGAGGCAATGTACAGAGCATAAATAACACACACCTAGGTACAAATATTTAAATAAATACCAAAATAATTATGAAAATATCTTTTATTTAGGCCCTATATACAAAGAAATATTTACATACGCATGGGCCATAATATACTTATATTTTTTATATTTTTTATTTTTTTGGCTCAACTAGCCCAATGACTAGCTAATTGAGGGTTTTTTAAGAAGATATGGGAAAAGTCCTGTGACTCACGCACGCCTATGTACAGTGAAATGGTAGGGATAGCCACAGTGTTTGGGTGATTTTGGTAGGGTGAGGTAACTCACTGTGGCAATTACAAAGAGCCGAAAAACGGCTATCATTAGCCCTCCCCCTGGATGATGGTATATTCATGTACCATCATAGAGCATCTTTTCCAAAGAGAGTGCTTCAGAGTCCTTGAGGAGATCTTTATTGTTTGGCCCCTCAGAATTTTGGCTAGAGTTACACTCATGCTTCATGTAACAATACTTACATGAGACAGTGGCCTTTTGACAGATCTTTAGTAGATCCTTTGGTAGAAGGCGACTCAAATAGGGCTTCAAGCGATACCCGTTTACTTTCCTGGAGTGCTCTTTACCATTCAAGTCCATAAGCTGATAGTAACTTGAATTGAAAGCCTTCTTGACTATGTATGGCCCTTGCCATCTTGTTTCAAATTTGGCATCAAAACGATTATCGAGTCGATTGTCATACCTTAGCACAAGATCTCCTTCATTGATGCCTTTGTCCTTCAGTTTCTTGTCAAGCTTCTCCTTTGTCTGTGTGGCTTTCCTCTTATAGCACTCGTATGCTGCTTCTCTTTTCCACTCAAGCTCAGCTAAGGTAAGAAGTCGATCCATCCATGCTTCTTGATCATCTTGTGTTGATTTGCCATGAAGTCGCATTGTTGGAATGTTTAGCTCAATTGGCTATAAAGCCTCTTGACCATAGACCAAGTGAAATGGTGTGAACTCCGTGGCTTCCCTATATGTGGTTCGATACGCCCACAAGGCACCATCCAAGAAGTCATCCCACAACTTTGTCTTGTTTTTCACCATCTTTCTAATGATGCCTGCAATGACACCATTAGCTTTTTCTACCGAACCATTTGATTGGGGATAGTAGGGTGTACTGTGACGATGTAGAATGTGAAGTTCTTCACAGACTTTTGTGAGCAATCCCTTTCTAAACCCTGGACCATTATCAGAAACAATCTCCAAAGGTGTGCCAAATCTACAACAAATGTGAGTGTAGACGAATTTGCTCACTGTCTTCTCATTTACCTTTGCCACACTTTGTGCTTCCACCCACCTAGTCATATAGTCTACAGCCACTAGAATGTAGAGTTTACCATTTTTTGTCCTAGGCAGAGGACCCATAGCATCAATGCCCCACTTTTCAAAGGGTCCATTTGCAAGCACGATTTGCCTTGGACCATAAACCAATCTTCTATTCCCATTTACCTGACAATTGTGACAACTTTTACACCAATATTGGACATCCACATGCAGACTTGGCCAAACATACCCCGCAAGCAAAATCTTCTTCACAGTTAATTCTTGGGCAAAATGACCACCACATGCTTCTTCATGAAAACCTTTTAGAATGGCTGGAATTTCCTCAATAGTTGGTACTCTTCTGCATACTTGATCCCTCCCTCTTTGATAGAGGGAGCCTTCTAGGAAGAGATATGCGCTTGCCTTCTTCATGAGTCTCCTCTTTGAGCCTTCGTGAAGTCTTGTGGAAACTCGCCCTCCAAAATGTAGCTAATAATGGGAGTCAATGACTCCAATCCCTAGTATCTCGGTTGCTTGACAGTTGCTGCCACCATGATGACTTGCACTTCTTTCTCAACACATGTAACTACTTGCTGTGCAAGTAAATCGGCATCTTCATTCTGTTTCCTAGGAATATGATATAGTTGCACTTCTTCAAACTGATTAAACATCCTATGAATGGCATGAACTTTTGTCCTTAAGCTTTCATTCTTGCATGCCCAAATGCCAAAAATCTGTTTAACAATGAGAAGTGCATCTCCCTTTACCATGAGACATTTTATCCCTTGGCCAATGCACATCTTCAAACCATGAAGTAGTGTGTCGTATTCTGCTTCATTGTTGCTAGTTGAACATGGTAGATTGACCTTCTCTTTCATGACCACCTCTCCACTTGGGTTGAGCAACACTAGCCCTCCTCCTGCTTTTCCTATGGCTCGACGAAAAGCTCCATCAAAGAACAAGGTAAAAGCATTAGGAATACTTTTTGGTGGTGGCAATGGTAGGGTCTTTACTTCAGGCACCTTAATCTCCTTTTCATGCACCCTATAAGTGAGAATCCCTGCCAATTGTGCACGCACACTATCTTCTACCTTGAAAGAGCATTGAAACTCTTGCAACTCCATAATCCACTTTGAGATCCTAGTACTAAGATTCATTTGAGATGACACCCAAGGGAACAAATTCTCTGCGGTGAGGATTAATTACAAAAGGTTTTGGGAGCAAGTAGGATCTAAACTTCCTTATCGCAAACATGAGAGAAAGCATCATGAGTTCTGCCTCCGTGTAGCCTCTCTCTAAAGCATTCATGACCCTACTAGCAAAGTAGATGGGCCGCATCCTGGTACTATAGGGATCTTGTTGTAACAAAACTGCACCAATTGTTTCCCTTCCAACACTAGAGCTAACAAAGAATGTGTACTCCCAACAAGGAGGCATGAGTGTTGGTAGCTCTGACAAAATGACTTTAATGTTACAAAAATACTCTTCAAGCTCATCAGACCATGCAAATTCTACTTGTTGTGTCAACTTTTGCAAAGGATGAAGAAACTCCGAGGCTAAGTGAATGAAGCGTGACATATACTTCACCTTTTGAATGAAAGAGATGACCTCCTTAAGACTCTTCGGTGATGGGAGCTCAATAAGAGCCTTTGCCTTTGAAGGATCCACCTCAATGCCTTTATAGGAAACCTTGTGACCGAGCAAGATCACTTCATCCTCAGCTATGTGACACTTGTCGGGGTTGAGTTGACCTCCCATGTCATAGAGCTTCTTTAAACCTTCTTCTACCCTTTGTAGATGCAATGATTTTGAGCTATAAATGCAAAAATCATCAATAAAAACCCTAATGGACTTTCCAAAGAATGCTTGAAACACCATGTTCATGAAACGTTGGAATGTTGCAGGAGCATTTGTCAGACCAAATGGCATGACTCTAAAAGCATAACAACCCTAAGGAGTGATAAAGGTTGTTTTCAATTGATCTTCCAATGCGATACCTATTTGAAAGTAGCCTGAGTAGCCATCACACATAGTGTACTTCTCATGACCAGCTACCTCATTTAGTATCTCATCCTGAAATGGGAGGGGAAAGTGATCTCTTTTTGTTGCCTCATTGAGTGGACGGTAATCCACACACACCCTCCACTTTCCATTTTTCTTAGGAGTGACAACAACAGGAGAGACCCACTCTGAATTCTCCACTGGATAAATGAAACCTACTGCTAAAAGCTTCCTTACCTCCTTGAGTAGAGCCTGTTCCTTTATAACTCCTAGCCTTCGTAGCTTCTGAGCTTTAGGTGTGGCCTCAGGCTTTAACTCAATCTTGTGTTGAACAACATCTACCCCACGCACGTCGGTGTAGTCTTTAGCAAAAAGCCTAGGAAACTTCCTTAGCACACATTTGAACTCCTCTCTTTCATCCTTTGTAAGTGTTGTTGATAGCATACCTTCCAGCATCCCTTCATCTTGAACACCTTCGTTCTCTTGAGGACCTACCTCCTCAAAGCCTTGACAAGAGGTCTCTTGGTTGCTTGGCTTAAACCTTACCCCCATGACTTCGATGGAAGACTCCTCTTCAATAATCCTGCCGCTACTTTCTTCTTCTGAAGTGCTATCGGTCCAACCTTCTTCCGTCTCGCTTTGAGATGATTCTTCATGGAGCTCCTCTTGGCGTTGCTCCTTCATGTCAAAGACAACCTTCTTATGATTGTCGTTCCTGCAAATTAATTTCCCACTCTCCCAATCCTGCAAAGCTCGCATTTTCATTAGCCATGGTCTTCCTAGGATAAATGGATAACCACTTCCCTTGGTCGACATAACATAAAAATCCACCGCTTTCTTAATGCCAAAGGCCTCTACAAAGACATTTTTACAAATGCCTACACACATAGCCTTGCTATTGTTTGCCATCTTGACTTTGATTTCAGGTGTCTCATGGATGTGCATGCCTAGTCTTTGCATGAGTCCCTCTGTCATGATGCAAATTTGTGCACCCCCATCCACTAGACCTTTCCTAACCAATCTTCCTTTGATGTAACAGTCTAACACCGGTGTAATGTCCTCATTCATTTCAGTTTGTGCAATTTTTACAACAGGCACACTCTCTTTTACCTTTCTCCTAGTGCTAACTGCCCTTGTTAAATCCCTCCTTACTTTTGGACATAATGCAAGAAATTGAGGCCATGAAATATCAGGACCCTTACCTCTCATGTCTTCCAACAAGTTGTACAGAGCCATACCATGTCCAAGAGGGAAGTCTTGGAGGTTGATACGACGTCGAGTCCTCTTGGTTTCCTTGGTCTCCTTTGCCTTTTTGCCTTGTCCATGGTCACTCTGTGATGTGACTGCTTTTTCTCTTTACCTTTCCCTCGGCCACGCTTAATGCCATTGGCTTCCATGTCAACCTCATTTGAATTTGTCACCTCTACCACATGCACATTTGGATCTGGCAAAGGTGGAACTCCTTCTACCCCTTGTGGAGGTGGTCTTGGTCCATTTGGCCTTTGTAGAAGCCTTGGTTGTTGACCAGCTCCTTCTCCTGAATTCATCACTGGGTAATTCAAGTTAGGTCTCCTTGGCTCTCCACGGGGCCAAGGACAATTATACATCCCATGTCCAGACTCTCAGCAATTCCAACATTGCAAGACTCTCCTAGTTCGTGGCTCTCTCTCTTCTGACTTCTTTGCTTGTCCCTTTGGACCTACAGCTTGTGCAAGGTGAATTGACAGGCTGCTTAAAGATTCATTTAACTTCTCAATCACTTCAGCCGTTACCTCAGGAAGCTCCCTAGATGTTGATGCTTGTGACTTACCTTTGGGTCTAAGACCTTCTATTGGAACCTCTCCCCTTAAGCACTTGAGATTCCTATACTTCTCAGCAGCCCTAGTTTCCGCTGCATCAAAAGTAGCAGGTGCACCCGCCTCAACTTTTACCTTAAGGTCAGGAAAGAGTCCGGCTATGAACCTCTCCTTCTTTAGAAATTCTGCACCATCACCAGGGTTAGCAACATTTCGTATCCATAGAGCCCAAAGACGTAGAAACTCTTGCTTGTACAAGTAGTAGTCATCTAAGTCTTTTTGCTTATGAGAAACAATGTCTTGCCATAATTTTTGAGTGTTTTGGGTATCAAAGAAGTATTTCTTGAAACGATTCAAAACTTCCGTGTAACCCTTTAACTTCCTCAGGCAAAGAGTCAAACCAAGTGCTAGCATTTTTACTAAGGACCACCTCAAACATTTCTACACGTTCTTGATCAGTTGTTATCCTCTTGATACGGCAAGACATCTTGAAATTCGCTAAAAATAATTCTGCATCCTCTCCAGGCTCTCCAAAGAAAAGGGGATACCCAGACATTTGGCGTTGGCTTTCCATTGAATTGATTTCAAAGTGACACCCGTTTTTGTTTTTTTTCTTAAAAAGATTTACACAATAATGTTTTCTAGCTTGCAATCTATTCTACAACAAAATAAAGATATTCACATCAAACAACCTATGATAATCAATAAGAGGTAGGATGACAGGGTTTGGTGATGCGAGAATTTCTCCTACTCTTTGGGCACCAAACATGAACACCATACGTTGTTGAAAATGGATTTTCCTACTAATTGCAATGTTTATTCTAATGTGTGGAGTGAAATGGACGGGGAAAACCTCTATTCCTGGGCCATTATCCATGGTCTATGCATGACCTAATGCTTAAAACAAAACAAAAATATAGACGTCCAAACTAAGGTCATACCTAATGAGAGGCAAAATAAAAGGATTTACTGAAGCGTTTATCTCGGCCAACCTAAGAGGACCTAAAATTCTACGAATGACACGTTGAAATTGCAACTTAGTACTAACAATTATGTGTACCTTTTGCCTTGCAATGGGAATGAAGGGATCATACAAATTTTCGTGATTCATGCAAACTACTTGACTATGCTAAAGGTTGATTATACACAAAAATATACAAGCCTTCCTCAGTGGGGGCACCAATTTGAGGCGGTCTGGGGCAGGCAACAAGAAGAGTGGTCTCCAAGCACTCTTCTAGGCTCCCATGCTGCTCAATTGGGTTGGGGTTGGGAAAAAACAACAAACACACACACAAACCCGCAACCTAACCCTACACAAATTTGGGGCACCACCTAGTTTTGGATGCGAACTAGGACGCGTAGAGAGAGAGAGAGAGAGAGAGAGAGAGAGAGAGAGAGAGAGAGAGATAGTGCTCGGGCTGCTTTGAAACGTATCGGCAATGATCAAGCAAACACAACTATATATTTAAGAAAGAGAGAGAAAGGGGGAGGGGGTGCTTGTTGCATTAATACCTTCTTACAAATCTGTCATGACAAATCAAAGTGAGATTAGTATTTGTTCAACATAGCTTGCGTAAATTTCACCACAACACATCACAAGAAAAGCCACCCCAATCACTGTCTTAAGGCCAGGGGAGTCCTCTCCACCCTGTCGCCCTCTTACAGTATGTGGGATTTATGGCTAGATTGATGACAACACCAGAGACAAGCTATCAAGAACTTAACAAAAAACACCAAGACACTTACGCATCATTGTTGTCCATTACTTCACGTTGGAAGGGAGACAAAGTATCCAAGCTTAGTCCAAATCCACCCTCCTTGATTCAGCGAATGTTAGGCTTACACTAGTAGGAGAAATGATAGATTTCCTACTCTCAATTGAATGATCACTCTCTCTCTCTTACAATGGCATAGAGTTCCCTTGCTAATCCCCTATTACAACACATGCACATGCATAAGACAATGAGCTTCCACTCAAGAGCTCCTTCTAGAGAGGTTGAGCTTGGCTTCTCAAGCTATAGCATAGTGCTCTTGCTTATGGCTCCCCCTTGTGCTAGCTACACCCTCCTTTTATAGCAATTTTGAAGGCTAGGTTTACTCCACTAACCATGGTTGGGTTAGATTTTCAGCCATTTATCTAATTTCTTTTGCTTGGAATTATCAAGAAGTTGGTGGGGAAAGAGAGGAGAGAAATGGAGGTGATAGGACTTTTCATAGTGGGTTAGTGTTAGTAGAGTTAGTATTAATTTACAAATGAAATTGGATATTTACAATGGGAGTATCCATGTAGGATACAAATAAGGAAGAAAAACTCTTAAGAGGTAAGAAAAGGTGGATTTCTTACAAGGTTGATGCTCCAAGTGTCTTGAGTAGGGCCAATTTTGACGCTTGTTGATGGTCCACTAGCTTTGACGGTACATTTTTTCTCCACTCTTGACCTTCCTTGAGAGACAAGGTAATTGAAGCTGAGTAATCAACCACCATGATGCTGTCTTTTAAGAGAAGAGGCTGAATTTTGTGGTTTTTTTGATAGATATGGGTAAATTGGAGGAGGAAAAATGAGACTAGGTGGTCAATTTTGGAATGGAATTGTGTGTGGGAGGTATGAGTTCACCATGGTTTCTCTTACTCTTCAAGGTTGAGGAGAAGGTGAGTAGGGTGCAAAGAGGAGTGGTGAGAGAGGTGGGGATGATGAGTGGAGAAGTGTGTGTGAAAGAGAAAAATGATAAAGTGGAAGAGAGAGTGTGGCTGCATAGCATGGGAAAATTGGGGTCCACTAATAAAATCATAGCTCACAGCTCGTAGCTCAAAAAAGTATGAAAAAATTTGAGGCAAAAGTTCAGCCCACAAGCTACAACTTTTGTTTGTATCACCTTTTCAAATTCGGAGAGCAAGTGAACTTTAAAAATTCAGCAAAACCGACCGTTTTTTTCCACTGCACAAGGTCCTTGTGGGGTCCTTCTTTGGATGATTCTTTTGAATACCTCCAAGAGTGAGCCCTCCATAGTGCATGTATGCATGCCACCTACCCTTGACCTTATTTGGTAGGTCTATAATTGAAGATATTGTTGAGATTATGATATAAGTGAATAGTACAACTAAGAAAATCAAATATTGAGGGGTCTAAAAAATATGTACATGTCAAATATAAATAATATAAGTGGAAAAAAATATAAAGGGGTCAAAAGAAATCTCTCTCATTATGAGGCTACCATAAAAAGATAAATATTTTTGGTGTTCTAATTTTTTAGAAAAAAAAACAAAATAGATGCAGGAAGGGAAAAAATCACAATAGTGAAAAAATATACACATAAATAAAACTAGTTTTTTTGGATTTTTGTTGGGGTGGAGTTACACCAAATATAAGAGAAGCTTACATGAAAATATTTCTATATGGAATAAAGAGAATGAAAAATGGTAAGAAAAATTGTGGTAATGGTGAGGCAATGTACAGAGCATAAATAACACACACCTAGGTACAAATATTTAAATAAATACCAAAATAATTATGAAAATATCTTTTATTTAGGCCCTATATACAAAGAAATATTTACATACGCATGGGCCATAATATACTTATATTTTTTATATTTTTTATTTTTTTGGCTCAACTAGCCCAATGACTAGCTAATTGAGGGTTTTTTAAGAAGATATGGGAAAAGTCCTGTGACTCACGCACGCCTATGTACAGTGAAATGGTAGGGATAGCCACAGTGTTTGGGTGATTTTGGTAGGGTGAGGTAACTCACTGTGGCAATTACAAAGAGCCGAAAAACGGCTATCATTAGCCCTCCCCCTGGATGATGGTATATTCATGTACCATCATAGAGCATCTTTTCCAAAGAGAGTGCTTCAGAGTCCTTGAGGAGATCTTTATTGTTTGGCCCCTCAGAATTTTGGCTAGAGTTACACTCATGCTTCATGTAACAATACTTACATGAGACAGTGGCCTTTTGACAGATCTTTAGTAGATCCTTTGGTAGAAGGCGACTCAAATAGGGCTTCAAGCGATACCCGTTTACTTTCCTGGAGTGCTCTTTACCATTCAAGTCCATAAGCTGATAGTAACTTGAATTGAAAGCCTTCTTGACTATGTATGGCCCTTGCCATCTTGTTTCAAATTTGGCATCAAAACGATTATCGAGTCGATTGTCATACCTTAGCACAAGATCTCCTTCATTGATGCCTTTGTCCTTCAGTTTCTTGTCAAGCTTCTCCTTTGTCTGTGTGGCTTTCCTCTTATAGCACTCGTATGCTGCTTCTCTTTTCCACTCAAGCTCAGCTAAGGTAAGAAGTCGATCCATCCATGCTTCTTGATCATCTTGTGTTGATTTGCCATGAAGTCGCATTGTTGGAATGTTTAGCTCAATTGGCTATAAAGCCTCTTGACCATAGACCAAGTGAAATGGTGTGAACTCCGTGGCTTCCCTATATGTGGTTCGATACGCCCACAAGGCACCATCCAAGAAGTCATCCCACAACTTTGTCTTGTTTTTCACCATCTTTCTAATGATGCCTGCAATGACACCATTAGCTTTTTCTACCGAACCATTTGATTGGGGATAGTAGGGTGTACTGTGACGATGTAGAATGTGAAGTTCTTCACAGACTTTTGTGAGCAATCCCTTTCTAAACCCTGGACCATTATCAGAAACAATCTCCAAAGGTGTGCCAAATCTACAACAAATGTGAGTGTAGACGAATTTGCTCACTGTCTTCTCATTTACCTTTGCCACACTTTGTGCTTCCACCCACCTAGTCATATAGTCTACAGCCACTAGAATGTAGAGTTTACCATTTTTTGTCCTAGGCAGAGGACCCATAGCATCAATGCCCCACTTTTCAAAGGGTCCATTTGCAAGCACGATTTGCCTTGGACCATAAACCAATCTTCTATTCCCATTTACCTGACAATTGTGACAACTTTTACACCAATATTGGACATCCACATGCAGACTTGGCCAAACATACCCCGCAAGCAAAATCTTCTTCACAGTTAATTCTTGGGCAAAATGACCACCACATGCTTCTTCATGAAAACCTTTTAGAATGGCTGGAATTTCCTCAATAGTTGGTACTCTTCTGCATACTTGATCCCTCCCTCTTTGATAGAGGGAGCCTTCTAGGAAGAGATATGCGCTTGCCTTCTTCATGAGTCTCCTCTTTTGAGCCTTCGTGAAGTCTTGTGGAAACTCGCCCTCCAAAATGTAGCTAATAATGGGAGTCAATGACTCCAATCCCTAGTATCTCGGTTGCTTGACAGTTGCTGCCACCATGATGACTTGCACTTCTTTCTCAACACATGTAACTACTTGCTGTGCAAGTAAATCGGCATCTTCATTCTGTTTCCTAGGAATATGATATAGTTGCACTTCTTCAAACTGATTAAACATCCTATGAATGGCATGAACTTTTGTCCTTAAGCTTTCATTCTTGCATGCCCAAATGCCAAAAATCTGTTTAACAATGAGAAGTGCATCTCCCTTTACCATGAGACATTTTATCCCTTGGCCAATGCACATCTTCAAACCATGAAGTAGTGTGTCGTATTCTGCTTCATTGTTGCTAGTTGAACATGGTAGATTGACCTTCTCTTTCATGACCACCTCTCCACTTGGGTTGAGCAACACTAGCCCTCCTCCTGCTTTTCCTATGGCTCGACGAAAAGCTCCATCAAAGAACAAGGTAAAAGCATTAGGAATACTTTTTGGTGGTGGCAATGGTAGGGTCTTTACTTCAGGCACCTTAATCTCCTTTTCATGCACCCTATAAGTGAGAATCCCTGCCAATTGTGCACGCACACTATCTTCTACCTTGAAAGAGCATTGAAACTCTTGCAACTCCATAATCCACTTTGAGATCCTAGTACTAAGATTCATTTGAGATGACACCCAAGGGAACAAATTCTCTGCGGTGAGGATTAATTACAAAAGGTTTTGGGAGCAAGTAGGATCTAAACTTCCTTATCGCAAACATGAGAGAAAGCATCATGAGTTCTGCCTCCGTGTAGCCTCTCTCTAAAGCATTCATGACCCTACTAGCAAAGTAGATGGGCCGCATCCTGGTACTATAGGGATCTTGTTGTAACAAAACTGCACCAATTGTTTCCCTTCCAACACTAGAGCTAACAAAGAATGTGTACTCCCAACAAGGAGGCATGAGTGTTGGTAGCTCTGACAAAATGACTTTAATGTTACAAAAATACTCTTCAAGCTCATCAGACCATGCAAATTCTACTTGTTGTGTCAACTTTTGCAAAGGATGAAGAAACTCCGAGGCTAAGTGAATGAAGCGTGACATATACTTCACCTTTTGAATGAAAGAGATGACCTCCTTAAGACTCTTCGGTGATGGGAGCTCAATAAGAGCCTTTGCCTTTGAAGGATCCACCTCAATGCCTTTATAGGAAACCTTGTGACCGAGCAAGATCACTTCATCCTCAGCTATGTGACACTTGTCGGGGTTGAGTTGACCTCCCATGTCATAGAGCTTCTTTAAACCTTCTTCTACCCTTTGTAGATGCAATGATTTTGAGCTATAAATGCAAAAATCATCAATAAAAACCCTAATGGACTTTCCAAAGAATGCTTGAAACACCATGTTCATGAAACGTTGGAATGTTGCAGGAGCATTTGTCAGACCAAATGGCATGACTCTAAAAGCATAACAACCCTAAGGAGTGATAAAGGTTGTTTTCAATTGATCTTCCAATGCGATACCTATTTGAAAGTAGCCTGAGTAGCCATCACACATAGTGTACTTCTCATGACCAGCTACCTCATTTAGTATCTCATCCTGAAATGGGAGGGGAAAGTGATCTCTTTTTGTTGCCTCATTGAGTGGACGGTAATCCACACACACCCTCCACTTTCCATTTTTCTTAGGAGTGACAACAACAGGAGAGACCCACTCTGAATTCTCCACTGGATAAATGAAACCTACTGCTAAAAGCTTCCTTACCTCCTTGAGTAGAGCCTGTTCCTTTATAACTCCTAGCCTTCGTAGCTTCTGAGCTTTAGGTGTGGCCTCAGGCTTTAACTCAATCTTGTGTTGAACAACATCTACCCCACGCACGTCGGTGTAGTCTTTAGCAAAAAGCCTAGGAAACTTCCTTAGCACACATTTGAACTCCTCTCTTTCATCCTTTGTAAGTGTTGTTGATAGCATACCTTCCAGCATCCCTTCATCTTGAACACCTTCGTTCTCTTGAGGACCTACCTCCTCAAAGCCTTGACAAGAGGTCTCTTGGTTGCTTGGCTTAAACCTTACCCCATGACTTCGATGGAAGACTCCTCTTCAATAATCCTGCCGCTACTTTCTTCTTCTGAAGTGCTATCGGTCCAACCTTCTTCCGTCTCGCTTTGAGATGATTCTTCATGGAGCTCCTCTTGGCGTTGCTCCTTCATGTCAAAGACAACCTTCTTATGATTGTCGTTCCTGCAAATTAATTTCCCACTCTCCCAATCCTGCAAAGCTCGCATTTTCATTAGCCATGGTCTTCCTAGGATAAATGGATAACCACTTCCCTTGGTCGACATAACATAAAAATCCACCGCTTTCTTAATGCCAAAGGCCTCTACAAAGACATTTTTACAAATGCCTACACACATAGCCTTGCTATTGTTTGCCATCTTGACTTTGATTTCAGGTGTCTCATGGATGTGCATGCCTAGTCTTTGCATGAGTCCCTCTGTCATGATGCAAATTTGTGCACCCCCATCCACTAGACCTTTCCTAACCAATCTTCCTTTGATGTAACAGTCTAACACCGGTGTAATGTCCTCATTCATTTCAGTTTGTGCAATTTTTACAACAGGCACACTCTCTTTTACCTTTCTCCTAGTGCTAACTGCCCTTGTTAAATCCCTCCTTACTTTTGGACATAATGCAAGAAATTGAGGCCATGAAATATCAGGACCCTTACCTCTCATGTCTTCCAACAAGTTGTACAGAGCCATACCATGTCCAAGAGGGAAGTCTTGGAGGTTGATACGACGTCGAGTCCTCTTGGTTTCCTTGGTCTCCTTTGCCTTTTTGCCTTGTCCATGGTCACTCTGTGATGTGACTGCTTTTTTCTCTTTACCTTTCCCTCGGCCACGCTTAATGCCATTGGCTTCCATGTCAACCTCATTTGAATTTGTCACCTCTACCACATGCACATTTGGATCTGGCAAAGGTGGAACTCCTTCTACCCCTTGTGGAGGTGGTCTTGGTCCATTTGGCCTTTGTAGAAGCCTTGGTTGTTGACCAGCTCCTTCTCCTGAATTCATCACTGGGTAATTCAAGTTAGGTCTCCTTGGCTCTCCACGGGGCCAAGGACAATTATACATCCCATGTCCAGACTCTCAGCAATTCCAACATTGCAAGACTCTCCTAGTTCGTGGCTCTCTCTCTTCTGACTTCTTTGCTTGTCCCTTTGGACCTACAGCTTGTGCAAGGTGAATTGACAGGCTGCTTAAAGATTCATTTAACTTCTCAATCACTTCAGCCGTTACCTCAGGAAGCTCCCTAGATGTTGATGCTTGTGACTTACCTTTGGGTCTAAGACCTTCTATTGGAACCTCTCCCCTTAAGCACTTGAGATTCCTATACTTCTCAGCAGCCCTAGTTTCCGCTGCATCAAAAGTAGCAGGTGCACCCGCCTCAACTTTTACCTTAAGGTCAGGAAAGAGTCCGGCTATGAACCTCTCCTTCTTTAGAAATTCTGCACCATCACCAGGGTTAGCAACATTTCGTATCCATAGAGCCCAAAGACGTAGAAACTCTTGCTTGTACAAGTAGTAGTCATCTAAGTCTTTTTGCTTATGAGAAACAATGTCTTGCCATAATTTTTGAGTGTTTTGGGTATCAAAGAAGTATTTCTTGAAACGATTCAAAACTTCCGTGTAACCCTTTAACTTCCTCAGGCAAAGAGTCAAACCAAGTGCTAGCATTTTTACTAAGGACCACCTCAAACATTTCTACACGTTCTTGATCAGTTGTTATCCTCTTGATACGGCAAGACATCTTGAAATTCGCTAAAAATAATTCTGCATCCTCTCCAGGCTCTCCAAAGAAAAGGGGATACCCAGACATTTGGCGTTGGCTTTCCATTGAATTGATTTCAAAGTGACACCCGTTTTTGTTTTTTTTCTTAAAAAGATTTACACAATAATGTTTTCTAGCTTGCAATCTATTCTACAACAAAATAAAGATATTCACATCAAACAACCTATGATAATCAATAAGAGGTAGGATGACAGGGTTTGGTGATGCGAGAATTTCTCCTACTCTTTGGGCACCAAACATGAACACCATACGTTGTTGAAAATGGATTTTCCTACTAATTGCAATGTTTATTCTAATGTGTGGAGTGAAATGGACGGGGAAAACCTCTATTCCTGGGCCATTATCCATGGTCTATGCATGACCTAATGCTTAAAACAAAACAAAAATATAGACGTCCAAACTAAGGTCATACCTAATGAGAGGCAAAATAAAAGGATTTACTGAAGCGTTTATCTCGGCCAACCTAAGAGGACCTAAAATTCTACGAATGACACGTTGAAATTGCAACTTAGTACTAACAATTATGTGTACCTTTTGCCTTGCAATGGGAATGAAGGGATCATACAAATTTTCGTGATTCATGCAAACTACTTGACTATGCTAAAGGTTGATTATACACAAAAATATACAAGCCTTCCTCAGTGGGGGCACCAATTTGAGGCGGTCTGGGGCAGGCAACAAGAAGAGTGGTCTCCAAGCACTCTTCTAGGCTCCCATGCTGCTCAATTGGGTTGGGGTTGGGAAAAAACAACAAACACACACACAAACCCGCAACCTAACCCTACACAAATTTGGGGCACCACCTAGTTTTGGATGCGAACTAGGACGCGTAGAGAGAGAGAGAGAGAGAGAGAGAGAGAGAGAGAGAGAGAGAGAGAGAGAGATAGTGCTCGGGCTGCTTTGAAACGTATCGGCAATGATCAAGCAAACACAACTATATATTTAAGAAAGAGAGAGAAAGGGGGAGGGGGTGCTTGTTGCATTAATACCTTCTTACAAATCTGTCATGACAAATCAAAGTGAGATTAGTATTTGTTCAACATAGCTTGCGTAAATTTCACCACAACACATCACAAGAAAAGCCACCCCAATCACTGTCTTAAGGCCAGGGGAGTCCTCTCCACCCTGTCGCCCTCTTACAGTATGTGGGATTTATGGCTAGATTGATGACAACACCAGAGACAAGCTATCAAGAACTTAACAAAAAACACCAAGACACTTACGCATCATTGTTGTCCATTACTTCACGTTGGAAGGGAGACAAAGTATCCAAGCTTAGTCCAAATCCACCCTCCTTGATTCAGCGAATGTTAGGCTTACACTAGTAGGAGAAATGATAGATTTCCTACTCTCAATTGAATGATCACTCTCTCTCTCTTACAATGGCATAGAGTTCCCTTGCTAATCCCCTATTACAACACATGCACATGCATAAGACAATGAGCTTCCACTCAAGAGCTCCTTCTAGAGAGGTTGAGCTTGGCTTCTCAAGCTATAGCATAGTGCTCTTGCTTATGGCTCCCCCTTGTGCTAGCTACACCCTCCTTTTATAGCAATTTTGAAGGCTAGGGTTACTCCACTAACCATGGTTGGGTTAGATTTTCAGCCATTTATCTAATTTCTTTTGCTTGGAATTATCAAGAAGTTGGTGGGGAAAGAGAGGAGAGAAATGGAGGTGATAGGACTTTTCATAGTGGGTTAGTGTTAGTAGAGTTAGTATTAATTTACAAATGGAATTGGATATTTACAATGGGAGTATCCATGTAGGATACAAATAAGGAAGAAAAACTCTTAAGAGGTAAGAAAAGGTGGATTTCTTACAAGGTTGATGCTCCAAGTGTCTTGAGTAGGGCCAATTTTGACGCTTGTTGACGGTCCACTAGCTTTGACGGTACATTTTTTCTCCACTCTTGACCTTCCTTGAGAGACAAGGTAATTGAAGCTGAGTAATCAACCACCATGATGCTGTCTTTTAAGAGAAGAGGCTGAATTTTGTGGTTTTTTTGATAGATATGGGTAAATTGGAGGAGGAAAAATGAGACTAGGTGGTCAATTTTGGAATGGAATTGTGTGTGGGAGGTATGAGTTCACCATGGTTTCTCTTATTCTTCAAGGTTGAGGAGAAGGTGAGTAGGGTGCAGAGAGGAGTGGTGAGAGAGGTGGGGATGATGAGTGGAGAAGTGTGTGTGAAAGAGGAAAATGATAAAGTGGAAGAGAGAGTGTGGCTGCATAGCATGGGAAAACTGGGGTCCACTAATAAAATCATAGCTCACAGCTCGTAGCTCAAAAAAATATGAAAAAATTTGAGGCAAAAGTTCAGCCCACAAGCTACAACTTTTGTTTGTATCACCTTTTCAAATTCGGAGAGCAAGTGAACTTTAAAAATTCAGCAAAACCGACCGTTTTTTTCCACTGCACAAGGTCCTTGTGGGGTCCTTCTTTGGATGATTCTTTTGAATACCTCCAAGAGTGAGCCCTCCATAGTGTATGTATGCATGCCACCTACCCTTGACCTTATTTGGTAGGTCTATAATTGAAGATATTGTTGAGATTATGATATAAGTGAATAGTACAACTAAGAAAATCAAATATTGAGGGGTCTAAAAAATATGTACATGTCAAATATAAATAATATAAGTGGAAAAAAATATAAAGGGGTCAAAAGAAATCTCTCTCATTATGAGGCTACCATAAAAAGATAAATATTTTTGGTGTTCTAATTTTTTAGAAAAAAAAACAAAATAGATGTAGGAAGGGAAAAAATCACAATAGTGAAAAAATATACACATAAATAAAACTAGTTTTTTTGGATTTTTGTTGCGGTGGAGTTACACCAAATATAAGAGAAGCTTACATGAAAATATTTTTATATGGAATAAAGAGTATGAAAAATGGTAAGAAAAATTGTGGTAATGGTGAGGCAATGTACAGAGCATAAATAACACACACCTAGGTACAAATATTTAAATAAATATCAAAATAATTATGAAAAAATCTTTTATTTGGGCCCTATATACAAAGAAATATTTACATACGCATGGGCCATAATATACTTTTTTTTTTTTTTTTTAATCTTTTTGGCTCAACTAGCCCAATGACTAGCTAATTGAGGGTTTTTTAAGAAGATATGGGAAAAGTCCCGTGACTCACGCACGCCTATGTACAGTGAAATGGTAGGGATAGCCACAGTGTTTGGGTGATTTTGGTAGGGTGAGGTAACTCACTGTGGCAATTACAAAGAGCCGAAAAACGGCTATCAATAGCAATGTCTCTATGTAACTTTTCTGACACAAGGCAATACCACCATCACACTGCTTAAACTGTATACCCAAGTAATGATGCAACAGCCCCAAATATTTCATCTTGAAAGTAGCATTCAAATCAGCCTTAAATTCAGCAATATGTCTCTCATTTCGTCCAGTGATCAGCAAATCATCGACATAAAAAATCACAATGATAAGTACATCACCCTCACGCTTTACATACAATGTGCTTTCTGTTGGACTATTTACGAAAGCCTCATTTGACCAAATGATTGTCAGCTTTCTCATACCAAGCACAAGGAGATTGCTTCAACCCATAAAAATCCTTCTTACATCTGCACACTTTGTCCTCTTCCCCTTTTACGACAACATTGCAAGGCTGTGTTACATAAACTTCCTCAAATATGTCACCATTCAAGAAAGCAGTAACAATGTCTAATTGATGTACATCCCAACCAAAATGAGCTGCCAATGCACATAGAAAATGCACAGTAGTCATACCACAAGTGGGAGCAAAATTCTCTTCATAATCTATGCCTTTTTGTTGTGCATAACCCTTTGCAACAAGTCGAGCCTCATGGCGATCAATCTCACCATCCGGCTTGCGTATCAACTTGTAAACCCACTTCGTACCAATGGCCTTTTTGCCAGGAGGCAATTCACATAAAGTCCATGTGTCATTTTCTATAAGTGCATCATATTTTGATTGCATGGCAGCCATCCAATTTTTTGAATTCTGTGCTTCATCAAAAGATAGAGGCTCCTCAACATCATGTAAGCTAGACACAGCCAAAGCATAACAATCTGATGCATAAGATGCATGGCGAGAGCCTGAACGAGTACGACTAGACAAAGGTGCATCCAATTTACTATCATGCAAAGTGTGCACCAGCCATTTTGGCATACCTCTAGCCTACTCATTTTCAGACCTTTCCTCATCAAGTACATCATGTACATCTGCATCAGTAATAGGCTGATCCATAACATTTTCAGAAACCCCCATAGGCTGTGCATTTGCCTCATTGGAACTTACATTCGTATTTCCACCACTGAAAAGAGGCAACAAAGTGTCATAAATGTCCTATGAGCTTACATTATGGTCTATAGTACATGACAGCAAGGGCTGAACAGAATCTTCCACAAACACTACATCCCATGAAACTCGAATGCGCTTTGTTTGCGGATGATACAACCTGTAACCTTTGCTTTCAGCACTATAACCAACAAAAATACATTTGACAGCCTTATCATCCAATTTTTTGTGTTGTGTTTGTGGCACCGAAGCATATGCCAAACAATGAAAAACACGCATGTGCTCAATAGAAGGCTTTCTATCATGCCATGCTTCATATGGCGTAATAGACTGCAAAGCCTTTGTAGGACACCTGTTTAGTACATAAGTGGCACACATGATGGCCTCAAGCCAAAACAATGTGGCACAGCTTGACTTTTGACCATACATCGTGCCATTTTTGTAAGTGACCTGTTTTTCCTCTCAGCAACACCATTTTGCTGAGGTGTATAAGGCACTGTACATTGATGTTTTATACCACGACTAGCCAGAAATGCATTGAATACATGAGACATATACTCCCCCCTCGATCGGAACGGAGGGTGCCCATAGTACATTTCGAGACATTTTTAGCCATAGCCAGAAATTGTTTGAAGCACATAAAAACTTCGGACTTCGCTTTAAGCGGAAATACCCATGCATGCCTAGAGTAATCATCATTGAAAGTCACGAAGTACAGGTAATTGCCCAAGGATGGAGTTTGCATGTGGCCCTAACTGAACCATCCTTTGGAAACTTAGAATGTTGCATCTTACCCAAAATACAGCCTTCACAAACATGTTTGGAAGGTGCTTCAAGAGGCGGCAAAGAAGCAACCATATCAGATTTCTGTCAACACAGCAAACTGGTACAATTCAGATGACCACAACGTGCATGCCAGAGTTTTGCATCTGAAATAGCCCTTGAATCTGCAACAGCATTTGCAAAATTTTCTCCACACTTGTCATACAAAGTGAGGTTATACAGCCCACGGCACAAAAGGCTAGATGCAACAACTTCATCACCAAAACTGACATCATGAACTGTACATTTGTCATCCACAAACTTGACTATAAGTCCAAGTCTAGCAAGGGCGGATACAGACAAGAGATTCTTCTTGATCCCAAGTACATAAAGTGCATCAACAAGTGTGAAGGAATTGTCATTTGCACCAGTAAGCACGATCTTTCCAACTCTCTGAACCGGATAAGAGGCATTGTTGGCACAAGTGACCGAATTCCCATGAGGGACAGACTCAAGAGAGGTGAATAATTCATGATGTGAGGTAATGTGCTTTGTAGCACCACCGTTAAAATACCACACATGTTAATCTGCAGCAACTAACAAGCATGCATCATGGACAGCAGGATTGTAAGTGCACTCTGTGCTAAAAGCCCATACTACATCAACATCAGCAACACAATCTCCTTTCACAGAAGACTCAACAATGGCTGCATTTGTAGTGGAACCAGCATTTGAAGTGGAACCACCCTCTTTCTTCTTAGCCTCTTTGGCCTTCAACTTAGGACACGACTTGATCAAATGATCATTAGCTTTACAATAATGGCAACGCATCTTCTTTTTGCCCTTATCACCAAAATTTCCACACGAAGTGCTGCCAGTAGAAGCAGGAACAGAAGTTTTGCCACTCGCACCAGAACCATAAGAAGTGGTTGCATTGCTATTACCACCTTTTCTTTGAGATGCAATAAAAGCCTATTCAACTGCACGCTGTCTAGTCTTGTTTTTTTCTGGAAAGTGACTCTTGCAACAACAATGTGCATAATGCATCAAACTTGACAGCTTCTAGATTTCCTTGGGTCATAAGTCTCCAAGTACTAGCAAAAGTCTGGTAAGAATCTGGTAAGGCATCAAGAACAGTCTACACAAGGGAACTGTCTGAAATGACTTCACCTGTTGAAATAAGTTGCTCATTGATATCCTTGACACTAGCAAGGAAAGTGTCCATATCATCTCCCTCATGCATAATCTTCGACTCCAGCTCTTTACGCAGCAAAGAAATTTTAGCCTCATTGCAACTTGCATAAAGACCAGCCAAAATATCCCAAGCCTGTTTTGCATATTTTTCTGAACGGATGTGAGGAACAATGGTGTGCTTCACAGACAATGCAATCAATGCATGAGCCTGCACATCCTTTACATCCCAACGAGCTTGTTCTACCGTAGGCAAAACAACTCTAATAGCAGCAATCCTTGCAGCAAGACGTGCAACATCCTCAACATCGCCTACATCCTCAGAACAAGGACGTACATCAATGCCCTGCACAATATTCTAGATGCCCTTTGACACAAGAACGTGTTGCATCATATAAGCCCACATAGGGTAATTGTCCCCATCCAACCTATCCTCAACAGCAAACATCTTGAACACATTTGTGTTGTTGTCAGCCATGGTAAATGTTGCACATGATGTGAAAACTACCCGAAAAGAGGGGAAACGAAGCGAGAACAACACATGCTATATAGCACAAATCATAGAGGACTGTAAGGCCCCTATTATGCAGAAAATGACACTGACAGAAACTTTGCAAAAAATGACGAAATTTCCTGTGCGGACCTGCTTGTAGTGGAAACGGTGGCCGAGATGAGCCCGAATCATAAATCTGAGCAGACAAAGCTCTACGAGATCTCCCAAAATATTTGTGGACGTGCAAAAGCTTGCCAAACCTCACTATAATTGGAGAAAGTGAGCAGGCATGTGTTGGAGCAGCTAGCGACTAAGGCCGGGAGGATGTAACCTGCTCTGATACCAATTGTTGGAATTAGGGTTGCAGAGAAATGCACACAGATTGGAGAAGACGAAGGAAGCTCAAGGCACATAGTAGAGAGTGTGTTACTTAGTGTGCAATGGAAAGATAGATAGCCCTAGAGTGATGGGCGTATATACAATGCACAGGGGAAAAAACCTCCTAAAGAGGGAAAAAATGCCTCGACGGTCCTAATGTGTTCACACACATCACTAACACATGTATATGGTAACACATGGTAGCCATCCAATTTTTTGAATTTTGTGCTTCATCAAAAGAGAGAGGTTCCTCAACATCATGTAAGCTAGACACATCCAAAGCATAACAATCCGATGCATAAGATGCATGGAAAGAGCCTGAATGAGTACGACTAGACAAAGGTGCATCCAATTTACTGGCACACAATGTATGCACTAGTCAATTTGGCATACCTCTAGCTTGATCATTTTCAACCCTTTCCTCATTAAGTACATCATGTACATCTGCATCAGTAATATGTTGATCTGTAGAATTTTTGGAAACCCCCATAGGTTGTACATTTACCTCATTGGAATTTACATTCAAACTTCCACCACTGAAAAGAGGCAACAAAGTGTTATAAATGTCCTGTGAGCTTACATTATTGTCTCTAGTACATGACAGCAAGGGCTGAATAGAATCTTGCACAAACACTACATCCCCTGAAACCAAAATACGCTTTGTTTGCGGATGATACAACCTGTAACCTTTGCTTTCAACACTATAATCAATAAAAATACATTTGACAGCCTTATCATCCAATTTTTTGCACTATGTTTGTGGCACCAAAGCATATGCCAAACAGCCAAAAACATGCATGTGCTCAATAGAAGGCTCTCTATCATGCCATGCTTCATATGGATTAATAGACTACAAAGCTTTCGTAGGACACCTGTTTAGTACATAAGTGGCACACATGATGGTCTCAAGCCAAAAAGAATGTGGCAAAGCTTGCCTTTTGACCATACACTCTGCCATTTTTTTAAGTGGCCTCTTTCTTCTCTCAACAACACCATTTTGTGGAGGCGTATAAGGCACTATACATTGGTGTTTTATCCCATGACTAGCCAAAAATGCATTGAATTCATGAGACATATACTCCCTCCCCCCCCCCCGATCAGAAGGGAGGGTATAGTACATTTTGAGACATTTTCAGCCATAGCCAAAAATTGTTTGAAGAACATAAAAACTTCGGACTTTGCTTTAAGTAGAAATATCCATGCATGCCTCGAGTAATCATCAATGAAAGTCATGAAGTAAAGGTAATTGCCCAAGGACGTAGTTTGATGCGCCCACAAACATGATTATGCACAACCTACAACCTGCATGTGGCCCTAACTGAACCATCCTTTGGAAACTTCGAATGCTGCATCTTACCCAAAATACAGCCTTCACAAACATGTTTGACAGGTGCTTCAAGAGGCGGCAAAGAAGCAACCATATCAAATTTTTGCAAACGCAGCAAACTGGCAAAATTCAGATGACAAAAACGTGCATGCCAAAATTTTGCATCTGAAATAGCCTTTGAATCCGGAACTACATTTGCAAAATTCTACCCACACTTGTCATACAAAGTGAGCTTATACAACCCACGGCACAAAAGGCCAGATGCAACAATTTCATCTCCAAAACTGAGATCATGAAATGTACATCTGTCATCCACAAACTTGACTACAAGTCCAAGTTTAGCAAGTGCAAATACAAACAATAGATTTTTCTTGATCCCAGGTACATAAAGTGCATCAACAAGTGTGAAAGAACTGCCATTTGTAGCAGTAATCACAATCTTTCCAACTCCCTGAACCGGATAAGAGGCATTGTTGGCACAAGTGATTGAATTCCCATGAGGGATAGACTCAAGAGAGGTGAATAATTCATGATGTGAGGTAATGTGCTTTGTAGCACCACTGTTGAAATACCACACATGTGAATCTGCAGTAACTAACAAGCATGCACCATGGACAGTAGGATTGTAAGTGCAAAAGCCCATTCTGCATCAACATCAGCAACACAGTCTCCTTTCACAGAAGACTCAACAATGGCTGCATTTGTAGTGGAACCACCATTTGCAGTGGAACCACCCTCTTTCTTCTTAGACTCTTTGGCCTTCAACTTAGGACACGACTTGATCAAATGATCATTAGCTTTACAATAATGGCAACGCATCTTCTTTTTGCCTTTATCACCAGAATTGCCACACGAAGTGCTGCCAGCAGAAGCATTAGGAACAGAAGTTTTGCCACTCGCAACAGAACCATAAGAAGTGGCTACATTGCTGTTACCACCCTTTCTTTGAGAAGCAATAAAAGCCTATTCAATTGCACGCTACCTAGTCCTGTTTTTTCTGGAAAGTGACTCTTGCAATAGCAATGTGCATAATGCATCAAACTTGACCACTTCAAGATTTCCTTCGGTCATAAGTCTCAAAGTACTAGCAAAAGTCTCGTAAGAATCTAGTAAGGCATCAAGAACAGCCTGCACAAGGGAACTGTCTGAAATGACTTCACCTGCAAAAATAAGTTGCTCATTGATATCCTTGATACCAGCAAGGAAAGTGTCCATATCATCTTCCTCATGCATAATCTTTGATTCCAGGTCTTTACGCAGCAAAGCAATTTTTTCCTCATTACGGCTTGCATAAAGACCATCCATAATATCCCAAGCCTGTTTAGCAAATTTTGTTGAACGAATGTGAGGAGTAATGGTGCGCTTCATAGACAACGCAATCAACACATGAGCATGTGCATCCTTTACATCGACAAGCTTTTTCTGCCGTAGGCAAAACAATTCTAATAGCAGTAATCCTTGCAGCAAGACCTGCAACATCCTCAACATTCCTTACATCCTCAGAACCAGGACATACATCAATGCCCTGCACAATATTGTAGACGCCCTTTGACACAAGAACATGTTGCATCATATAAGCCCACATAGGATAATTGTCCCCATCCAACCTGTCCTCAGAAGCAAACGTCTTGAACACATCTGTGTTGTTGTCAGCCATGGCAAATGTTGCACTTGATGTGAAAACTACTCGAAAAGAGAAGAAATTGATCGGGAACAACACGTGCTATATAGCACAAACCGTAGAGGACTGTAACAATGCAAAAAACAACAGTGACAAAAATTCTCCACAAGATGATAAAATTGCATGTGCAAACCTGCCCTGTAGTGGAAACGGAGACCGAAATGAGCCCGAATCAGAAATCTGAGCAGACTCGGCTCTACGAGCGCACCCAAAATATTTCTCAACCTGCAAACGCTCACCAAAGCTCACTGAAATTGGAGAAAGTAAACATGCATGTGCTGGAGCTGCTGGCGACTAAGCCCGAGAGGACACAACTTGCTCTGATACCAATTGGTTGAATTAGGGTTGCAGAGAAATGCATACAGCTTGGAGAAGATAAAGGAAGATCAAGCCACACAATAGAGAGTGTCTTACTTAGTGTGCAATGAAAAGATAGATAGTCCTAGAATGAATGGACGTATATACAGTGCACGGGGGGAAAAACCTCCTAAATAGGGAAAAAATGTCCCGACAGTCCTAGTGTGTTCACACACATCACCACCACATGTATATGGTAATGGCTCTTGCTCTTTTACTTTTTTTGTTTTCTTGAGTATAGGGCTATGTATATACATTCCATAAGATCGGAAGATTGAAAGGCCAGGGAGGAAGGTTAATACGGGAGCAAGTGAATGATGGATGTCAGCAAACACTCCCCTTTTCCTTGGGTTGATCAAAACTTTTGGAATGATGTCGTCACCTTTTAAAACCAATTGTTTCAAGTCGTCATGGGTAAAGACTTTGACCAATAGTTGTTGACCACCCAGGCATTTCATCTAGTTGCAAGGGTGGTAAGTTACTCTCCCTTGATTTTATTTGCAACATTGTTGTAGGTGGTGAACTTACAATGGGAGGTGCAAATTCGTTCTTGTTTGTATTGATATGTACAATGGTAGGTGGAGGTTTTGTTGAAGCTTTTAATTTGTATATGAACTACATGAAGAACAAGAAGCTTCATTTGTTCTTTTTATTTTTGAGCTGAGTGAAACAAGCCTTTCTCACTTGGGTACCCATACTAGATCTGGATCTGGTGTATAGTGTTTTGTGACCTTTCCCTTCTCACGATTTTCAATTGGCTTTATCATTACAGGATTTGACTCACATGGGTCAGGTGACAGGTAAGAACACAATTTACGTTTTAGCACCCGAATTTGATCATTTCCTTGTTTGATAGTAGCCTTGGGCTTCCAATAGTTGTTTAGGAATCCAATGCAATGTTTTCTTACATTTCTGGGAGCGAGTGGGGCATTTCTTACAAGGCTTCTATTTTTTAACATCAAAAAATGTCGCTAAAGAAGCTTTAGGGACCCATTTGTATATTTTCTTTGTTATATTAGGATAGGTCTTGTGTGCCTGGGGCTTTCTTTCAACTATAGAAGTTGAAGCTCTAGAGAGTTGGGATATAGGGACATATGGTTCAACCTCCTGGACATGCACTGTTTTGGGTTTTATATCCTCAGGAGGTAATATCTCAGGGACCATGGCTTGAGTAGCAAGGCTAAGAGTTGGTTTCTATGTTGTGACACTCCTAGTCCCCCAATCAATAGTACATTTGGTCGCTATCATCCACGCGAATCCTAGGTTTATATTACCTTCCATAATTTCAGCAGGCATAACCAAAAAAAACTTGAGCTACAACCACATTGTCATAACTGGCAAAAGTGTGCTAGATTTCAAAAACTGTAGTTTTTTTCTTGTTGACACCCATGACTTGGACAGCACTCTCAGATAGAGATGGCTTTCCTAGCTAATACCACACCCCATATGACAACATATTATATTTAGCACCCGTGTCCAATAAGAATTTATATAGCACTTTCCCATAGGGCCATTTAGCTCAATAGGGTATTGTAGAGGTGTGTCAGAGTCCAGCCAATCATCCTCTGTTTCAACGTGAAATGCGTGTGTAACTCCAAGGTTGGTCTCTCGTTGGCGTCTTATGAGTTGTGGTCGCTCCTTAGCCTTAGCTTGACCTTGTATCTTCTTCAATTCTACTTGTGCCTTGGCTGCCTTTTTTTTATGGATGGCACGTAGCTCCTCTTGGCTTAAAGGATCATAGTATCTTTTAAATTTGCTCCCATTGAGAAATCCAATGGTTTCAACTTTATCAAGAGTTTCCACACGAATGGTACCTTGTGGGGTGATTTCACATACTATATATGGTCCTTTTCCCGCATATTTCAACATTTTCTTTTTGTTACAGACTCCTTACATGAGGACTTTATCACCAACATTGATATTTTTATTCTTTAGATGACGGTCAAACCATTTCCTTCTCTTATCTTTCTCCACAAGTATATTTTGCACAGCCAATTGCCTTTATTTGTCTAACCTCTTAAGGATGTATAAACGCTCAACTAAAGGGTTACCATCCCAACCTTCTTGTGAAGCTACCCATAGACTAGGAATTACAAACTCCCATGGCATAACTGCTTCTTGGCCATATACCATTTTGAATGGTGTACAATTAATAGCCACTTTGTAAGAAGTACGATAATCCCATAGAGCTGATGTCAGCTTCAAATCCCAATCAGTGCAATGAGCTTCCACTATTTTGGTCAAGATAGAAATTAAGGTCTTGTTAGTGCTCTTAGCTTCGCCATTTTCTTGTGAGTAATACAGTGTAGACTTATGGTGAGCTATCATGAAGTATGTTGTGAGTTCCTTTATCACTCCATTTATAATGTGAGTACCATTGTCACTCACAATTTCAAAGGGACAACCAAATCGCGTAATAATGTTCTCAAAGAGATACTTGGCCGTTGACCTTGCATCAGCCTTGCGTGTCACCCTGGCATCCGTCCACTTTGTCACATAGTCAGTGGCAGCAATAATATATCGAGATTGAGTGTTACGATCTGCCGAACTAATTGGGCCTACAAAGTCTAAACGTCATTTTTGAAATGGTTGAGTCACTTTAACACGATGTAAGGGCATCTTATTCTTTCATTGTGTGATCTTGTAAGTTGGCATTCATCACACCCTTTTGGAAAAAGTGATGCATCCTTGAATAAGGTAGGCCACCAATAGCCTGATTGCAACACTTTTCTAGCAGTTATCTCCCCTGGAGAAATTTCCTCCGGCTATACCAATGTGGGCTTCTTGAAATATGTATAAATACTTATCCTCACGATGAGCACAACGTCTAAGAATATCGTCCTTCCCTAGCTTGTAGAGAGTTCGTGCAATTAGAGAATAAGGTTCACATTATTTTAATAGTTATTGAGTTATATCCTTACGAAGCTCTTTGGTTGGAAACCCATTAACTAGAAAGCTCACAATCTTCTCACTCCATTCAGGCATGGTCTCGACTAGGAAAGGGGAAGTATCAAGCAATTCATCATCAATTCCAATAAGGCCTTTACCATTGGGTATGTGAGATAAATGATCCACCATGACATGTCTTTTATTGTGTCTCACCACAACAATAAAATCAAGCTCAAGAATAATTAACAACCATTGTGTAATTCCTCCCGTGGAACAAGGTTTATTTACTAGATACAATAATGTTTAATGATCAACATAGAAAACAAACTTGCTGGCAAGAAGGTAGTAGTGAAACAAACTTGCTGGCAAGAAGGTAGTAGTGAAATTTCTTCACTGTGTAAATCATAGCTAAACCTTCCCGCTTTGTAGTGGTGTAGTTCCTCTTAGCAACATTTAATTGACAACTTGCAAAGCTAATGGGGTAGTCCAATTTATGCTCTATTGGTTGAGCTAGAACACATCCAATAGCAAAGTTAGATGCATCAATATGCACATGAAAAATTACATTTCAATCAGGCACTAGTAGAATGGGAGCACATGTCAAGGTCTTTTTTAATGACTCATAAGCATGGTCACACTTTGCGATCCAGTGGAGCTCAATAAGAAGCTTGTACAAAGGACGAGCTATCTTGGCAAAGTTTAAAATAAACTGTATGTAATAACCAACATGGCCCATGAACCTTTGAGCTCCTTTATAGTTTGTGGGTGGTGGAAAATTGGAAATGGCTTTAATTTTTCTCTCATCTATGGAAATCCCATTTTTGGACACTGTATGCCCTAGAATGACTCCATGTTTAAACCAAAATTGGCATTTGAAAGGGTTTAAGGAGACGTGATACAATTTGCACTTCTCAAACACTTTTTGTAAACATGATAGATGTTCCTTCCAAGAGCAATAAACACAAAGGTCATCTAAGCAGGCTTCACAAAACTCTCTCAAATATTCTCTAAAAGCGATGTTTATCAATCTTTGGAAGGTAGCAGAGGCATTGGTTAAGCCAAAAGCCATAACACAAAATGCGAACACTCCAAATTTGGTTATTAAAGCCATTTTAGCTTGGTCCTCTAGTGCAACTATGATTTGATTGTATCCAGAGTACCCATCTAAAAAGCTATAAGCTTCCTTTCTTGCAACTCTTTCAAGCACATGTTACGAATATGGCAAGGGGTAATGGTCCCTCCTAGTGGCGGCATTGAAATTCTTGAGATTCATGCACACTTTGAGTTTCCCATTATTTTTTGGCACAATAACTATTGGAGACACCCATTCTGAGTGCTCAATAGGGTATATGAATCCACATTTGACAAGATTTTCAATATCTTCTTGGACAATCTTTGCATACTTAGGATTCATTGGGTAGGGTCGTTGCTGGACTGGTTTAGCCATGCTATTCATGGAAATTGTGTGTTGCACCAGGGAAGGTGAAACACCTTTCATATCATGATATGTCCAAGCAAATATATCCTTGAATTCCTTAAGAAGTTCCTTAAGTACATACTCCTCAGTCTCTATCAAATTTTGGGCATTGAAAACAGGTTTGGACTCCTCACCAGGGTCTGCTAACTCTATTTCCTTAACTATCATTTGACCATCATAGAGTTCATTACTTCCATCAATAGGTTTCCTATGTGTCTTTGTATACACAACCTTACATTCCTCTGTGGTGTAGGATTTGAAATGTTCAAGTGTGTAGGGTGTAAGTTTGTGGGGTCTTGTTATTCTGTGGACTGTGATTTCTCATCTGCTTCCTTTTGTCGTTGATCTAACTCTTGATTTTGTCATCTCCTTATAGTACGGCCCAACTTTGGCTTCTCTGTAGCTTCTAGCTGTGCAATTTCAATGGGTTGTGGACTACACCACATGACTCTTTTAAGGTATTCACCCCATTTATCTACCAACTTATGATGAGCATCACATGCCCCAGTATAATTAACCCATTTTGCGATAGATTTCTTTTCATTTATCCTAGCACGCATATTTGCTCGATATCGTCGCCTCTTATATCTCTTACTCTTCTTGTCTAATCTTTTATTATGGCCGATCTCTAATGAAGAGTCACTAGATGAATCGTTACTTGTGTATTTTGATCTCCTAGATAGATTGTCATCTAGGGTACCACTGGGCCCTGAATGGTATGTCCCCACATTTGCACCAAGATGTAACTCGGATTCTTTGTCTTCAGAGTCAATTTCATTTGATGATTCTGACTCCAAATTGTGTGGTCTGTAGTCTTGTGAGATGCTATTAGTTCCAATGCCAGTCAAGCCTTCATCTTGTAGGTCATCAGAAGCTATATGCATTGCTCTTATCATATTTAAGGGTACGAGTTGTGGCATTTCATCCCCCTCAGGTGTTACCAAGGTCGTTTCCCTATTTCCCCAAGTGTCTATGGTTACTTCTAAGTGGACCCAATCCATATTGTCAGATGCAGTCATCCCAGGTAGAACATCCATATAAGGAGAAACTTCCCCAACAATAGTGTCCATTTTACACGTGTAACAATACTACCCTTCCTCTCGTTGGGCTTTCTGGAGTTAAGATACTACACCCCAAAGTTCTCCCTCTCGTATGTACTCTTTGAAGAAGAATCTCCTAAGAGTAGGGTTAATCTTTTTACTTCCACCCTTAGGGTTCTATACCAATCCCTAGCCTTTCTACTTAAGGTCAGGCTTAAAGCATTACTCTTATGCAGGTCATTATGTTCTCCTAGGGAATCGCATATTTGTTCAAACACTTTGATATGCTTTCTCACATCCCCGTCTCCACTAAATTTTTGTGTGAGCTTGGCTATTTGCACTGCCTCACTTCTAGGATCTCTATCCGGTCTGTTACGCATATTTTCAGCAATGGATCGACCAATAGCTTGAGCAAAGGTTGCAAAGTCACCTAAGTGAGCAGGTATAGTGGGAGACAGATGCTCTCAAGACTGCATGTGGAATGGGGGTTGGCATTGGACTTGGTGTAAAGGAATCCCTTGGGTTCCAAGTTTGGTATGCCATGTGGTGGCCCTAGGCATAGCAAACATTGGATGTGACATGCTAATGCTAGCCGGTATGGTCCCATTGAAATAAGAGCTTGGGTGTTGTGTTTGTGGAGCATAAGCTATTGAAACAATGGGAGGGATAGGAGTTACATGAGCATGAGGACCATAGGTGCATATGATTGATACACGCTTGTAGATATTGTTGCAGGCATTGAGCTACCATGTAGCGATGCTTTACTAATGAGGTCCATGGCATGTTTTTTGTCATGCCCATCATTGGGGTAGTCATGGTAGCCGTGGTGTCATCAAGAGAGAGATTAGCTAGACTTGGAAAGGTAAAGCTATCACTTGTGGGCTCAGATTGTATTGACACCCCTGGCGAAACAACATATGGAGGATCCATCGGACTTATCAAGGAAGTCTCCATTTGTGATAAAGTTGGTTGCTTAGCCTTCCCTATATCCAAGAATATCATGAGACCCCTTGAAGGCATGTGGATCCCTTTGTTCTGCCTCTCTAGCTCAATAACCCTATGGATAACATCACAAACTCTTTGTTGTTGATCCTCTACGCTAGTAGCACCCGTTGTGGATTGTAGGACATCTAACCAACCTGCGTGATAGAAGTGACCTATGTATAGGTCTGTGAGAGTTTCCATTTCTAGTTCATACTTCCAGTTCTCATTTAAAAATGCTCCATATAGGATTGAGGTCCTAGGGGTGTCCTTTGAACGAGATGCAATGTGGCTCTCTATGGGTTGACCCTTAGTAGTTGCCAATCCAGGAGTACTCGATTTCTCGACTATCATGGATGTTGGCATAGGGGCCTTTGCCTTAAGATCTCTCCATTGCTCCGCATTACGTAGGCTCTTGATTTCCTTTTCCCTAGCCGCAATGATACATCACTCAACCTCTTGCACTTCGGCAAGGCTTCTACCATCAGGTAATATAACTTCGGAGGGGAATAGTCTGAAGAGTCAAGGGGTGCAATGAATGGAGTATTCACGTGCACACTCTCCAAGAGCATGGGGTATATGTTGGTCATCCTCTAGCACACAACCAGAGCGTAGGTGCATGGGACCTCAACACTCTAGAAGTGTTGGTGAGTGCTCGTGAAGGCCACTCACCCAATTTTTTAGGTGTTTACAACCCAAATTTATCCTTAATGTTTTTTTTTTAATGGTCCTTTTTTCTAACCAAGCCATGGAATATGGCATGTGAAAGCTCAAAACAAGCATCTTGCCTAGAGGGACGTGCCATGCTTTACAGGCCCCGATTCGGTTACGTAAAGCTCTCAAAATCCTAAAAGTAGTCTTTTCCTAGTCGAGGAGAAACCTATAATTAGTAAGTCCAAAGGGTGAGTTTGAAGGGGATGGTGGAGTACTTGAGGAACTTGTCCTACATGCCCTCCCTTCACTTGAGGTCCTAGTCTTTATATATAAGGTAGTGTGTATAGTGGAAACTGAGGCATGGGCCTAGGCTCGCGCTCAGGTTCATGGGGCTTGGGG
This sequence comes from Adiantum capillus-veneris, assembly GCF_014529385.1. Classification (NCBI taxonomy): domain Eukaryota; kingdom Viridiplantae; phylum Streptophyta; class Polypodiopsida; order Polypodiales; family Pteridaceae; genus Adiantum; species Adiantum capillus-veneris. Next base: position 94,621,513 of record NC_140959.1, on the reverse strand, counting down.
CTTGGGAGACCGATCCCGAGCCGTCCTTTTAAGATAAGATTTTTTTAATTGTCTTTTCTTTTGAGTTTTTTTTTAGTCCCAGATATCCCGAGCGTTTTTTTCCTTCTTCTTTTTCTTTTCTTTTTTTTTATAACTTTTTTCAAAAAATCTTTTTTCTGAGGATAATGTTGCGCGTGGACGACGAGCTCACATGCATATAGGGAGCCACCACCGATGTCGCGCTCAACCGCCTCGCCGCGGCCATAATGCTCTCTCTCTCTCTCTCTCTCTCTCTCTCTCTCTCTCTCTCTCTCTCTCTCTCTCTCTCTCTCTCTCTCTCTCTCTCTCTCTAATACACACACACATACATACACACATGAGCAAACGAAGGAGAAGAAGACAGAGATGGAGCAAGAGCACTTCTTAGCTTGCACCTCCAAGAATGAGGATTTTTAGGTCAAAGGTCTTGGGCGCTAGACATTACACATTTTAAAAGCCAACTTTGTAAAGATTTTATTAAGTTTTTGGATAAGAAATACACAGCATGAGCTAACGACACTCACTCCTCTCCTTCTCGCGCTTCCTACTCCCGCTCCGATTGTCACATTGCGAATGTGTTTGTCGCATTGCAACCGCAGGTAAGAGCTCTACACATTGACATAAGCCATTCACAATATTTTGTAGCTTTTGGCGTCGCTGACCTGTGGCCTAATTTCATCATAACTAGGAATTTACACTTTCAAATCAAAAACTAAGCATAGGGGGGGTATTGGGGCATCATTGCTAAGCATTTAGATGCATTCTCGGTCGAAAACGACTAGGTCAAAAATCCACTGCTGTTAATAATCGCGATTTTGAAACTTGACCTAAAGTGGGGTTTGAGACCATAAGCATGTGTGCTTAGGTCTTATAAACATGTCCTAGAAGTTTCGTTACGTTTGGATGTCATTTGATGTTGTAACGGATGTGATTTGTTTGCCGATGAGAGCGATTGGCTTTTGGTGATTTCAGTCACTTGAGTATAGCCTGAGTTAGATGCGAGTTGTTAGTGGTTTCCAAGAGATTGACAACCTCTTGTAGCCTCTATGCACTAGTCGAGTCAGCTTCATCCCATGGTTTGACAAATTAATCGTGGTTCTCACTAATACTGCAATAAGTTAGGATGGTGAGGTTAGACATGCGTCCCACATTTGGCGCCGCTGCAGGGGATGAATAGACCTAAACTAGGGAAAACATGAGCGTTTTGTGTAATTTTCCATTAACTTCCTCTAGGTTCACCTAGAGTAAAACTTTCTTTTTAGAAACCGCATAGCTTAAGATTGTCGTCTTTTGCTGTGTAGAGGTAGCTTGAAAGTAATCATACTTGCTGAGTGCCTTTAGGATTGTAGGATTGTAGATTTAGATTAGGATTTGGAGAATGATTGAAAGGTGAAACAAGTCTTAAGATCAAGCCTCTGAAAAACATTAAAAACACAAGAAAACGAGTGTTTGTGGGACACTTTCCACAACCCCAGTGCATGAGAACCTAGGAGTAGGGTAAGTAGGATCCGAGGTGGATTTCAGAACATTGCTCACTCCAAATAAATCATCTATGAGTTGTTTATGTAAAGTTGCAGAGTTTCAGATCTACGGCTAGAAATAGCACAAAAAGACTCGAAACCACTCAATCCAACTGGAGAGTAAGCCTAAAAGTTGTATGAACAAGTGGGTAAGCTCAAGGACACTTTGAGGTAAAATTTTCAAAAGTTTGCCAAAACTCAGATTAATTACTTTTTCTTGATATTTTAGGCCAAATTAAGTTTTGACTTGATTTATAGGCTCACAATAGATCCTGAAAAGACTGTCCAGTAGAAAAGTTCAAAAAAGTGTCAGTTTTGGGCCTAAAGTTAATAATCACGATTATTAACTTTCAACTCAGATTTGACCAAGGTTCATACCATTGACTCATTACATGTGTACAAACAACTTTTGTAAAGGCACAAAGATTTGGATCATCAAACTGGCTAAAAACTAAAGTTTGTACTGACTTTTTGAAACTTGAGTGTAAATTGGAAAAAAAATTGTCCAAACTTGATGAAACTAGATTCATAGGCTTATATTGATGTGATAAACATGTGTATATGCTCAGTTGATCAAAAAGATGAAAATTTTGTCAGTTGTAAATAATCATGATTATTTACATCTGCTCCATTTTTCAACTTTTTTGACCAACTAAGCATACCACTAGTTTAACCATGTTGTAATAAGCCCACAAACCAAATTTGGTAAGATTTGGATCATTGGATTGAAAATTGTGACCAATTTTGCAAAGTCAATTTGCGGACAGAAAACTGATGACCATTTGACCAAAAATTGTCCAAACTTGATGAAACTTGGCTAGAGACCTTAACTTGAGGTGCTTAACAAATCTGTGTCAAGATTGGAACAAAAACTTATAAAAATTTAGCAGAAGAAAATAATCGCGATTATTTGCATTTGCTCCAAAAATTGACAATCTTGCATATTTGGGCATACCACAAGGTCAAGCATAGCAAGTAGACCCCACAAATCAATTTTGGTGAAATTTGGATCACAAAAATGAGACTTAAGCCAGATTCTTGGAATTAGAGTCTGCGGACACGAAACAGTTGATAAACTTGATGAATCTTGTCCAAATTAAGTTATAACTTGACTCGCAGACTCAAAAGAGATCATAAAAAGACTGTTTAGAGAAAAAATTGAAAAAAGTTGTCATTTTAGGTCAAAAGTTAATAATCGCAATTATTAACTTTTGGCTCAAAATTGATCAAGGTTGATACCATAGACTCTATGCATGATTACAAACATCTTTTGCGAAGGCTCATAGAGTTTGGATCACAAAACAAGCCAAAAACTTGCTAAAAACTGAATTTTTACTGATTGTCGAGAACTTGAGTCTGACTTGGTGAATCTTGTTCAAATTAAGTTTTAACTTGATTCATAGGCTCAAAAGAGATCATAAAAAGAATGTTTAGAAAAAAAGTTTTAAAAAGTTGTCATTTTAGGTCAAAAGTTAATAATCACGATTATTAACTTTTGGCTCAAAACTGATCAAGATTGATACCATAGACTCTAAGCATGATTGCAAACATCTTTTGTGAAGGCTCATTGAGTTTGGATCTGTACTCATTGTCGAGAAATTGAGTCTGACTTGATGAATCTTGTTCAAATTAAGTTTTAACTTGATTCATAGGCTCAAAATAGATCATAAAAAGATTGTTTAGGGAAAAACCTGAAAAGTTATCATTTTAGGTCAAGAAATTATAATCTGAAATCTGTACTCATTGTCGAGAAATTGAGTTTGACTTGATGAATCTTGTTCAAATTAAGTTTTAACTTGATTCATAGGCTCAAAATAGATCATAAAAAGACTGTTTAGGGAAAAAGTTGAAAAAAGTTATCATTTTAGGTCAAAAGTTAATAATCGTGATTATTACCTTTTCGCTCAAAACTAACCAAAGTTGATACCATAGATGCTAATCATGATTGCAAACATCTTTTGTGAAGGCTCATGAAGTTTGGATCACAAAACAGATCAAAACCTTGATAAAAACTGAAATCTGTACTGAATGTTGAGAACTTGAGTGTGACTTGGTAAATCTTGCTCAAATTCAGTGAAACTTGACTCATAGGCTTATCTTGATGTGTTAAACAAGTGTACATGCTCAGATGACCAAAAATGACCAAAAGTAAATAATCGCGATTATTTACTTTTGAGGGAAAAAAAAAGTTCTCCAAAAAAAAAACTAGAGTAAATAATCGCGATTATTTACTTTTGCTCCAAAATTGAGAAATTTTGCACAACTGAGTATACCACAGGGTCAAGCACATCAAGTAGACTCCACAAATCAAATTTGGTGAAATTTTGATCACAAAATTAAGACGTAAGCCAGATTCTTGGAATCAGAGTCTGCGGACACTAAACAGTTGATAACTTGGACAAATCTTGATCAAACTCGACCAAACTTGTCCAGAGACCACAACAAGGTAAGTACTAGCAAAACAAAAAGTGTAAAAACTGAGAAAAGTAAATAATCGGGATTATTTACTTTTGAGCCCCAGAAACAAGATTTTGGACTTTCGAGCTTGTACAATGCTAGAACAACATAATACAAGACTACTGGTCAATTTTGGGTTCCATCGGATCCAAATTGGCACCTCTTAACTCAGTTTCAAGTTGCAGATTAGTCCTTTAGCTCCTTGTAAGGATAAAATTTGGAAATCTCAATTGTTGACTTACTTAGCTCAGATTGAAGAACTAGGCAAGCAAAGAATTGGGAGCTTGACAAGAGCTGAATTCAAGTGAATTCAAGTCAATTGGAAAAAATGGATAACAATTTAATCTGCAGGTTAGGTTATTCAAGGCCTAGATTTTCATCATTTCAAAGGCTACAATCAATTCTGACAGTTTCGAGCTAGAGTTAATCAACTCTTGTGAGTCTAAGAGAAATCAACTGCCAAAAGTACTTTGGCAAAAGCAGTCTTGTCAAACTTGAGCAGAAATTTTTTTTGCTAATCATTACTAAAGTCTGCTAGGAGACAGTTTTTACAAAACCAGTCGACATGGATTCATCTCGAGTTGAGTGTTCAAGTACAACAAAGCAAGCTAGTAGCAATGGCAACATCGATACAAGTGCAAACAAGTGAATTTTACAGCTTTATGGCTACAATGGAGATAAAGTCTTGTATACATATTCAAAAGGCCATAGATACTTGATGAATAGCAAAATTAGCACAGGAGCCAAAATCCTATTGATCCGAGTGAAGCCAGATTCAGAGAACTCCCAGATGTTCACAGACTTCAGTGGAGCCAGGTATTGTAAGCTGAAAAATGAAGTGCAGATAGAAGTGCAAAAAATTAACCCAAGTGTTTATCCAAAAATCTGCACAAGTCCGCAAAGCATCCATTTAGTGCATATGCAATCAGGGTCATTGTACATGGATTACAGTGGTTAGATCTATAGTCGAGAACCAGAATTGCAAGATCCAACAGATCAACCAATAGAAACCAATCTAATTGGAGAACCAAGCCAGAGACGGTACAAAGGTCAAGATGGAGCGGTCTACAGCTTGATGCTCATTCTTTTAAAAGAAGATGCCGACAACTTGGTCAGCATAGAAGCAGAAACTTCTCAGCAAGAGCTCGACATAACAGAACCAAATGAAATACCACCAATCATGCGCTATTGCTCAGATTGTGGAAGAAAAGGTGGACATTTTGCTGAAGATTGTCCAAGAAATCCAGACAACAAGGATACATCTGCCAACAAGCAAGGTACAGAGAAAATTGGAAATGAGAATCTTGATGTAAGTGCATTTAACTCGTCACTTTTAATGCAATTAGATGAATCTGCATTAACCAGCGAAAGCATTGTAAGTTCAAAATCAACATAAAGATGCACAGGCATTAGAAGCACCAGTGAAAGCATTGCAAGTTCAAAATCAACATAAAGATGCATAGGCACATGAAAAGCTTAAATTGATTCTTTGATTAACAAATTCTTGCATGAATTTAGTCAAGGTGTCGAGATATCACCAAAGGTTGAAAGGACTGTTAGGTTTGCTAGTGATTTTTCATCCACTGACACAAGTGTGCAATCATTCACGGGTCTAAGGGACACATCAAACAGAATGATGTTAGCTTTGTATGGTACACATAATTCATATGTACACTATGTAGACCAAAAAGGATCAACAAGTGTTTGAACGGCCCACATACCAGCTCATAGAAGTGCATCCAGTGATAGATCAGAAAGGATGGTTGATTTCAGAGGAAATAATCTATTATAGCCCATCCTCTCTAGAGCTTAAGGATATTACCCGAGTGAACCCGGAAATCTGTTCAAAGCCAAATTCTCCTCCATTAGAAATCAAACTTCGATGTTGTGACCAAACGAGCATATACTTTGACCAAAATAGTCGTCGATATAGACGAGAGTCTAGCATTTATGATGCCTTGGGTCGTGAAACCACAGAAGCTCATATCATAGGAGACCCATGGGATAGACAATATCAGGGCAAAGATAATGCTATCTACAGCTTAACTTGGGGAATAACTTGTCATGTTTCAAGGAGATACATAGGAAACTATGCAAATGGTTTACAGATGCCAAACATCAACAGTGCTACACAAAGTGTACCTTCACAATCCCAAAAGGTGAGACTCAACGAGAGCCAAACAGTTTTGAGCTCTCACAATGAAGCAGGCTATAGTGATCACCCTAAGAAGGGGGGAGCTGCAAATTTATCAAGCTCAACTCTAGAACAAGAAAATGCTACACTAGTTAGAAGCCCAAGAACTTCTAGCCAGCAGACCCCTTCAAAGCAAAAACCATTGGAAGATCATATGGTTGTTGGAAGTTTCCAATTGACCCAGGTTCCATCAAAATCTGCAAAAAAATTCTTCTATCAAGATCATTAGGGACAAAAGTTTCAGTTGATCTCCACAAGTCAGAGTCAAAAACCAACAAATCCCATAGTGTTCCAGCAATTGCATGAGACCAAGCTCCCATATGCATATCGAGATGCAAATGGCAATGATTCTCAGCAGATTCATGACCTTGTACAAGCCCATACGGATGCTAAACCTGAAGTCAAGGACTATCTGAAGATGATGCAAAGCCTCAAGCTACCAGAACAGGTGATAAAAAAGACAAAATCCATGAAAGCTAAAGTCCAAAAGGCCACACAAAGGTCACCATCAAAATCTCCTTCGAAGAGACAGATTCTGCCAGAAAGCACAGTGGATCTTCTAAGATCAAAAGTTACTCAAATGCAGGAACACAATGCTCAACAGTTGCAAGAAAAAGGTGCAGTACTATAACAAAACGAGCCAACATCCACGGAAGCAGGTGGTCAAAGCAAAGAAAATGCAGATAAAGTTCAACCAAGTTCAATCAAGTGCAACATTTTTGGTGAAAATGAAGAAAAGTTGTCAAGTGAAGTAAAGCTAGATTTCCAGTTAGACAAAAACCTATGTCTTTTTGCACTTGGAAAAAATGTGGTCAACCACAACTAGAAGATGCTCCTGAATTTGTGAGCATATCAGGAGACAAACGAGCAGAATGCTAGGGAATCAGCTCCAACACCATTGAAGTAAGTTCACAGATCATCAAAGCTCAATTCCACGTGATCGTAGCAAAGGATATTCCAGGCGACATCATAATGGGAATGCCAATGGCCCAGAAGATGTCAGAGATACAGAATGTAAACGTGATGGAGTCATCACAGACAATAAAGAAGGAAGACCGAGACTGGTCACCCGCGGACGACAGCACAGAGTCCTCAAGCACAGTTCAAATGGAGACAGATATCAAATCATATCTTATTGAAATTGATTCATCTCCATCATTTAGAACTTCAAAAGAGCTTAAAGCAAATCAGGCAATAGCAAGTGCGAATCAAACAAAACAAAGAACAACCACAGAAGCTATTGAGCAAAGAATGCCACCGAGACTAGAGGTAAATAACACAAATCTTGCAGACAAAGGTAAAGCTAAAGTGAAATCTCCACCGATTAACACGAAAGGTAAGACAACATATGCCTCTACATCAAAGAAACCTCATGGTTCAGCTTCTTCAAGCAAGTCAAGCTTTCAAAACTTTAAGTCAATTGCTGACCCAAGTGAACCCTCTAAGGAGACACCCAGAAAAGCAAAGATATATCAGCCAAAGTACTCAAGAAAGTAGAGGAAAGTCAAGCAAGTGTTTGTTCCAAGAAATTTAGTGAAATTCAATGATCCGGTTTGGATTAAAGACAGGAAATCAACACAGAAAGACAAACACATGGGATGGATGTTTTAGGGCAAAACTACTCCCCTATTCACGCTCACAAGCACGGCACAGACAACATACTTATCATCCAATGACACGAATAACCCGTAGGTGCACGTAGGCAATCTCGTTAGCTTGTCAGGCTGAGACCAATCTACATATACGCACTTTTATGATGCATCAATCACTAACCCTGGTAGAATGCAATCCACTCTATCCCTAAACGCTCACAACACCGTTTACATCTCAAATGAACTTGGAATCGCATCAAACTTACTAGGCACCATCCTCTCAATAGGATATGCTTACCTATAAGTCTAATCTCACCAGATTTGAACCCTAGTTATCTCGATTACAGTCGCGATAGACTCACAGGTCATAATCCAAAAGTGGGCGAAACTTAAGTTTATGAATATCTATGTGTAGCTAATCTCTTTCTCATTCCATAGAGCACTTGATTGTTGAAAATAGACACTGTTTGTGTTACTTATAAGAAAAACAAGCTCGAGGAAGGATCGATCGCGAGCAGCTCGAAAATAGGAATGCGTGGCGTGGGCGCGTAGCTCTCGGAGAGGCTACCACGATGGTGTGGTCACGTAGTGAATCCGATGAGGGAGAAGCGCATAGCAAAGAGGATAAGACTCTCTCTCTCTCTCTCTCTCTCTCTCTCTCTCTCTCTCTCTCTCTCTCTCTCTCTCTCTCTCTCTCTCTCTCTCTCTCTCTCTCAGACTCGTACGGCACAGGATTAATATTCAAAAATATTATCCAAAAAATGGTTCTAAGGTGACTTTTATACTTTAGTCACCTTAGCTCAAAAATGTACATGGGGTTCTCTTCCTCATAATTACAAAGTGGGAACAATTCTGGGTCCTGACTGGCTGATTAATCTTTACATAACCCAGACAAGTGGATCAAAATGATAAGACGTCTTCGACATAAAAATGGGAATTTGATAGGCTTTACAAGGTGGGCTCATTACAATAGTTGGACAAGTTGGGCTCCAACATCCCCCCCTCCTAATTCATGTCTACCACTACATGATCGTCTTTGTCTTCAGTGTCGATGTCTTCCTTCTTGGTTGATTTGATGTAGAAACATATCGCATAGACTCGCTTGCCATTAATGGGCCAAAAATTTTGGATTTGTACATGAAGAAGCCTGTGTAAAATGCTTCTTCAAATATTTGGAGATGGTAGCTTGGCAGAAACATTAGCTGTCTGAAGTAGGCATACAACACTGGCTCTGTAGGCAGCCCACTTAGATCATATGACAGCTCTGAGATGCTTCTTTCTGTATTCATGTACTCTGAAGTCCAGCTTTCTGAGAACACTGTGAGACAGGCCAAAAAGGTTCGAGCTATTTTACATAGCATCTTGCAGGATAGGTCGGGAGAGCCTCCAAATTCTGCGATGGCACCCTGAAGGGTTTTCACCATGTAAGAACCGGATATTCTCTCTCCCTCTGCATGCTCTGGCAATACTGGATAATTCAGCCATGTAGGATTTCTGCTTTGTAGTGCTTTATGTTGGATGTAAGTGTATGTTCGGGGCGTTGGGCAAAAAGTCCTATCATTCCTCAGCTCAAGCGGTGCGTTGACTAAGTGGATCAGGTTATTAGGGTGATCCAAAAGCCGTTGACGCCTTCACTTTGGCTGGCTGTCTACTATCTTATTTTGTTTTTCCCGATCCTGTAGTTCTCCTTCAAACACTGGCACTTGTTCTTCTTTTGCGAGCTGCCGTTGATGTGTCAGAGTTTCGTATTTCAGTAGAGCATAGGGTAACATAGGGGCATTCCATTCTTCCCGTAGCTCTGCTGTTGTCTTGCCTGATCTGGAGAGCCCTTGTAGTATCTCCTTCTCTAGTTGCATGGCCTTGTACCACATCATCTGTGATTGCTTTTCCATTTGTTCGGCCAGCTTCTGCTCTTCAAATCTCGTGACTGAATCTTTGTCTATTTCTTGGTCTTTGGAGCCAGGTTGATCAGTCTATGTATTTGGGGCCTCATGATCATCTAATTCTTCCTCGTAGTCGTCTTCACCCCCATATATTTCTGCGAGTCCAGCCAAATCCGTGGCTGCTTGCTCCAGGTGCACTCGTACCTGTCCTTGGTGTTGCCTTGTAGTTTGAAGACTTGCAATTTGCACAGCCATTGTTCTATTATTGATTTGGAGAGCTTGAAATTCCATCTCTTTTTGAGCTGCAGACTCCTCTAGCTCTTTTACCCTGATGTGCAAATTTTCATTTTCCTCCCTAAGGGATTTGGAAACAATGCTTTCTATTTCATTGTCATGAGCTGGTCCTTGTTGCTGTTCACTTCGTAAGTCCGAAATTTGCCTTTATAATTGATCCTCTGCTCTAAGCGCACTTTCAGCTATCATTAAGCGTTGTTTTCTTTCCAACTCCAGCTCTCTCTTCAGTGCAGCCACTTCTTCTTGCGGGTGGACCACCCGTGTTGTTGGTAGCGACGTTTTTTGTTTCTTTGCTCGTTCTATTTCCCTTGCTTCTATATCTATTACTGGTCTCAAATCTTTGACTTCAATTTGTAAGTCATCGATGACGACTTGCAAACTTTTGACTGCCCCCAGGGCATCTTGCTTTTCTTTTTCCAACCTTTGGATGTGTTCATCTCTGTCACTAACATCTTCAAGAAATACATTGATTGTATCTTCACAAATGGCATTGAAATTTTCAGACTCCTGTAAATTTTCCTTGAGGAGATTTACTCTGCTTTTGATCCCCAAGATCTCAGCATCTCTGATGCTGATCAGTTTTAGAGTGTCATCTCTTTGCTCCTGCAGTTTCAGAACTTCTTGATGGGTTTTTTCTAACTTCGTTTTGTTGGACCTGTTCTGATCAGCTAACCCATTGATTGTGCAGTCTTGTTCGGTTTAGTAGGGTCTCCATTGACTGTCAATCCACATCTATAGTAGCTTCCAGCTGAATTTCTTGAGAGGAGGAAGCTTTTTCTTTTGTCTGATCCACCTCTTTTTTCTTGCCTTTATCAATTTGTGATATGGTTCCAGTGTTTGGGTGACCATCTGTTCTTTCTTCTTCTTCTTCATTGGGTGGTGTATGAACTCTCTCATCACGATGTGAGCTCTCTGAATGCGAAGGAGATTCAGCAGGTGGGGTTGATTGCCTCTCACTTGTCTCTGGCCTTGGAGATGGAGGTGGTGTTTCCTGATCTCGTGAAGTTGGCCTTAACTAATCTCTCAAGGTTTGGAGATCCTCCTCTTCTAGTAGCAATTCTGGTTCGTCCATAACATTTCTTTCTTGGATGTACCTCTCGAACCATCCAACTCAAAAGGTGGGTTGTGTTTATTCTTTGTTCTCAATGTGTAAGTGCTACTAGAAGGTTTCCAAGTGGCGCCTACATCGCCTCGTAGAGATCTCTCGAGAACAAATCCTTCTAGCATTCTTTCCATTTTTGCTACCTTCTACAATCTGGTGTTGTTTTCCATTTCTGCTTTCCGCTTCTTTACTCGGACATCTTCTTCTTCAGTTTTTCTTTCTTCTTCCATATTTTCTTGTGTTCTTCTGGTTACTCTTTCCAGCCTGCATCCTCCAATGGTGTTAATAGAGGCTGGTACTCGCCTTTGTGATCTGTCTTCGATATTCTCTCTTAATACCAGCCAGTCGTTCTGATGAGGAGCAGGTGGCAGTTGATCTACCGCGCCTATGGCCTGGTATATTATTTTGGTGAGGACTTCTCCTCCTGCAATGTAATTTGGTTTGTCCTGCCGTAGCTTTGTCACTTCTTCAAACAGATATGATGCGTGATCTATATAGCACTCATGTGTCATCCCATAGCCCAGGTCAGTGTTGTTGAGATGCTCCCGTGTGGTGTAGTGTATCTAGGCGGTCTTTTGCTGTAGCTCAACAAACACTGACTGTATATCTGTGTCAGTTCTCTTACTTCCGGGTTTGCTATGAGTTCGAAAGAAGGCAGTTTGGACCTTTGCAGGTAGACTGTGAGGTTCTTCCTTCTTTCTCTCATGTTGGCTCCCTAATCAGACAATTTCAATGCCTCTTTGATGATCTCCTTGGTGATCTAAATCTCCATCACTTCATTATCCATGCTTGCCACTCTGCAAGTTCCATCTTCTTGGATAGTCTCAATTAGGTGTTGTACCCTCTTGAAATCTATCCCCATTGGTTGTAGTGAGACAAAGTTCCACAAGCCAACTTTTTTCAGCCACGACCTTTGCAGTGATCTTTTTCGGTAATTTTCTGCCTCCTTGGGGATCATCACTGTATCCACTAAATTTCCTTTGTCATCCACATATGAACCTTGATAGATTTGAAAGGCTGCTGCCTATTGCACGTCTGCAGGTATCCACGGGGCCGCTGACTTTAGTGAATTGGGTAGAAGTGCATAGGGTATTGCACCTTCCGTTGCCAGGTTCTTGCCTTTTCTTTTTCCCGGAGAAGCATCCATGGATCCTGGATTCACAAATAAGAGTTAATGTACAAACATAATACTTCTCTTCTAAATTGATTATCACTTAATCATGCATCTAGATGAGCCTTCTTAATCCCAAGATGAGTTAAGGTAAAATGTTAGCAGATAGACAAGCTCTTCCATTGTCTGACTCTGACGGCTTCAAATCAATGTTGTTGGTGAAGGAGAACAATTCCAAATGCCTTGAAATTTTGTGTGGTGTATGTGCACAGGGCATGTAAGGTCACCCTATAGTCACAAACTGAAAATCAGTTCATTTGCAATTTCTGCCCAGTCTATCGCGATAGACTGGCTATCTTTTGATAAGGGACATATTTTGCACTTGTGACTCCACCAGTTGGTTTCTCATGTCTTGCACATGATCTGATCCCATTTCCACCTCAAATGAATGTCAAGTGACCCCTTTTTGGATCAACTTCCATTTTTCCAGATTGTTGGTCTATCTCCTTCATTTTGTGTTGTTTTGAGCTCAAGCTTAGTGGGTAGTCCTCTTGCATCATGCTGAAGCCAACTGTTGATTCCAATTTTTCATAAGATGGCCTAGTATCACTCTGCTTAGTCTATCGCGATAGACTGGGACTTGGTGTCATTTTGTTATATTTTGGCTCTGTGATCATCTGTCTACCTTCTCCTAGTTGATGTAAGGTTGCTTGACCTCTCACCTGTGAATTTTAAATGTCTACCCTTGAGATGCCCTGTTCTGACTCTGAGTTGTTGTCAAGTCTATCTCGGCTTGCCATATGAGTCCATCTTATCTCCAAATTTGGTGTACTGCCTCCATATGCTTCCCCAAGTCTATCTTATGAAAATTTTGAAAAGCCTTCTCCCCAAAGATAAAAATAGCAATTCTATCGCGATAGACTCGGTTACTTGGCCAAGAGAGATCAATTTTGCACTTTGATTTGATATTTGTGGTCTTTATTCCTTGTTAGTACCCCTCATGAAGTCAAAATCAAAATTTTACTTGTCTAAGTGTAATAGAAAGTCTATCGCGATAGACTCAGTATCTGGTCTTTTTTACAAGTTTTTTGATGCTAGTTGACCACAATGGTGTTAGTAGGCTCTCCTAGACACACACATTAAGTTTTAATCAATTTAGAAGAGTGTACTCCCTGTTTGTAGCACTCCCTGTTTGCAGCACTTAGCTCATTCTGGAGTCGGAGTAGACCACGTAGGTGATGGTCGTTGTTCCCTTTGGTCATTGTATGACTCCAGCTGTCTTTCATTCCCTTTTGACCTTCCGTCAAAGCAGTCGGTTGTTGTTTTGGTGTTTGCATCACCAAGAACGACCATTTGGACATCTTTCTGGCCTGTTGCTGGCATTTACCCTAGTGGAAGAGCTTTTTCTTGAGTGGACACATTCCAACTCGTAGTTGACCTCTTTTGGATGTACCCTGTCAAATTTGGTGTCATTTGGTCACTTGGTCGGCCCGTTAGAGTATCGTGAAGCTTTGCGCAGTTTCCATCAGATAGGGACTTTAGGCTCCGTTTTGACGAAATTTTTCATGGTCTAACCATTCAATTGGTTTGTCGAGGTTATTGGCTTGCTGCCTATGAGTTTTGGCTCATTTCCGATCACTTTGGTTCAACTACCCTTCTGCAGGTCCTGTGAAATTAGGGTTTTCTGGGCGGCTTCCTTCCCGCTTTCCGAGGTCATAGGCTTGATCCCTAAGCTATAGGCATTGTGCCTTTCAATTTTGGTTCCATTTGGTGGCCTCTAGGTCTTCCTAACAACCGGTCTACAGTATGTGTGCACAGGTTGTGATGGTGGTGCTGGCGAGGTTTTGCGACTAACTGAAATAAACAACACTTAGAGTCAGTGTTGACGAGCATACCTCTCATATCTGATGTCGATCTGGTGACCGTGCGCGATGGATGAGCTCCTGGAAGTCTCAACTGCTGTAGGGAGCTCTCTCTCTCTCACAATGGAAAATGACTCAAATGAGAGATTTCTAGCCTAGCCTCTCTATATGTAATCGAGACTCCGACACAAAATTTTCCCATCTTTTACCAGTGGCCAAAACTTTTTGCGAGATGCGGTTTAGGCTCGCAAATTTCCTAATTTGGACCTCGGTTGCTCCAGTTCTACAATTTTTGTAGATTTCTCCTTTTGGAGGTCCCGTCATGACGGTGGTCATTTTTGCCATGTCACCTTTGCAGTTCCTATTTTTTTTGTGTCTTATTTACCTTGCTATGATCAAGCGTCTCTTCAGTTGTGTTTCCATCTGGATTATGGATTTTTTTCTATATTTTTTGCTAGAAAATGGCTAAAATAAAGCAAATAAATCCCAAAATAACCCAAAAATAGCAATTCTAACCTATAAAAATACCAATGAAAAGCAAAACACTTTGTAGCTCACTTTTCTCTCGTCTATGTACATTCTCACTCTTAATCGTCAACCTTGGCCTATTTTTTGCTGTTTTTCGACGTTTTTTGGCCAGATTTGACTCTCTTTATAGTATATACACATCCCTAGGGGCTCATATATGATCATTTGGTCCCCAATTCTGATTAATTACGAGGGAATATTCTTTTTCCCAAAATCACACAATAAAACGCAAAAATGGTTGAAAAATTAATCACAAACATTGCCCTCTAATATATCACGTGAGTCCGCATTTGGAATGCCTCCCCCCCTCCTAGTTGGAGTCCTCCCGGACGACAGGGTATCTTCAAGGGTATATGTTGTGCATGGGCATGAACTCGTGCTAATTCAGGCCTTGTAATGTAGCCCTATATGAATGTACAATCAATGCATGTAGAAAGAATTTATGCGGTGTAAGAGGAAGGTATAAGCAATTCGCTTATTGGCATTTGTTATTGAGGTTTCCTGTGGTAGCCTGAGTTGGCTGGGAGATTTTCTTTGCAAGAAGAAGTTGTAAATCTGCCACTCTTCGTTTGATTGTTTTCCACTGTTTTTGAATTGGCGTATGTGGATCCTTTGAAGTCAATATTGTTGTATATTTTGTTGCATTTTCTGGTGGAACATTCTTTCTTTTCCATTGGATGACTTGGGTCTTACAGATCCTTGTAGTTATTGTTGTGGATTCTGCTTGTTTCCTCGTGTTGGTTGTATGATTTGGCTTGACATTGACAGTTGTAGATAACTGTTCGGTGGTCATCTTTGGCATCCATACTTGTGTTGTTGGCACGTTCTGAATTGGTAATTTTGGCCTCCATACCAATATAGTCCGTTGCGTATTAAACTAGTTGACTATTGTTCTTTGAAGCTTTGCTGGCTTTTGGTGTTTTGTCTATTCTTCTGTCCACTTTTTTACATGAATTAGGCTGTCTTGCCTTATCCAAACTTTATATTTCCGCCTTTGATGTAATTGTGCCTCGGCTAGATCTGTACGCCGTACCCAAACTTGCCTAGTTCCCTGCATGATTGTTGATTTTTGATAATACGTTTCTGGACATGTAAACTTTGTTTATTGTTGGTCAATGTCTTGCCGATGTATTGACTCCTGTCTCCTCCTTGACATGTATTGGTCATATGATAAGAAGGGTTCTGAAAAGTTTTCATTTCGGAACAGTGCTTCATTAGTATCCAAATCAATGAATACCATGTTAGCTTTCATCCATGACACTGCTAAGATACACGGCGTTGCTGATCTACTTGGTGGCAGTACATGGAGCTTGGTAGTGTACAGGTGTGCCTGCACTATGATTGGTAATATAATAGACCACAACGTGGACACCTCATCACCCGATGCTACTTTCAACCGGTGTGTCTCTGGGATCGTCCTCATTGGTCCAAGTTTTTGAAAGAGCTCAAAGCTGATGACACTCATTTTTGCTCCAGTGTCAAGCAATGCATAGATTTCAACTTGTTCTGTGCCTGCATAAGCTTTTATGTAAGGACTACACCACGTATCTTCCAAGTTGTCAATGATACTTTCTTCCTAAGCCCTAAAGTTTGTTATTGTCTTTGCTAATTCTTCACTTTGTATATCCGCTTCGATTGTTCGGAATGTCGAAAGAGGATATTCGTCAGTCATCATTGGTGTGACCATGTTTATTGTCCTGAGAAACTGCTTTCGCTTAGCAATGCGTTCCTTGGCTTCTTGTTGTGCCTGGTTCTAAATTCTTTGTTGTTCCTGTCTATAGGCTTTTCCATAATGCAATTGAAACAACATTTCCGGTGTTAAAGGTAGATGATATTTTTTCAAACGACACCCACTAATCCAGTTCGGCATTTCTTTTCCATCTAGAGTCGACAGTTTTACTGCTCCGCTGGACGATATTTCTTGGACCAAATAAGACCCCATTTCCCTTTTCTTTAGCTTTTGGGCATGTTGTTTAAGGGTGTATACTAAGACATAGTCGCCCGTTTTAAAGTCCTTGTTCTTGACATGTTTGTCAAAAAACTCTTTTTGTTGTCTTTTTTTTTGCATATATGGCTGCTACAGCATTGAGCCATAACTCATCTAATTTTTCAAGGTCCGCTAATCGTTTTGAAAGCTCATGCCCCGTCCAGTCCAATTGTGTGGCTACCCTTAGTGTGGGGATCAAAAATTCAATAGGCAATATTGCATTTAACCCATATACCATATTAAATGGTGTAGCATTGAGTGTTGTTTTATATGCAATTGGATAAGCCCACAATGCCGAATATAGCATTTGATCCCAGTCCGTTCTTGTTTCACTAACCAGTTTTGTAAGAATGTGCACAATATTTTGTTTGTCGTTTCTGCTTGACCATTGGCTTGTGGATGGTAGGGTGCAGATTGCGATGAATTACCATAAACTCATTTAAGAGATGTTGGATAACTTCATTTACAAAGTGTGTCCCTCTATCACTCACCAGCTCGATGGGAAGGCCATAATGTGTAAACACATATTCATATAAGAATTGTGATGTGGTTCTAGCGTCTACTTTCGTTGTGGCTTTCGCTTCCACTCATTTGGTCATGTAATCCGTGGCCACTATGATATATTATGCTTGTGAATGATACGTTGGTGGAGTAATAGGACCAACAAAGTCCAATCCCCATTTAGTGAATGCTCGAGCATTCATCATTGATCTTAAAGGCATTTCGTCTCTTTTAACTGGTACCTTAGTGCATTGACCTTTTCACGAATTCTGCTACATCTTGAATCATGGTCGGCCACCATATACCTGCAACCATAATGATTTTTACGGTTCTCTCTGCTGAAAAATGACCTCCTGCTATGCCTGCATGAGCTTGTTTCAATAATGGAAAGTAGTCATTTTCATGACGAACTAACTCAGTTGGTCATCGGTTCCTCTTTTATACAATTGGTCACTAATGAGGGTATACCTATTCGCTTCGGTTTGTAAAGCCTTTTGCCTGGCTTTAGACCAATCTCCTGGAAACTCCTTATTAGTCAAATATTCCACAATGGCATGAATCCATGCTGGTGCTACTGTCACTTGGTATAATGTGGCATAATCCACAGTGGTATTGGATGTGCAAAAGTTGCATTTCTTGATGTAATTAGCTACATCGCCTACCATTCCTGGCCAATACACTCCAAGTCTTCTTAATTGTTCATAGGTCATTTGATTTCCTCGATGGAATCCCCCTGTTTGTGTATGGGCTTCCTCTAGATACGCTTCGTACTCCTCTGGGCCTATACACAACCTTAGAATCCCATCGTGTCCATGATGGTACATTCTTCCCGCAAGCATTGTGTAATTTCGTGCTTGTCTAACGTCTTCCACCGTGTGTTTGTCGTCAAGATTCATTCCATATGTCAGCAACGGAATAAATTGCTTTGACCATTTCGGTACCATCTCTATATTAAACAGGTATGCGTCTGGGAGATCATCATCTACCCCAGTAGCTTT
Organism: Adiantum capillus-veneris; assembly: GCF_014529385.1. NCBI lineage: Eukaryota > Viridiplantae > Streptophyta > Polypodiopsida > Polypodiales > Pteridaceae > Adiantum > Adiantum capillus-veneris. The sequence continues at coordinate 94,603,466 of NC_140959.1, read as the reverse complement.
TTCGCCATGTAGTAATCGAGAAAGGTGGTCTACTCTTTGATGAGTTTTTCCTTTCTTAACTACTACCGTAAAATCAAACTCCAGCAACACAATGAACCATCTTACAATTCGTCCCATGTTACAAGGTTTGTTTACTAAGTACAAGAGCGCCTGATGATCCACAAAAAATGTGAATTTGTTCGCAAGTAATGCCGAAATTTCTTTACCACATATATCATACCCAATCCTTCTCTTTCAGTGGTGGTATAATTCTTTTCTGCACTGTTGAGTTGTCTACTAGCATAACTGATTGGAAAATCTGTATTACCCTCCCCTGGTTGTGCTAATATACAACCTATTGCAAATGCCGAAGCATCTACATGTACATGGAAGATCTTTGACCAATCTGGTGCTTTTAGAATTGGTGCAGATACCAGTGCATCTTTTAGTTTCTGGAATGACTCCTCACATTGATTGGTCCATATGAAGAGCGTGATTAGACTATACAAGGGTTTTGCTATTACAGCGTACATGTAGATAAAACGTTGGTAGTATCCACAATGTCCCATAAATGATTGTACCTCTCGTACAGTGTTTGGTCTTGGCAATTCTATGATCACCTTTACCTTATCTTCATCAGTGGTAATTCCATTAGCCGATACTATGTGGCCTAAGATTTTACCTTGTCGGACCATGAATACACATTTTTCTGGGTTGAGGCAAATCCTATACGTTCTACATTTTTCGAATACCTTTCTAAGATGATCTATATGGTCTTCTCTCAATAGAGAATAGACACACAAGTCATCCATGTAAATATCCAAGAATATTCGCAAGTATTCTTTAAAAGCATGTGTCATTAATCTCTGAAATGTGGCTGGAGCATTGGTCAAGCCAAATGGCATTACCCTAAACGCATATATGCCCCATTCTGTTGCAAACGCTGTTTTGTATTGATCTTCTAGTTTGACCCCCAATTGGTTATAACCGAAGAATCCGTCTATAAAGCTATAGGCTTGCTTGCCTGCTACTCGTTCCAGGACGTGTTCAGTGGTGATAGGAAGAGGATAGTTGTCCCTTATTGTTGCTGCGTTTACCTTCTTGAGATTCACACACACTCATAATTTCCCGTTTTTCTTGGGTACCACCACTATCGGTGACACCCAGTCCGTGTGCTCTATCTCAAAAATAAATTCAGCCTCCATATGTTTGTCTATCTCTTCCTTTATCTTTTTGGCGAATGTCTCATTGTACGTATATGGACGCTGTTTGCTTGGCTTTGCATTAGACTTCAGAGGGATTGAATGTTCACAAATGTTAGGATCCACCCCCTTCAAATCTTTGTACGACCAGGCAAATACATCACGAAATTCCTTAAGTGTTTTGATCAGTAAGTCCTCTTCTTCTCGGCTTAGATCTGTGGCAATGTAAGCAGGTTGAGGACTTTCTCCTGGATCTGCTAAGTCTATTTTCTTGGCGTTCTCTAGCCCATCGTAGGACTTGTTTGATTTAGGCTCTCTCATTGGTTGATGAACCACCAATCTTCTTTCCTGAATGGTGTACTTACAATAGTGAGGAGGTACATCTATCTTTTTACTCCCATCACTAACGTTCATTCCATCGCTACTTTCCATTTCAATTGTCCATACATTTTTCAGTTTTTGTTTCAAATCATTGTATCTCGTTTTCCGTTCAACTTTCGTTATAATTGGATCACCAGAGACATCCAGTTGTTCTGTTGCAACTCTGTTTTTTGCTTTGCTGGTTTTCTTAGGTTTCAACAGTCTGGACTTAAATCCTGAGTCTTCAACAACCTTAATAAATCTTCCTGACACTTTGTCCTTAGCACAATCAACAGCATGAATGTGTCTTACCCCTGAACTCCGGCATAGGTCTCAGCCTAGTTGGTAGACTGTTATGGTGTCGCCTACTCTTGTATCTTTTTTGGCGTCTCTCACTTTGGTTTGGGAAATTGTAGAAGACGTCATTGTCTTGATCTTGATGGTCGTCTCCCTCCATATTTTCCGACTTCTCGTCATCCGCATTATCCTTGTTTTCACATTGATCAGAAGAATCATAAAATTCTTCTCCCTCCTGCTCGATTTCTTTAGTGGGGATGTCCACATATCCCCCTATCTTAATCTCAAGTTTCGTTTCCGTTTTATTGATCCTCATATTCTCAGTATCTCCATCGTTCTCGTCTTCCTCCACAATTTTGCTCAACATGTAGTATGGTATGATATCATAGCCATTCTCGTCACAAAATTTGGTGGGAGTGACTTCATTGACGCATACATCCAATGTAGCCAAAATTTGAGACCATTCTAGGGGTTCGAGCTTCTCTTCAGGAAAGGGTTCTCTTATATAGGCATCGTCTTCCAAGACCCTCTCTAGTGTCCTTTCATTGTGGTCAAATTCACTACATTGAGATGCTCCGCACATCCATATCTCCTTTTTCTTACAGAGCCACGCTGGGCCCTCTGATCCACTAATGGTGGGGGCTGTTTCCACAGGTGTTATCGTGACATCATGGTAGCTATGATTTTTCATGTTTACACGTGTAGTGGTTTCAGCATGTCTTAGATACAAATAATCATACCCCCAGTCCTGCACCATCTTGAGTTGCCTCATGAACAGCCTACCAAGGATAATTTCATAATTGTTCTTCATGCCGAAATCTACTATGGCAAATGTATGTTCGTACTCTATGCCACATGAAGATACCACAATTGCCTCAAGCAATCCTATAGGCCTTTCTATGTGCCCATCCGCCAGTTGCAACTTCATTCTAGTTGTTCGTATTGCTGGTTTTCCCCATTTTTCCCATAGCATTTTGGTCGCAATGGCAATGCCAGCTCCGTTATCAAGTATGGCCTTAGTCTCTATGCCGTTATACTCAACTGGTAGAGTTGTATTGCCATCTTCACCCTCACAATACTCTCCGACCTTGTTGAGTGGCACTGGTCTAGTGTTGACTTTCTTCGGTTTTGTGTCATTAAGCTCGGTTTCGAAGAACTTAAGAGGCGTCCTTATACCAAATTTTTCAAGACATTTGCCCACTTCCGTCCACATGCTTGGCCTAATTTTTAACAATTCTGCCAATGTGATTGTACACTTGACCGGAGTGGTCAACAAGTCTGTCAAGATTTTAGTGTCCAGTTGATTTGACCCTCCTATTCTTTGAGAAGGTACTTGTGCACTCCTTGACGCACTGTCGAAGCAAAGGACTTGCCGATACACCGTGTGCGAGCCAAAAATGGCTCCAAGCACACAACAAGCCTAAACTAGCAAGCTCAAGAGAGCAAAGGGTGTGTCACTCACCGCTCTACGCTCACCTTCGTGGTGGATTCCTCGCCGCGATGAAGAAGAAGCTGCAGTCGTGCCGTGCTCAACCGCTTCGCCACCGTCGTGCCTTTGTAATGCTCGATCGCACACACACTCTCCCTCTCTCTCTCTCTCTCTCTCTCTCTCTCACATACACACACACACAAGGAGGTGAAGAAGAAGAAGATGGAGATGGAGATGGAGCAAGAGCACTCTTCTATTGCACAAATGAGAGAATGAGTGAATTTTAGGTTTAGTTGGCTTTTTTATGAGCTCACCCCATTCACACTTGGGCGCCCATGATTAGCCAACTAATCCCTTGAATGTCCCGGTTAGAGTGCACCTCTCATCGGTGATCACTCTTACCCTTTTCCTATTGGTCCGACAAGCCCGGTACCTGACTCTACCAAATACATAATACACATCCGTCGTAGGTGATGGGGTGTCCGTGAGCCGTGAGGGTTAACATGCCCCCCTTCCTTATGTAGATTCCGTCCTCGGAAGCTATTGAGTTGAAGCTCGTTCGTCGAGGTGGAAGAGCATTTGAGATGAATGTCCTTAGCCTTCTTCAGTCACTGCAAAATTAACAACATTGGCACAGTAATTGCATTCTTATAAGTGAGTAAAAAGCATATGCAGTTTTAGGTAGACAAATTGATTGGTAAAAGAATTTCAAACAATTTGTCAGCAATGAACATTAAATTGCAATGTAATCAAATGCATAAACAGATGTGAAGGTAAAAAATTAAACAAGTCTGGGGTCGCTAATTTGACGGTCGAAAGGCACTAGAGATCGAATATTAATACCATGGGTAAGATTCTTAATTTTTTGTGGTCAATTAAGTTGTTTAATCGCGAGAGCCAAGTATTCATGTTCGAGGGCTGACTAGAGGCTATATCTAGAAGACCTTGTAGTTAAGATACCATAAAAGGAATTTCTCATGAAATCATCGCCTGACTGATTACTTTTTCTTTGACCCCCCAAAGTCTTTTCACAGTGATTCAATTTGATGTGTGTGCTTATTTTGTATGCCTTGGGTTTTTTGCTTTTCAAGGAAAAGCGCCCACACTGGGAACCTCTAGGGCTCTAGTACCATAGGCAATACATGTGAGTGAAGTACCAAATCAAGCTGAGATTTCTCTTCCAGCTTAAGATTTTACAGTGTGGCACTTTGATTTTTTTTTGTTCATTTTCAGCATTTTACTTTTGTAACTTTGGGGGGTCATATAACACTGATACACCTCCCCAGGCTCCTCACACTAGTAAACTCCCTTTATAATACTTAAGCTAAAGGTCAATAGGGTCAAGCCCACTAGAAAGCCCTAGTACATTTCACACAATGCTGCCTAAATCGGATTAAGAACCTAAGTAACCATTGATTATTAGGAAGGCATTCCCCATGGTATTAAGAGAAGATCTCTAACACCTAACTTGGTCAAACTAGCTTAGTTGGACTGCTTGATTTTTAAACCTAGACAAGTGATTATGACAAAAAATTACATTGAATGAAATGTTTGTTACTAAGCAAATGTGCTGGATATTATCCTACCAATCACAATTAAAGCAGACAATCATAGATGCAAAAAAGATAAGGGGCAATGCTAATGGACAAGAAACACCTGTTTGTGTCGATGGTCGCGCTTGATTTGAAGAGTGAGTCGAGATAAAGATTCCATGAAGGCCCAAATCCTATCAATCGCAACACGCTCCTGTACACACTAGGAAACAAAAGGAATACCTCCAGGAGGCACATTAGTGGGAAAAGGTACCAACACTTATTGAACACAACAAAAAACGTAAGGAACCCTAACCTAATTATTTGCACTCCCCTAGAGAGTCAAGGGAATAGGATATTGTAGAGGTTAGGGGGAAACCCTAAGGCTAAACCCCTACCCTCGTCGTCGAGATAAACAAAGTCATCATCCATGAGACCATATGTGCCATCCGTGTAGTCCTGTAAATTTTCTTCTTCATCATAGGTGCCCATGTTTACTAAGAAGGTCACTAGACGCCTATAGTCATCTTGGTCAAAAGGGTAGGCTTGTGCAATGGGAGAAACGCTCTCTACTAAGTATGGATCAGACGTGGTCAAGAGACGTATCAGCCATTCTAACTCCTCAAAATTCCTCTCACATGCTAGCGTACCTATCAAATCCCATTCACATGCAAGCACTGGAAAGACCATGTGAAATATTTGTGAAAAGTAACGAGGGTACCTCTCACCCAAGGCAGGAGTGGATGACTCTAGCGTACTAGCCATATCTGTACACGCAAATAGATAATGGTTAGAGTGCAAATATTACAAGGGTCGTGTTCTTGTGCATGATTTGTTTTTATGATTTGTGTTATGGCTCTTGCTCTTTTACTTTTTTATCTTGTTTTTGTGAGTATAAGGCTTTATATATACATTCCCTAAGATTGGAGATTAAGAGGTCAGGGAGAAAGGTTGAGAGGGAAGCAAGTGAATGATGGATGTCCACAAACACTCCCCCCTTCCTTGGGTAGATCATACCGTTTGAAATGATGTCGTCACCCTTTGAAACCAATTGTTCCAGTTGGTAACAGGTGAGGATTTTTGCCAGTAGTTTTCTATTACCCTAGGTGCCTCGTCAAGTTGCAAGGGTGGTAAGGTACTCTCCCAGGATCGAACTTGAAGTGGTTCATCAGGTGATTCTTGAACACTGGGAGGTGTGGATTCTTTTGTAGCTTCATGGAGGTCCACTACTATAGATGGAGGCTGTGAAGAAGCTTTTACCTGTATGGATGTATTACATGAGGAGCTAGAAGCTTCATGGAACTCCCCCCTTCCTGAGCTAGGTGGAATAAATTGGTTTTTCCTTGGAGCCCAAACTAGCTCTAGACTAGGTGTGTAGCATTCTGTGATCTTTCGCTTCCCACGGTCTGCCATTGGCTTTAGCGTTACACTGTTTGACTCATATGGATTTGTTGTCGATAGGGAAGGACACATTTTACGTTTAGGTACCCATATTTGCTCATTTCCATCATAGTAGCCTTGGGCTTCTAATAGTTGTTTTGGAATCCATCTTGATTTGGTCTTGACTCTCCTAGGGCGCGCTCTTGGTTTTTCGGGGAAATTTTTTCTTGGAATGGATGGCCTGGTTGAGGTAGTTGGAAGTAAGGCCTTGGGGACCCATTGATATGTACTCTTAGGTCGTGCAGGTTCAGTACTTGCAATATTACTGCTTGCTGCAACTACAAGTGTTAAAGTGCTAGGTTCATGGGTAGCTGGCAAAGACGAGTTAATCACCTTGGCTTGTGAATGTTGGCTATCCTTCAACTTTGCTAGAGTTTGCAATGTAGGTGAATTTGCTTGAATGATAGGGGTAAGAGTCGGTGGTCGCGTTGTGACACTACCAGTATCCCAATCAATAGTGCATTTGGTTGCCAACATCCACGTGCGTCCCAGGTTTACGTTGCCTTCCATAGCTCCGGCGGGCATGTCATAGACAACAGGGGTCTGAAGGACTCCAAGAATAGCAGTTTTCTTTTTATTAATTCCCTTGACTTGCATCGTACTCGGGGATAGGGTCGGTTTTCCTAATTGACACCAAACTCCATAGGATAACAAATTGTGTTTAGCTCCCGTATCTAATAAGGCATTGTATAGTACTTTCCCATAGGGGCTATTTAGCTCAATTGGATATCGTAGGGGTGGCTCAGATTCTAATGAGTTGTCATCTGTGTCCTTGAAAAATGCTTGCGTGATTCCCAGATTAGCCTCTCGTTGGCGTCTAAGATGTTGTTGTCGTTCTCAAGCCTCAACTCTTGCTTGGATTTTTTAAAGCTCTGCTTGTTCCTTGGCAGCCTTCTTTTGATGGATGGCTTGCAACTCTTCCTGGCTTAGAGGATCGTAATATCTTTTGAATTTACTCCCATTAAGGAATCCAATGGTTTCAACTCCATCTAGAGTCTCCACACGAATGGTCCCTTACGGGGTAATTTCACACACTCGATATGGTCCCTTACCAGCGTATTTCAATTTCTTCTTTTCATTACGTACCCCGTACATAAGAACTTTATCACCAACCTTGATGTCTTTATCCTTTAAATGGCTATTAAACCACTTATTTCTCCTATCCTTCTCCACTAGAGCATTTCGCACAGCTAATTGCCTTTCTTCATCTAGCCTTTCCAGGATATATAATCGCTCCACTAAGGGGTTACCATCCCAACCTTCTTGAGAAGCTACTCGAAGACTAGGAATGACAAACTCCCATGGCATAACTGCTTCTTGGCCATACACCATCTTAAACGGTGTGCAATTAATAGCAACTTTATACGTAGTACGATAAGCCCATAAAGCTGATGTAAGCTTTAGGTCCCAATCAGTGCGATGAGCCTCAAGTGTCTTTGTCAAAATGGAGATGAGAGTTTTGTTGGTACTCTCAGCTTGGCCATTTGCTTGGGGATGATAGGGTGTAGACTTGTGGTGAGATATCATGAAGTTTGATGTGAGTTCTTTTATTACTTCATTTATAAAATGAGTTCCATTGTCACTCACAAGTTCAAAGGGGCATCCAAAACGTGTGATAATGTTCTCAAAGAGGAACTTAGCTGTTGTTTTTGCATCCGCCTTTCGTGTTGCTTTTGCTTCAACCCATTTGGTTACATAGTCGGTAGCCACAATGATATATCGTGATTGCGTGTTACGTGCAGCCGGACTAATCGGTCCTACAAAGTCTAAGCCCCACTTTTCAAATGGTTGGGTTACCTTGATGGGATGTAGAGGCATACTATCACTTCTTTGTGGCTTCTTGAAGCGTTGGCATTCATCACATCCCTTTACAAAAAGTGATGCATCCTTAAATAGAGTGTGCCACCAATAGCCTGACTGTAAGATCTTTCGGGCAGTCAACTTTCCTGAAAAGTGACCACCAGCTACGCCCATGTGTGCCTCTTGTAGAATATATAAATACTCATCCTCGCGGGCACAGTGTCTAAGAACATCATCTTTTCCTCTCTTATAGAGAGTTCCAGCCAATAAGCAATAGGGTTCGCATTCGTTGATTAATTTTCGAGCTATATCTATTCGCAGCTCTTTGGGTGGAAAACCATTAACTAAGAAGTTAACAATCTTTTCACTCCATTCAGGCATTGTCTCAACAATGAACAAAGGAGTATCAGGCAATTCATCATCAACCCCCGTAGGAGCTTCGCCATTAGGGATACGAGATAAATGATCCGCCATGACATGTTTCCTCCCAGGCCTCACAACAACGGTGAAGTCAAACTCAAGAAGAATTAACAACCATCGTGTAATTCGACCTGTGGAACACGGCTTGTTTACCAAATATAGCAATGCTTGATGATCAACATAAAACACAAACTTGGTAGCAAGAAGGTAATAGCGAAATTTCTTTACTGCGTAAATCATAGCTAGACCTTCGCGCTCTGTAGTAGTGTAGTTCATCTCGGCATCATTTAATTGGTGACTTGCAAAGCTAATAGGGTAGTCCAATTTATGTTCTCTTGGTTGAGTTAGAACACACCCAATAGCAAAATTTGATGCATCAATATGCACATGAAAAGGTACATTCCAATCGGGTGTTCGCAGGATTGGAGCACTTGTTAGGGCCTTCTTTAATAACTCATAAGATTGATGACATTCTTCCGTCCAGTGAAACTCGATAAGAAGCTTGTACAATGGACACGCTATCTCGGCAAAGTTTGAAATAAACCTTCGATAATAACCAACATGGCCCATAAGTCTTTGAACCCCTTTATAGTTAGTAGGTGGTGGCAAATCGGCAATGGCTTTAATCTTACTCTCATCTGTGGATATCCCGTTCTTGGACACTATATGCCCTAGAATGACTCCATGCTTAACCCAAAATTGGCATTTGAAAGGGTTCAATGAGATGCGATAAAATCTGCACCTTTCAAATATTTTGCGTAGATATAACAAATGCTTCTCCCAAGAAGAATAAACACAAAGGTCGTCTAGGAAAGCTTCACAAAACTCCCTTAGAAATTCTTTAAACGCAGTGTTTATTAATCGTTGGAATGTAGCAGGGGCATTTGTTGAGCCAAAAGCCATAACACGAAATGCAAACACTCCAAACTCTGTGATAAAAGCAGTTTTAGCTTGGTCCTCTAATGCAATTGTGATTTGATTGTAACCAGAGTACCCATCTAAAAAGCTATAAGCTTCTTTGCCCGCAACTCTTTCAAGCACATGTTCTGAATATGGCAAGGGATAATGATCTCTCCTAGTGGCTGCATTAACTTTCTTGAGGTCCACGCACACTCTTAGTTTCCCATTCTTTTTTGGCACAATGACTATTGGAGAAACCCATTCTGAGTGCTCAATAGGGTATATGAATCCGCATTGGATAAGTTTTTCAATCTCCTCTTGTACAATTTTGGCGTACTTAGGATTCATTGGATAGGGTCGTTGCTGGACGGGTTTAGCAATGTTGATCATGGGAATTGTATGTTGCACCACAGAAGGTGGAACGCCCTTCATGTCATGATATGTCCAAGCAAAGATATCCTTGTATTCCTTGAGGAGCTCCTTAAGTACAGCCTCTTCAGTTTCGGTAAGGTCTTGAGCAATAAAGACTGGTTTAGACTCCTCACCTAGTTCTGCTAATTCTATCTCTTTAACTACCGCTGGACCATCATAGACTCCACTGCTTCCATTGGTAGGTATTCGTTGGGCTTTGGCATACACAACCTTTCGCTCCCCGGTGGTATAAGATTTAAAATGTTCAGGAGCCGTATGTAAGTCAGCAGGCTCTTGTCTTGACAGAGACCTTTCTTTTAGTTCTGCCTCCTTTTGTTGTTGAGCTAACTCTCGGTTTTGACATCTTTTTATAGTTCGACTCAATTTCGGGTCTGTAACCTCCAATTGAGCGAGGTCAATGGGTCGCGGGCTGCACCACATGACACTCTGGAGATGTTCACCCCAATTGTCTACTAGCTTTCGATGAGCATCACATGCCCCTAGATAGCTAAGCCATTCTGTAGTAGATCTTTCCTTGTTTATCCTAGCTCTCACATTTGCTCAATATCGTCGTCTCTTATATGACCTTTGTTTCTTGTTAAGGTTTTGATTTTGGTAAATGTTTGAACTCGACTCGCCTGATAGGTCTTCACTTGTATTTTCTTCACTCTCATATGAATTACCATAGATGGTCGTACTAGGCCTTGAGTGTTCAGTTTCTATACTTGGTTCACTCGATGTTTCCTCAGGTTCTGAATCCATTTCTTTCTGAGATTCCGTTTCTGATATGTATTGGCCTGAAGCCTTTGAGGAATCATCGGTTTCACTCTCAGGTAGGTGTGCCTCTTTCTTATCATCGGATGTTACATGCGCTACACCTAACATGTTTACTGGTGCAATGTATGGTATCTCTTCCCCATCTGGTGTTACCCAGGTTGTTCCTCTAGCTCCTTATGTATCTATAGTTGTCGCTAGGTGTACCCAATCGACATTGTCTGACTCAGCCATTCCGGGTAGGATATCTATATAAGGAGAGTTCTCCCCAATGTCTTCGTTACATGTGTAACAATACTGTAATGGAGCTGAGTGAATTGTTGTGTCTGATCGATTATCAATGATGAATTTATTTCCTAGAGGATGCGTTCGACCACTTAAAAGATCAACTCGAATGACAGAGTCTTGGAACTGTAAGTAGACGTGGTTTTTGGACCAGTCATGCACCATTTTTGCTTCCTCATGAATGGACGCCCTAAGATCATCTCAAATGACATAGGATGCTTGGAAAAATCCATAACAATGAAAGTCTGCCTTACCTTGTGTCCCAAGACCTTGATTCTGAGATCCTTTAGCATTCCAATAGGCGTAACAATAGATAAATTAGCCAATTTTACCACTACGCTTGTGGCTTCAAGGTGAGGTCGCCCCATAGACTCCCAACAACTCTTTGTCACCATGCTGACTCCTGCACCACCGTCAAGGACCCCCTTTACAGTTAATCCTTTAGTAGTGATTGGTAGAGTAGCATTAGATTCATCACCTTCAAAGTATTGCCCCAACTTGTTAACGGGTACTTCAGTTACAGATTCATGTCCCGCTAGGTCAGATGGTGGTGCTAAATGTTCCTCATCATTCATTACCGAGTCAGGTTTGTTCATATGTACAAACTATGGTAATCCGGCCTGTAATTCTCCATTGAGGAAGGCTCGAAGAGCTGAGACTAGCTCGGGGTCTTTATATAGTTTGGACATGATGGTGGTTCTAACTTCTGAAGACATGAAATCCATCAATTTGGCAACATTTAATGGCATCTTGTGGGACGTAGGACCCTGACAAGAGAATGGTGAAGATGGAATCTCCACTTCCTCAAGGGGGTCGGGCATACCCTCACCAAACATTCTCTCTAGTAGGAAAGGTGTGTGTCCACTTTCAGATGTCCTACCCTCACTCTCTTCCCGAATGATACTGGGTATAGCTAACGGCCTGTAGTTCTTGTGAGGTTGAACTTGTGTGGGAAACATTGTGTCCGACATCTGGATATGTTTGGGTTCAGGTTCTAATGTTCGTTGAGTTTCTTCCACCAAACCCCTCAGTTGTTGGACTCGTTCAATTTCCACTGTTGGGTTTGGATAGGTTCCAATCTTTCTCTTGCAATCCTCATTTTTTGTCTCTCGTGGCTTATCTTGGGGGTTCGCAACTGGGTGGTTTAACTTTGAATACTCTTTTGGTGTTCGTCGTAATTCCCTCTCGTGATCCTCCTCACTGGCTTTTTCCTTTGTAGTAATAGTTTTGGTCTCCGTGGTCTCTATCGAATCTGAGTCATCCTCAGGGTCATTCATATACACGGGATCCTCTCCTGTCCCTATATTAGTCTTTGAACTAGGTTTTGAGCTAGAAGCATTAAGGGATTTCTTTATTCGTGTTTTCTTCTTTCTCGCTCGGCCAATGGATGCAGCATCTCTCTCTTCAAGGATGTAATTTTACTTTTGGAGCATCGACCGTGTGAGTGCATTCATTGGTGCTATGTTTATAGTTGGTGGTGTCCCATCAACAATCTCTATTATGTTCAATGGTGTGATTTTCGGTGCGTTTGGATTGTTAGGACACTGTGCGATCAAATGATCTATGCCACAACGATTACAAGTGAGTATTGGCATTGCCAATGCATTCCCTTGACTTGTTTGCATTAGTGCAGCATTCTTTTGCATTCTAATGGGGCACTCAGCTACTCGATGTGGTCCACCACATTCGTAGCACTGAAGAGGTGGTCTCCTGGCAAAACTATTAATGTTTTGGCCTCTTGCTGCTAGCGCAGTAGCTTGATATACCGGTTTGATTTGTCCCCAATGGTCTTCCATATAGTACATGGGACACTCCTCAAGCATGTCGACTCCATAGGTGATACTAGAGTCTATGTCCTCTTCGCAATCTACATAAGTACTAGATGAATCGCAACCTATTTGGTTCATAGGTGTAACTCTTGGATGAGGGGGTTGCGGTCCTAGCACTGGAGGTGGCAATGGTGTGGTTTGGACCACATTTTGGGTTCTAGGGACCATGTGCTATAATGGAAACTGTTGCTCCATGGGTGGGGTAGGCATCAATGCAGGAACTCGAGGTGAGTCTGCCCAAGCTATAGGTGGTCTATTTTCCATGATGCGTTTAAGCATTAGGCAATCCTTCGCTTGATGGCCATACCTACCACACGCGTTACAAGTCCCGTTAAACTTTACTATGAAAGTAGGGCATTCACTCGTAGTATGTGGGCCCAAGCAAATTGAGCACCATTGTTGCTCCCTTCTTGGATACATATGAGTGTTTTGTGGAGCACGATTACCCCTAAGGCTTTCTTGGATGGCCTTGGTGAGATCTGCCAAAGTCATCTCAGATATAATTTGCTCTTTCACGATTGGCTTTATCTTCATTGGCTCATGCCCTGACGCTTGCGAGCTACTAGACTTCGGCTCGGCGGACACTCTTTCTCCTGCAATCATTAAATTATCCTCCAATTGGATTGCATTCATGGTGACTGCTTCCCAAGTAGTGATACCTCTAATGACTAGGCCATTATAGATACTTTCATGTCGTAGTCCCCTAATGAATCTATCGAGCAATTGGTTGTTGTTGAATTGCTCGTTTGGATTGCATCGAGAATTTAAATTCTTTAGGCGACTAATGAAGTCTCTCACAAATTCACCTTCTTCTCGTTGGGCTTTCTGGAGCTGAGAGGCTACACCCCAAAGTACTCCCTCTCGTATGTATTCTTTTAAGAACAGCCTCCTAAGAGTAGAGTAGATCGTTTTCTCTTCTACTCTTAAGGTTCTATACCAATCTCCAGCCTTTCCGCTTAGGGTCAAACTCAAAGCCTTACACTTATGTAGCTCATTGTGCTCTTCCAAGGAATCACACACATGTTCAAAGACTTCCATATGCTTTCTAGCATCTCCGTCTCCATTGAATTTCTGTGTGAGCTTAGCTACTTGAATTGCCTTGCTCCTAGGCTCTCTATCAGGTGCACTACGCATGTTTTCTGCAATAGAGCGACCGATAGTTTGAGCAAATGCTGCCACATCTCCTATTTGAGCAGGTATAATGGGTGTATGTGCTCCTGGAACCACATGTGAGATGGGAGTTGGCCTTGGCCTTGGCCTTGGCATACGCGCGGCTCTTGGGTCCCATATTTCGTATGGTGGTGTACCAGACGGTGGTCCAAAGTTTACAGGCGTGGCCCTAGGCAAAGGGGGTGCCTGATATGGCATGTTATTATTAAATGGCATGGCTCCACTTGTATAAGAGCTTGGATAATTCCATTGTGGATTGTAAGCTCTTGGAATAATCGGAGGTGTAGGAGCTACATGAGGCTGAGGTACGACAGGTGCACATGATTGATACATACATGTAGGTATAGTTGGGGGCACTGTGCTACTAGGCATCGGCGCAGTATTAACAAATGAACTCCATGGTGTACTTCTTGTCATGCTCACCACTGGGATATGCATGGTAGCCGTAGTGTCATTAAGAGAAAGATGAGCTAGATCTGGGAAGGTAAAGCTGCCACTTGTGGGCTCAGATTGTACTGAGGCTCCTGGCGAAACAACATATGGAGGATCAATGGGGCTCACTGAGGGAGTCTCCATTTGTGATAGGGTTGGTTGGTTGGCCTTTCCCGTATCCAAGAATCTCATTAGGCTTGTTGAAGGCATGCTGATCCCTGTGTTCTGTCTTTCTAACTCGACAATCCTATGGAGGACATCACAAACTTTCTGTTGTTGCTCATCTATGCTAGTAGCACCCGATGTGGATTGTAGAACATCTAACCAACCCACATGATAGGTGTGTCCTGTGTACCGATCAGTTAAAGCTTCTGCTTGTAGTTCATACTCCCAATTTTCGTTTAGGAATATCCCATCTAGGCCTGGCGTGCTGGAGGTTTCCCTTGAAGTGGAAGCATTATTGCTCCCCATAGCTTGCCCCTCCGTGACTGCTACCTTGGGAGCACTCGGTTGCTCGGCTGGCATGATTGTTGTCATAGGAGCCTTTGCTTTCAGGGCTCGACTTTGTTCTAGCCCTCGTAGGTTCTCAATTTCCCTCTCTCTTGTTGCTTGCATATAGCGTTTGATCTCTTGCACTTCGGCAAGACTCCTACCATCGGGTAGTAAAAACTCAGAGGGAGATAGTCCTAAAGGATCAGGAGGTGCAGTGGATGGAACATTCACATGCACACTCTCAAGAAGCATAGAGTCTATTTTAGGCATGAATGACGAATTTACTTCCCCACTCCCTTCATTTATTTCATTAACCGCATGTTCGGAGCGAGTAGCTCTACTAAGGGTCTCTTTTAAGCGGCTAAACACGTTGGACCCGGGCCGTGGGCCCATGGCATGCATGTCTTGACTTGAACTATCAGGGTTTGGTGTAGGATACCCCTCCATGACTTCGTAGTCAGAGGAAGAATCACTAGACGCGATATGAGGATCTTGGGTCGCGCTACCTTGAGTCCCGGCCGAAGGTCCAGAACCTAGGGTGGAGGAATAATGGGTGCCCACGTAAATGGAGGCACTACCAATATGCTCGTGCTCTAACACTCGTCCAGAGCGTAGATTCATATGACTTCCACACTCTAAGCGCGTTGGTGAGTGCCCGTGAAGGCCGCTCACTTAGTTTTTTTTTTTTTAATGTGTTTATAACCCAAGTTTTTCGTTATTCTTGGTTATTTTTTGTAACCAAGCCACAAAATATGGCGTGTAATAGCTCAAGACGAGCGTTTTGGTTAAAGAAACGTGCCGTGCTTTACAGCTCCCTATTCGGCTACGTGAAGCCCTCGAAATCCTAAAAATAGTCTTTATAGTCCTCGAAATCCTAAAAATAGTTTTTAAATATAAAAAGGTGTATAAACTATATTTTAAAACTGAGGACTGAGGTCTGGGTTTGGGCTTGATCTTGGGGAATGATCCCCAGCCCGATCCTTCTTTTTAAAATAAATTTTTTATTTTTTTATTTTTTTAAAGTCGTCGCGGCCGCGCCGCGCGCGCGCATACACACACTTAACCTACACCTAACTTATCTACCTACAGCTAATAGAGATACTGCCACACACACTCTAACATTGTTTACACAATACTACAGTAGCTAACAGATCTACAAAACTAACCTTACAGAACTAACATTCCATAGCTAATACCTTAATTCTAACAGTACATTGCAAAAAAATTGTAACTCCTTCTTTACAGAAAACAAAAAAGACAGTATAGTGTAACAAAAATCTTCTCCACACAACCACACACCTTCCTTCTTCACAAATCCTTCAATTGAAATTGCATCACAAGAAAGCGTAAAGTGCTTAACCGAGCTTAGTGTAGGGCATTTCCCCAGCAGCGGCGCCAAAAATGTACACTCCTTGCCGCACTGTCGAAGCAAAGGACTTGCCGATACACCGTGTGCGAGCCACAAATGGCTCCAAGCACACAACAAGCCTAAACTAGCAAGCTCAAGAGAGCAAAGGGTGTGTCACTCACCGCTCTACGCTCGCCTTCGTGGTGGATTCCTCGCCGCGATGAAGAAGAAGCTGCAGTCGTGCCGCGCTCAACCGCTTCGCCGCCGTCGTGCCTTCGTAATGCTCGATCGCACACACACTCTCCCTCTCTCTCTCTCTCTCACATACACACACACACAAGGAGGTGAAGAAGAAGAAGATGGAGATGGAGATGAAGCAAGAGCACTCTTCTATTGCTTAAATGAGAGAATGAGTGAATTTTAGGCTTAGTTGGCTTTTATATGAACTCACCCCATTCACACTTGGGCGCCCATGCTTAGCCAACTAATCCCTTGAATGTCCCGGTTAGAGTGCACCTCTCATCGGCAATCACTCTTACCCTTTTCCTATTGGTCCGACAAGCCCGGTACCTGACTCTACCAAATACATAATACACATCTGTCGTAGGTGATGGGGTGTCCGTGAGCCGTGAGGGTTAACAGTACTCTTCAAATTTCTGACCTTGCCTCGTAGTCTCCCATGTATGGTGGCAAAGTTCTGAGTGATGCTGGTCTGCTATCTTCGGATGCAACTGAACCATTATCCCCTTGAAATGATTTAGCGTCTAAATCCATTGGAGGCTTATTCAAGTTCAACTCCGAGAAAGGCGCTGACTCGACTTTTTTTGTCTCATATTTTTCTTGAGCTTTTCTCACCGTTTCCCATAGCTCTTCATGCCAATTTTCTTCCACAATAGGTGTATATGGTGGAAAATCTTTCAGTGATTCATCAGTGCTATTAGGCACGATTCTTGCATCCTCTACATCAGGCAAGGATTTAACTTTTTCTATCTTGTCAGGTACCCTTTGTTCGGTTATTGGTGTTTCATTGTTTGGAGGTTTGATTATTCTATCTCCCACTTCCATAGGTGGAGGCTCTAGTAAAGCTTGTGCAGTTTCAATCAACTGCTTGCACATCTCTAGTCTTTGTTTTTCTATCTCTAGATATGGATATGTCATCCACCTTTGCTCTAGAGTCTATCTGTTCTTCAATCTTGCTTCATATGCTTGCAAGATTGCATCTAAGGGTTCGTTGACCTTATCTACCAATAAAGACCCTCCTGAGCTTGTGCTTCTTGGTCCCTCCGTTGATTTTAGAGAGTCGGACTCTCTTTGTTGTTTAAGTTGCTCTCGAGCTATTGTTAGCTCAGCTTCTACATCTTTCTGTTTTCGCTCACGTCTAGCTTTCATTTTCGCTCTTCGTTCTTTCCAAGGATTATCACGACTGACGCTAGACTTGTCAGTCTTGATTTCTTCTTGATTTTCATTGTTACTCCTGGGCTGATTGTCATTTTTCCTTGTTTGGGCTCTCGTCAAGACCTTAACAGGAATTGGAGTTTCGTTTTCTGAACCTCCACTGGAAGGCAGTGCTCCCAGCATATTCAAAGTAGTTTTTGCTCCTTTGCTCAGGTTTTTAGGGCAATCAGGGATCAAGTGAGTAATTCCACACTCAGTGCAATATGCGTTGACCCTAATGATTTCATCATGAGGACAGTCCCTCAGCCAATGGTCTCCACCACACTTGTAGCATGGTCCCTTAGGCTGTTGAGGTGCTCCTTGAGCTCCTCTTTGTTGGTGTGCAAACCTCTACCCGCTCATGCCTCCGTTGGCTATGAACAACAGTGTTCTTTCATCCAAGCTATATCTTCCTTCCCCCGCTGTCTGTGCAGCAGTTGGTGGTCCTGTATTTCCTATCATGCTCCATGGTTCTGGTGTGGAGGGTTCTTTAGGTGGATAATAGACAGAGTTTGCCATATATTGATTGGGCTCGTCGTAGTATGCATGCATAGGCACCAAAGCCTTCTCATCCGATTCAATTACTGTTGGTGTGTATCTTATGCCGACTGGTTGTAATCCTGGTAGGGGTGGTTGTTGTCCCAACATTGGTTGGGACAACAACCACCCCTACCAATGTTGTCCCAACATTGGTTGTGGTCTTTCTACACCTACAGGCCCTGGTAGGTTGCCTGTTTGATATCTAGGCATCGGTGGGACTTGAGGGGATGTTGCTTGAGCTTGCGGAGCATATGGTCATTCTCTCCTTGTTATAATATACCACAACCACCATATCCGAGAATACTTCTATGAATCAAGTGGGTTGTGAGTCATCTATTGCTTGTTTGGAAGGCTGTGAGGAAGATATAGACCCTAACATTGCCTATGGGATTGATGGGCTTGAAGAAAGTCCACAATACTACATGGAGGACTATTGGGGACAAGTCAAATGTGTCTATCAAGTAGCTACTCTTGCTGCAAGAGGCCAAAATATCAATTACACTATCAAGAGACCACCTCTTGAATGCTATGAGTGTGGAGGTCCACATCGTGTGGCCGAGTGTCCTATTAGGCTACAAAAGAATGCCACACTAATGAAAACCAATCAAGCGAGCACGTCTACAATGCCGATACTCATGTGTAATCAATGTGGCATAGTAGATCATTTGATTTTCCTAAGTCCAAATAATCCAAATGCGTCGAAGATCACGCCATTAAACTTGATTGAAGTTACCAAGGAGCCATCACAAAGTACACATGTGGTACCAATAAACGTACTCACATAATCGATGCTCCCAAAACAAAATTATATTCTTGAAGAAAGAGACACGACATCAATTGCCCAATCTTAGAAGAAGAAGAAAACACGAAGGAAGAGATCACAAAAAGCAGCGAAGTCATACCCCAGTTCAAAGACCGACGCAGGGACTGGTGACGACCTCGTATATATGAATGACATTGAAGAGGTTGATTCGGGTGAAACCATGGAGACCAAAATGACCATTAAGAAAGAAACCAACAAGGAAGATCTTCATGAGCCACAATGGCCAAGATCCAAGAAGAAGATAGGAACTTATCCAAACCCTACAGAGGAGATCAAGCGAGTAAGCAATTAAGGCTTTTGGTAGAAGATACCTAAAGGTATCCAGAACCAGCACCTAGGCAGATCCAAATTACAGACACATTGTTCCTTACGCAACAACAACCTCACAAAGTCCATAGACCCCTAGCCATACTTAGTGTCATCCAAGAAGAAAGTCACTTAAAGTCATGGGAAAGTGGGTGTACTCACTTCTTTTTGGAGAGAATGGTTACAGAGGGACTACCTGACCCTATCAAAAAAATGGAGATCCCATATTCCCCACATCAAGGGACTGAAGCCCAAAAGGTGCCATTAAATATTGCCAAATTGATGGATTTCATGGCTTCAAGAGTTAGAACCACCATCATGTCCAAACTATATGGAGACCCTAAGCTATTCTTAGCTCTTTGAGCTTTCCTCAATGGAGAACTGAAGGTCGGGCTACCACAATTTGCACAGATGGATGGAGCTAGAGAGATGCCAATAGAGGAGGAACACTTAGATCCACAACCCAACCTAGATGAGAACCCTGTTGTAGAAATACATGCTAACAAGTTGGGACAATACTTTGAGGGTGATGAATCCAATGCAACCATACCAATCACTACCAAGGGATTAACTATGAAGAGAATCCTTTATGGTGGCGTTGGGGTTAGCATTGTGACTAAAAATTGTTGGGAAACTATGTGAAGACCTCACCTTGGGACCACAACCATAATAGTAAATTTGGCCAATGGGTCTATTGTTAAACTTATTGGGATGCTAGAAGATCTCAAGATCAAGGTCTTTGGACATAAAATAAGAAATATTTTCATTGTTATGGATTTCTCCAAGCACACTATGGCATCTGAGATGATCTTAGGACGTCCTGTCATGAGGAAAGCAAAAATGGTGCATGACTGGTCTAAAAACCATGTCTACTTGCAGCTCCAAGGTTCTACTTGCAGGTTAATAATTGATCATACATCTGACACCACAGCTCACTCGGCCCCATTGCAGTATTGTTACACATGTAAAGTGGACACAGATGTTGAGGAAGATTCTCCTTAGATGGACTACCTGGGATTACTAAGTCGGACAATGTGGATTGGATCCACTTAGCAGCAACCATAGACACTTGGGGAGACAGGGGGACGACCTAGGTAACACCTGAGGGGGATTAAATGCCACCACTCGTACCCTTAAACATGCTAGAAGCAATCCATATAGCTTCTGATGACCTACACGATGATGGTTTGACTGGCATTGGAATTAGTAGTGTCTCACAAGACTATACCCCACACGATTTGGGGTCAGAATCATCAATTGAAATTGACTTTGAGGACAGAGAATCTGAGTTAAATCTTAGTGCAAATGTGGGGACAAACCATTCAGGGCCCAATGACAATCTATCCAAGGGAGCAGAAGACACAAGTAGCAATTCATTTAGTGACTCTTCACTAGAGATCAACCGTAATAAAAAATTAGACAAGAAGAGTAAGAGATATAAGAGGCGACGATATCGAGAAAATGTGCGTGCTAGAATAAATGAAAAGAAATCTACCGTAGAATGGCTTAATTATATAGGGGCATGTGATGCTCATCGGATGTTGGTAGATAACTGAGGTGAATACCTTCAAAGCGTTGTGTGGTGTAGTCCACAACCCATTGACATCGCCAAAGAACTGGCAGAGCTTAAAAAGATCCAAGCAAGAGTTGAGGCTCGAGAAAGACAACAACATCTTAGACGCCAACGAGAGGCTAATCTTGGAATCACGGAAGCATTTTTTGAAGACACTTGTTTGATTCATTGGAATCTGAGCCACCTCTACGATATCCAATTGAACTAAATAGCCTCTATGGGAGAGTACTATACAACACATTATTGGATACAAGAGCTCAACATAATTTATTATCCTATGGAGTTTGGTGTTAGCTAGGAAAACCACCCCTATCCACAAGCACCATCCAAGTCAAGGGTGTCAAAAAGAAGAAGATCGCTGCTTTTTGAATCCTACACACTCCTGTTATTTATGACAATGGAACCGTGGTTCAAAGCTTTTTGGTCATGCTTGTTGGTACTATGGAGGGTAATATAAACCTAGGGCGCAAATGGATGTCTACATTCAAATGTAATATCAATTGGGAGACCGGGAGTATCATGATGCAAAAACCAACTCATGTCCCTACGGCTCAAGGAATAACACCTGAAATCTCACCTCTTCATAACACAAAAAACAACAAAATATTGCCAATCCAAAAAGTCACAACATCCTTGCCAGTAGCACAACCCTCTAAAGCTTCAACTTCCATGGCTACGACAGACAGTGCTACATCAAAGGCTCCACGTGATGTGACCAAGGGTACATATCAATGGGTCCCCAAGGTATCGTTATCGGACCACCCTATGGTTCAAGTTAATTCACAAAGGAAATCTCAAAGGAAGGCATCCACTCAGGTTAAGAAGGTGAAAACCAAATCATATTGGATTCCCAAACAACTATTAGAAGCCCAAGGCTACTGTGATGGAAATGGTCGAATTTGGGTACCTAAACGTAAATCGTGTCCTTCTCTATCCACTACGAAACCATGTGAGTCAAACCTTGTGATTCCAAAGTTGATGGAAGACCGTGGGAAGGGAAAGATCACATAATGCTACACACCTATTCCAAAGCTAGTTTGGGTTCCAAGGCAAAACCAATCTATTCGTCTTAGCTCAGAAAAGGGAGAGTTCCATGAAGCTTCTAGCTCCTCATTTAATATATCCATAGAGGTAAAAGCTTCTACACAACCTCCACCTACCATAAGCAGCCTCCACGAAGCTACAAAAGATTCGACACCTCCCATTGTTCAATTATTACCTGATGCACTACTTCAAGTTCGTTCATGGGAGAGTACCTTATCACCCTTGCAACTCAATGAGGCACCCAAGGTAATAGAGAACTATTGGGCTAAAATCCTCACCTATTACCAATTGAATAACTGGTTCCAAAAGGTGATGACATCCTTTTAAAGTATGATCTACCCAAGGAAGGGGGAGTCTTCATTCACGTCAGCCTATTGAATTATTTCCCTCTTACCCTTCTTTCCTTGACCCTTGAGCTTTCTGATTGTAGGGATTGTATATATATATATAGATATATAGTAACTAACCACCCTAGTTTAAAAATAAAAAAAGAAGAAGTAAAAAGCAAGAGCAATTAGCAAACGAGTGTGCACAATACTAGTCAAAATGATTGACCCAAATCTACATATGTCACATCAGGTACACCGAAACAAAAACCTATGTCATCAAATACCTAACCATCCTCTATTTGTGATTCACAGATATGGCTAATTCTTATGAATATTCTTTTTACCTATCCCAAGTAATGCATTTATGTTATCCTCATATTTCCTCTGAATGGGATTCGGTTGAAACACTCGCTTGTGAGAAAAATGTTGAGGAGTTAGAGTGGCTAGTCCGCCTCTTGAGACCACGATGGATCTCTATTCTATCGAGGAAGTTTGTCCAATTGCCCAAGTTTACCCTTTTGCCCAGGCTGAGAATGCACGCCTCGTGACATTCCTAATACTATTCTGCACGGAAGAGGACGAGGACAATAATGGTGATTGGACAGATGAGATACGCGGCCTTACCAAAGAGGATTACGCCTACCTTGATGATGAGGATGGCGGTTTAGCCTTAGAGCTACCGACCGAGCTCTCCAACCTCCACTTACTTTGATCCTTATCACTCAAGTGATGGAGGGTAGGTAGGATTAGTACGATAGGAGTGTTTCTGTTTTAGAGTTTAGTGATTAGCAAAGTTCTTTTTCCCCACTGATGTGCCTCTGGAAGGTGATGTTTGGTGTTGACTATTGTGCAGTTTGTGACTACATAAGGATGCCTTCGAAGGACAATGACAATGGATGTTTACATGTTACAATGGATGTTCTCCATTATATCTTGTGTACTATTTCCTTTATCTATGCTTTCCACAGTTATATGTTTGCATCTTGTCATTTGAGTTTCTAACAATGGATAAATTTTATGAAGTTGTGACATTGCCCATTTAGATGCTATAATCTTTTCAAACTTCTAGTACCTTCTTCTTCTCTTTGAGTTTGGTCTATTAGTTGGACCTTAGGCTAAACTAGGCCACTTAATTGTTGACTTTAATTAGCTTATTCCACCTAAGTGTGACTTGTGTTGTGGAAGTCTATGTGTTAAGCCGGCATTTGAGACCTCGAGTCTCCCCGCTAGTTTATGCTCAAGCTGGTATTTGAGACCTCGAGTCCCCCAGCTACTTGTAGCTGCTTGTATTTCAGTCCTCGAGTTCCCCAGCTACTTTATAGCAACTATGACAAGGAAAAAAAAAAAGAGAGAACTGAGAAAGCAAATAGCACAAACTTCCTTATATTTTATGTTGATCACACTTAAGTGGTATAAGTGACAAGATCACTAGTCTTTAGACCCCAACGAGCATCCCTAGGATTAACTACTCTTTAGTCGAGCTTTTTTAATTAATGTTGGTCAATCTAGTACTTACTTTAGCTCTAGCTCTTATGTACTTCTCTTAGAGTCAACCTAATAGACCTTAACTCAATTGCAATTTATTTTTAGGTACTATGCTTGTTCTAGTAGGCAATGTTACCATTCATTGATTTTTTTCTTTTGCATTTCCTAGAATATCATGTATGCATCTCACTTATTGCACGCCTACACATGCTGCCTTTGAGCTTTCACAATGTTGTTTTTCTTCTGCTCTACAAGTACTCCTATCGTGGATCCCAATGCTGCACTGTTATATCCCGAGGTCAGAATCTACACCAAAGGGCATGTTAACCACCGACGTCCACTTCTAGTAGTCATTGGTCAGGCTTGTTGGTCCAATAGAAAAAGGGTAAGAGTGATCGCCGATGAGAGGTGCACTGTAACTAGAACATTCAAGGGTTAGTTGGCTAAGAATGGGTGCCCAAGTGTAAATGGACGAGCTCATATAAAAGCCACCTAAACCTAAAATCACTCATTCTCTCATTTGTGCAATTGAAGAGTGCTCTTGCTCCATCTCCGTCTTCTTCTTCATCTCCTTGTGTGTGTGTGTGTGTGTGTGTGTGTGTGTGTATGCGTGAGAGAGAGAGAGAGATTGAGAGAGAGAGAGAGGAGAGAGCATTGCGATGGCACGGTAGTGGCAAGGCGGTTGAGCGCGGCACAACTGTAGCTCCCTCTTCTTCGCGGTGAGGAATCCTCCACGAAGGCGAGCATAGGGCGGTGAGTTACACACCCTTGCTCTTTTGAGCTTGCTAGATTAATCTGGTTATGTGCTTGTAGCCATTTGTGGCTCGCACACAGTGTACGGCAAGTCCCTTGTTTTGACACGTGCGACAGACATGCACAAGAATCCTATGTGTGGTATATGTGATGAGACTTGTTTTAACCATGAAACAAATAGACTCCAGGTTTCCTTCAACAAAAAAGGATGATATGGAGCTTATGGCTTCTATGGATGATGCTTTACAGGGATTTCAAGTCTCTATATACTAAAAAATTCAACAATATGCAATAAGAGATAATGAGGATGATGACATGTGAGACCATGGGGAGATTGAATACCGGATCCTCCTCCCAGCCCACATAATATAGGAGAGCCCATGGCCCTTTTCCCTAAACGGATCCCCTGTCCACACCTTCAGTCCGCGACCCTTGGCCTAAGTCCTTGACTCCCCTAGGTCGGGCCCTGCCCTTTAGCCCTTGGCCTGACATTACTCCCCCCTTGGAGAAGCGTTTTCGTCCTTGAAAACACAAGTGGTAGTATCTTCGTAAGAACACTGATGTTTTCCTTGTTGGCATCCCATACGCATGCCAATTGTCCATATGACTGATACTTGGTGCAGTGAGGAGGTTCAATGAAACCAAGAGAAACATCTTGATATTCAACATTGTTGTCCTTTTGCAACCACTTGTATCTAAATGGTAACTCAATTTATAACTCATTTGAGTACTTTAAAGGAGTAACCACAACTAAGAGGTGTCTAAAGGCATAACGAGTTTCCAGACTTTCTGAAGGTACTAGAATAATGCAAGAAAACCTTGGCGCAACTTTCCATGAAGTTGTGAGCCAGATTTCCAACTCGCATGAGTATCTTGAAAATCTCATAGCTACTAAGGGACATAATAGAGAGTGTCCTCATGTCAGACTTTTGAACATTTTGGAACACACAGAACGACCTGTTCATCCCTAATGTAGGTTACATGCCAACATACTTTGTCAGCACACCTACTAAGTCCTTGACTTATGAAACTATTGAAACGGTATCCAACCCCACCACAACAGGTGTTCAAGTTGAAAACCTAATCTAAGAAAATTCTAGAATAGGGAGAGAATTGCCCATGCAAAATGCGTTGTGCCAACGTATGCGCTTAGCAGATCCTTTAGCAAAGAATATGTGTAAACTGCCCATCCAATGCGCGATGAATAACAGCAGTAATGGTGATGTATTTCCTCAAACCACTCAACCATTGAGTATCCAACCATGTACTTGATATGGAATGGAGACAACCAACTAGGTTGAAAGCGGATTGGAGTTTAGACCAGCCAATCACAAACACCCATACTGAGCCATGACCTTGTATGGTAGGATGTAAAGTGCTGAAAATTGCAGAAACAATAATGTCCATGAATTTGCATGTCGCTCCGAATAAATTTATGTTAAACACTAGGGCCCATAACACCTAGTGTGCATGTATTTAACACAAACTTATCCGAACCGCAATTCCATGACGAAACTTTCCACGAGACGTACGTGAAAGTCTTGCAACAAAAGTTGGACCATAACAGAATGTGACAACCTAGTCACACCTAGGTACCAACCATGAGACATTCTCATGAATGTAGCATACTTGGCTATATGTAGAAACGACCCTCCGTTAAGGTGGTTTCACAGCACTTGTATTCACAACAAGTCTGTATTTAGTACCTGACAATTTATGGCCATTGAAATCGTGCCTGATACTGTGTGCTTCAAATGGTCTAACGAACGGATGCAACCAGCACCTAGGGACTTCATCGCAACGCATCATTAGGATTTGGGCATCAGTGGTAGTCCCAGAGACTCATATTCTCCACATGTGGAATATGTCTCAAATAAGGATGTCAGGAAAAGGGACATCCATCAAGTACGAGCTGTACTTGTGTGTGGAGGTAACTACAAACACTCTACGATGTGAGTGAGAGGGACCCTCATTATCATGCTCCACACTGGCTAAATTGAACTCCTTGAGTTCCTAGACCATGTTGTATCCCATGTGACAACATGTGCCAAATCGAACCCGACAAGTGGGTTCATAACAGCATAATGTATATTGGACACTACGGCCCAAAATACTTTGTTCTGATATGCCCTTGGCATGGCCCTAGGGATTGAATTGAAAGTTCAGTTACCCGTATTCAAATACAGAGGAGCACGTCTCCCACCTGTGAAAAAACCAAGCAACATTGCATTGGAAACCTTGGGTATTGCCTTCGTAATCCAAACCCGTTGGTAGAATCTACGTAGGCAAACCCTTGGTAAGACCCTTTGTAGAAATTGCTCAACTAGCAGGTAATGGTAACCAACATAGTTAACCATGTACAAAATGATGGGAATCAACTTGAAAAGTTGAATTTGTCGGCTACCGCGTGGTAGATTGCGGAATTCTTAAATTGAAAGTATAACGGGAATATATCAAACTGTGATCCTCAATGCCTATGGGGTGATTTAGTTAGCACCCACTGGGTCTTACCCCAAAACAATGCATCCATAGACACTTGCAGTGCTATAAAGAGAGCAAGAGATCCACACAAGTAAAATGCCTAGCTCATATGGACAACCATGCTGTCGTAACGGTTTGTTGCATCTAGACTCCGTGGTAGAGATCAGCTGATGTGAGTTTATGGTTATCAAAAACTCAACTGGGGCGTCGCACTAAAAACATGTAGTGAAAAAATGACACCCTAAACATCCGTAATGACAAGACTCTTGCTTGTCCATTAACGTCGATGTGTACTCCACTGGGTAGATATGTTCAATCGTAAGAACAATCACCCAAGGAATGCCAACAGTTGGGTCGTAAATCTGACAATGACTCTTAGCCAGCGTGTGTGGCTCATAGCCGTTATGGCAATTAGTGTTCAATCGACAAAACAATGAAGACTAATGTAGAGGGCGTCTTGCCCCATTTCGAGTTGAGAGTTAGAGCACCTTGGCTCAGGCTGACTCCCAAACAAAACATGTATCAAAAGATTCTTAAAAAGTTTTCATTATTCTTCAAGAGAAATAAGAAAGAGAGAGAGAAAATGATGGGCTGAGGAACTTTCCTTAAGTTACTACCTTGTATATATTGCACCTATGCTCGTGTGCATCTTATGCGTAGCGTGAAGCTTATCCTAAAAGCATGCAACAATCTGGCTGTATAACACTCTTATCGAGAGAGGTAACAGAAAGCACAAGTCACATCTTGCCCCACCTATCGTGTTGGGGATCGTGACTATACAAAAATGACTTAAATATGGCACTTTGCTGGTGAATCAAGTCTAGGTTCCTTTTAGTGTTGTTGTGCGTTGATAGCAACCAAAAAATCATGTTAAACAATCATGAACTTATCTTCTCCGTGACAAAGCGTCTGGTGTTATAGCGGAAGCATATTACATGAGGCGGTAGAATTGAATCTACCTAGCTAGCATGCCGTGCATGCAGAATTTTAAGCCCTTGGAAAAAGTGATGGCCTCAAACGTGAGAGCCAAAACCATAAGTGCCTTGCACAGATGTATTGGTAGGGATTCTATGAGTGATATTCCCTAGTTTGCCAGTTCCCCAAACTTGTCTACCACCACTGCCCTTGATGCCAAGTCATTGGGCAGTACCTTGGCACAAGGGAGAAGCCTTGCTTCATGTAAAATTATCAAAGCACTTTGCTTTACACAAAAGTAGTAGTTTCCAATGTAAACGTATAAACAATATTGAACATGGTCTAACCTGGTCATCCTATTGTAACCAGTTGTCTGGAGATGTCGAAGGAAAAGCTCGCTCAAATGTAGATCATAACCATCTTTGTTGCGCCACAGAAAGTTGGCATATGTATCATATACACGCCCTGAAATATCCTACAAGGATATGGAGAAATTTCCCAAGGGCGTGTGCTCATAGCATACCCCAAACGGGAAAAATCTCAATGGAAGATTCCTAAATTGAAGCCTTGCTTCACATAAATATGGGTTGAGAGCCAACGGATGTGGCTACAGATATCATGACAAAAAGAATCGACCATGTCGAACAATTTCAATTGAAATAAACCAGTACTGTGTGGTAAGCATCCTCTGTCACCTTGTAGAAACAGTGACAAGGAGTCGGCCATGCCGAGCAACTTGCTGCCTTCAACAAGTCCAGTAATAGGCCATGCCTGTCTCCTTGTCTTTGAAGCAAAATGTGACCTTTGACGACCCGTGCTTGATTCAGGTTTGCAACTAATCACTGGCCCTTCCCATCAATGTATGCAACAAAATTTGAGTGCTTATGATAACTGTCACAAGCCGTGATTGTGCTTGGAGTGCTTAAAGTGCTCTCACCTTTGTTGCTTGATAGAAATATACAACATGGTTTGAAACATGTTGCCAAACAAACTGAAAAAAAACTGCGATGGCGGTACACACACCTAGTGTATGTTATAGAGAACAAGCACATGCTTAATAAGAAAATAATTGCATACCTTATCAAATACTGTTGTAGAGTGGCCTTGCCATCATACTAATCGAATGAAGAAGAAAAATCAAGAAATTTGTGTCAAAATGCCTTGCCTTGCATGACCGGTGCATGTGGGCTTGGTGGTCTTTATCACCCTTGCATGGCCTTACTGTAGGAGGTCTTCCTTTGTGCTATTATTTGCGGTTTTCGAGGACCAATCATCTGTTTCTCATAGCCTGTATCAATCCGAGTTCCAATTGATAGCTGCTCATAGCCTACATTGATTTGCATGTGAATTCCCTGCCTCACAAGGTGCCTTGCACGATGTGGAGGGTTGGAGCGAGGGTTGCTGTCCGTGGGCACTTTCCCTTCCCCCTTATTGTTGTTAAAAAACAAGCCCTAACTTGGGCGCTCAATGGGAACAGTGCTTTGCTTCTCCACAACGACGACGAGGCCGACGAGGGTGAAGTAGGGCACTCGCCACAGACCCCAAACCGCCGCATTCAAGGATCGCAAGCTGCTCGTCTCTGTGGTGCACTCTCAACAAGCCCGAGCATGACCCATATCGCGGTGATCGACAAATGCCGCTTCTCGACACAAGGGATCTTGCCCATGGTTCTCGACTACGACATTCCCGCCTATCAAGGGCTATTGCCAACGGTTCTCAACCACGACCTTCCCGCTTTTTGCATGGCTTTGCATGCCTTCGTGCAAGATAAGATACCACGCCCCTTTGCTTCCATGGAACCTTGACAATCAAGCCCAAGCAAGAACAACAAAGGAAAATAGAGAGAGAGAGAGAGAGAGAGAGAGAGAGAGAGAGAGAGAGAGAGAGAGAGAGAGAGAGAGAGAGAGAGAGAGAGAGAGAGAGAGAGAGAGAGAGAGAGAGAGAGAGAGAGACCATGCTTCTTCCCCTCCTCCCTGACTCCTTTCTCCCCTGAGCTCTAATAACAATGTGAGACCATGGGGAGATTGAATACCGGATCCTCCTCCCAGCCCACCTAATATAGGAGAGCCAATGGCCCTTTGCCCTAAACGGATCCCCCTGTCCACACCTTCAGTCCACGGCCCTTGGCCTAAGTCCTTGACTCCCCTAGGTCGGCCCCTGCCCTCTAGCCCTTGGCCTGACATGACGAGCTAATGCAGTGACTTGATGCGGTTGTAGAGGATTTTAAGTCTATCACACACACAATGCCTACAGCTTTTGAGGTACCAAATAGGGTAATTTCTATTGTGGATGCTAATGGTCTACTGATGCATCCTGAGGATGTTGTTAAAAGAGGGGATGATTTGATTTGAGGATGCTTTTGTGTTTTATGGTTCAAAAATATTTTGTGACCTATGGCAATTTCCATGTAAACCTTATGATCTAAGGGAACTTGTGATGTATTCCTCCTATGGCAATGGTCAAATCTGCCGTTTGATCTATGAGGAGGATGTTATATGTGGACTAAGCTTTCCATATGACCCTAGTGGTAACTATGATGACATGTTACATGTCACATAAATGCAGATCTTGGTTCATACTGGAGGATGTGCAGGTTTAAAGGGGGTGGATGTCGTGCCACTTTGCGAACATGGGTGGAAAATCAAAATTAGAGAGCTGTTGCACATTTTGACTGATTTCGTGTAGATTGCCATCCGATCCTTTTGCCAGACAGGGGCTAATCGAGGTAGATGATGTGCTTAGCCATGCTTTGACTTGTAGGCGTACTAGATGTTGTGCTTGGTACTATCGTGGTTGATATGTCAGCAAAAATGTTATGCTTAGTGGTGTCTGGGAGAGAGCTTATGCCTCTTAAATCTGAGAGCGAGATAGAGAAAGCTCAGACCTATGCAAAGCTTAGGTATATGGAGAGAGAAAGAGAGAGCACATGCCCTCTTCCTTTGCTTTTATGTCTTCCTTCTTCTTCTCCTATTTCTTCCTGCAGCCCTACAAAAAACAACAGAGTACAAAAACTTGAATATCTCCTAATCGACACAGAATTGGCCTATGTGCATGAGACATAGAAGTGCTCAAAACAATGTTTTCATTATCCCTACGGCTTGTTTTCATAGAAAACGACTTTGGTAAAAATTTTACAAAATATGACTTTTCGGCCCTCCTCATGCAATATACTTAGTCACTCACCCATTTTCCTTTATATCACTGACCATATGGCCTTCAACTACCTAACTTGCCTTGCATGTTTTAAGAGGGATTTTCCATACCGATATTTTCTTTTTAGCATCAAATCCCTACGTTGCACAATTAACATGTACACTTCATCTTTTAACCCTGTTGTTGCCACTTGTGGAAGCGGAGTGATACGACAGCGTACCGCCCCCGTTGAGGTTGTTGTCAAGGAGGTCTTGTGATAGGAGGGACAATTTTAATTCCATTGAAATTGATGCCTCTTAGTTTGACGAAGTATAGATGCCCTGACTAGCGGGCCTGCTTGGTGATGAGCAAAGTGTAGGCTTGGGCACAATAAGGGTGTCAAACATGACTGGGGAGCTCTCTATGAGTACATGATTGGAAGATAGTAGCATACAATGTTTGGATGATTGTCCTGACATAGATAGGATGACTAGGAGATTGAGTTTTTTGGCCACCCACCTACATTGAATAACCTCCATGCGAATGGTTCATTGGCTATAAACTAGCCGTGCTTTTCCAACTGTCATGTGCAATAATTAATTATTAATGCATCATAGAAATTCTTGGATGAAGGTGGACATAATTGACTGCATGGAAGCTATGAGGTGAGTGGTTTAAGGCTATATGTACGGTGGTTGGTAGTTGAAAGTGGTTGCAAGGTTGTGGGCCTCTTGTGGCAGTAGCTTGCTGAGTTCGTTTTGCATGCAAGATTATTGAGTGGCTCAAGGGCGGCTTTGGTTGCATGGCAATGAGCACTGTTGATAGAACTGCTGGTGTTGGTGTTGTTGCTGAGACTTTCTTGATCTTTGGTTTAATATGGACGATTGTTGCCTACAAAGGACGATCGATCGATGACTATTGTTGTCCCCCGCCGGTTGGTTAGTCATACTATGGTTGATCGAAAGTGGTTATCGTCATTCTCGATTGTATTAGTCAAACTTGCCAACATAATAACAACATTAATATCGGGCTAGTTTCCCACGATGTGCACGATGTGGTTATTCGGCTCAAGGTGCCCACACAAAGTCAAAGTTGAGCATGTTTGGTGATAGACTTTTCTTGTGAAGCGATGGCTTAACCATGCTGGGGTGATGCATGGCTATAATTTACAAAGTTTCACCTAAAGGCCATGCTCTACCCGACATTTCTTCAAGGCTTAATTATCGGAATAATTCTGATCAAGGTAATGTAAGATACTTTGGGACATAAAAAGGAAAAAAACGAGATTTTCTCTTCTTCTACTTCTTTAGAGCTGCTCTACTACAATAGGCAAACAGGGTGTCCATGGGGCTCGTACATACTCCCCTTCTTCAGTCAAAGTTTTCTTTCTAATCAAATTATACTAGATTTTCTCCGATTGCTCTTTTCTTCAACAAGCCTCCTTCTACAGTTTGTGCTAATCTACCTTGACTAAACTCTAATCAAATTAAGTCTCGTTCTCTTAATATTATGCAGCCTTCTCACTATTCTAATCTATGAAAAGATAAGACAAGTACACCTCCTTGAGCGGAGTGCTACATAGGCACGAAGAGGGAAGAGGTGAGAGAACACAAGGACACAGACACTGGGGGCAATCTCCTCCCATGCAAGAGTGAGCATTTTTCCCTTGCGCATATTTATTTATAGATTGTTCACTGCTAAAAAATGATTACAAACTGTCTGCTTGGACATAAATTGACCATTTCTCATAAAGATCAATTTAATAATAAAATATCCATAAATGCTATCATATTTATCATCTATAACCTAGTCGTGCTTTTCCACCTATCATCTGCATCAATTAATGTTAATGCATCATAAATAAATCCCATTATAGAAATGGCATGTAAGGGGGGGAATGTTCTCAACAAGCTAACAAATACAACCTAGCAGACTATCAAGAGGCACCCTTGTAATCACCCATGTAATTTTCATATTATTTTATGAGGATGACCATTGGTTGTTTGTCCACCCAACTTATGTACTTGCCCTTAATGCATATGTTATTACATCTAGCCTTTGGTGATTTGGGAATCACTTGAGTAGGAGAATGGATGATTGTTTGCATTGACATATTTTTCCACGGATTTGACACATTCCTATTGCTTTCATGCCCTAGCAAGGTCAATTATGTCCCTCATATTGACATTAATGTGAGGTTCTCGCTATATTCGCAAAAAGATTAGAGCAAAGTGAGAGTGTGGAAGACGGTTTACCATTCCACTATGAATGAGTACAGACTATCTTGAGTTTGCAATTTAGTAGCCAGCATGCCTACTCCATATTAGTAACAATAAGGGAACAAGGTCCTTAATTCTAGCAATACTTATAATGCAACATATTCACCTTGTATTACCTTTTCTTTAGGATGTCTAAGAATTCAGTTTCCATATGGATCGTTTCTAACAAGGCTCCATTCTCTTGAAGTGATAGTGCGACACCTGACATCTTCACTCACTAAAGTCATTAATCAAAGGAACACTTGACTCACTCAAAGGGTGCACACATGAAGCCAGCGTGCAATAAATTTTCAAGGGGCCTTAAGTTCCTAAGATTGCTCCACACCTCTTGCATGCACGTGCAAACAATTTTTTCATAGCAGGTGCCTCACATAAATGCCCTAGAGGAGAAAAAAAAACGTTGACACAATGGCAAACTATGTTGTGAGTCTAACTCTCACAGAACAACAGTCGTAGTGGATGGAATATTTGAACCACGCCATTGATTTTCGATGCTTGTGCTGAGCACATAAGCACAGTCGGTGGCTACGCAATCACCCACACACCCTCTACAAGGGCGTCGGTTGATGTGGCCACTCCTTTTTGGGTGATGGCTACTGCTCCAATGACCAAAAAAATCAAGCCTGTGATTTTGCAGCCACCAACCAGCAGGGTTTCATCCTCTTGGGTGGTCGGAGGCAAATGTGTGAGCGACTATGATTATGTGCTCAAGCTTGCACGTTGAACACCCGCTACGCCAAATTTCTTGAGCGGCCTTATGTGCTCAAGCTGGCTGCAGCCGATTCTTAAATGCATGTGTGGAGCCTTTGATCTTAGGGAGAAAAACCTGTGATTTTGCTAAAGGGGAGGACAGGAGCAGTGGAGCACATTGCACAACGTCCAACCTTGTGAATTTGAAAAGTTCCCGCTCGAGGGAAAGGTTGAATAATTTGGGAAATGGTGACGGGGGCCACCGGAGGGAACGGGCTAAGCCGGTGCAAGTGTGAAAGGCTTTTCCCCCCTTTAAGCCCCTTTCCTTTCTTTTCTATCTCTCGGCGCCGCAATCGATAGGGAAGAGGAGGAGAAGAAGAAACTCTGCGGGTTCTTTTCGCGAGCTTGTTGGGTAGCTATTTCAAACGCAGACGAAGCTGCTGCTGTGTGTAGGTCGTCCTCTGGATTTCCTTCATGTTTTCTGTCACTTTTGTTGTTTTGATTGCTCAATTTCTGGTTTTCCGTGTGCGTTTGTATGCTTTTAATACCTGCATGCATGGTTCTTCCACTTGTCTAGCTCTTGATTGCCTTAGCCATTTTCGTGTCAATTGGACGTTTCCTTCTTCCAATTTCCTTCTAATTCTCTGTATTTTTTCCTCTTTGCAGGAAACCCAGACGTAAATGAAGGGAGGCAGCACCAAGGGCGCTTTATCCAAGAAGGGCGAGGAAACGTAAGTTCGAATTTCTAGCATCCTTTGTTTGCTGATTGTCGCCACATTTTTGAACTTGCATGTAATCACGGAGAGGATCTGAAGAGTGAGAATTTTTCTTATTGCAAACCTAACCTTCAAGTTTGGCTTTCCCTCTCTGTGGCTCTCTAACTGCTAGTCCATCTTAATTGTACCTTTGTCCCGTAGTGAGGATGTAATTGCTACTGATGGATATTTTCTTTCGTGTGCAGGAATCTAAAGAAAAAGAAATCGGCGCCGCCGAAGGATGATAAGGGAAAGAAAAGGCAGGTGAAGAAAGACCGCAAGGCAAAAAAAGACCCCAACAAGCCAAAAAGAGCCCCCAGCGCCTTCTTTGTGTTCCTGTAAGTGCATTATAATACCTTCTTGTATTGTAACACTCTCAAAACTTATTTTTTCTTGTCGAGTTGGCATTCCCTTAGCTTCATCTGGTTTGCAATATACAGTGAAGAATTCAGGAAGACATTCCGTGCTAGTAACCCTAACAACAAGTCTGTGTCTGCGGTAATGACCTGATCTTTTGTCTGGATGTACCTTAGTTCTGATGTTCTCGTGGTGCATGCTCTTTATTCAAATGCATGTCCTCTTTTCGGCAATGCATGTACTTGTGATTGCTGTTGAACTGTTTGCCATGAAATGCCTGTAATTTGTGATTGCAAGTACTCTGAGTTATCTTAAAACACAAATGTTGTTTGCATGCATATGCTGGTGTGCTGTAAGGCTTTCTTTGTTTATAAGGTGCAGTTGTATGCTTTTATGCCTGTTTGCTATTGTACACTTGTGAAGGAATCTTCAATTCCAAGATGAAATAGGGTGATGACTGTTTGCTGAAAACTGAAATGCTCAAAATATTGTCATGATATGACATCTTTGAATTTGCGTTGATTGCTAGTGATGTAGCAGTTGTGGTAAGTGAAACTTTTGTTGGTTCTTTCTGATTGACCCACATGGATTTCTTCATTCTGCAGGTTGGAAAGGCAGGAGGTGACAAGTGGAAGAGCATGTCTAGTGCAGTATG
The DNA here is from genome assembly GCF_014529385.1 of Adiantum capillus-veneris. NCBI lineage: Eukaryota > Viridiplantae > Streptophyta > Polypodiopsida > Polypodiales > Pteridaceae > Adiantum > Adiantum capillus-veneris. Next base: position 94,567,815 of record NC_140959.1, on the reverse strand, counting down.
TAGCTCATTCGTTGACAGGTTTTCAATGTGGGATCTTTTATTGGTAAATGATGGCATGACACTGGGCCCTGCAGGAGAAAGCCCCTTACATTGCCAAGGCTGAGAAAAGGAAAGCCGAGTATGAGAAGGCTATGAAGGCATATAACGCTAAGCAGGTAGTTATTTCAATTTCTATATTAAATCTTTTGCACAAAATTACACAATTGTTTTAAGCTGTATTTTGCAAAGTTACACTCCTGTTTATATGTTATGAGTTGTTTGGTTGCTTGTAGGGACAGCCTGAGGAAGCTGGTGGCGAAGAAGATTCTGATAAGTCAAAGTCAGAAGTGAATGATGAGGATGATGAGGTCTGAGTCACTTTTGATTTGTATCATTCTTTACAAGAAGTCCCCCCTCACTCTGGCTCTTGACAGGAAGAAGAGGACGACGAAGAGGAAGAGTAAGTCTTGCCTCGGTGTTCTGCAGATTTTAGGTATATGTTTTAAGCATAGAATTTGTGCTTTCTCATAGACTGCTCAATGCTTGACTTTCTGTTTGTTTTTTGTATATTTCTGTTTGCAGGTGAGAATGATTAACTCCCTCTTTTGCTGTGGGCAACTGGGAGTTGGGCTGTTTGCTCTCAAGAATGCAAAATAGGGCTTTAAGCCTTTTTCTAGGTCATTTAGGAAATGTCTACAAGATAGTAACACTGTTTGTAAAATAGGAGCAAGGCCCTTGCCTACCTCTCAACTGCCTTTGTTGTTGCTTTAAGCAAAATCTTACCTTGTTGAAGCAATGTCTAACTAGATCAGTTTTGTTTTTTGGGCTTAACCTTCTTGTTTATCTGTCTTATAAAAGTCATAAAGACATGGTTCTTTTCTTTGGGTTTGTGGAGGGGCTTTAATTTTACCATGTTAACTAGCTTCTGATGTAGCTCTAAGTGTCTCCTAGTATGAAAAGACCATTGAAGTTGTCCCAATAAGTGTTCCATCTTGGATTGCAAATTGGCTTGTGGATTAGTTGGTTATGCTACATTGTATTTTTGGATGTCTCAATGGAGATTGCCTGTTTTTGCTTGTATTATTTTATGTTAATCAATATTGTTCTAATCTGCGTTTGATCTAAAGGTTGTCTCTTTAGTTTGTCTTAGTGCATTATTTATGAGAGGTTACTATTGACTACACTTTTCGATTTTGCTCAGTTGCTTAACACTGCCTCTTGGATCTTTGATAGGGTGGAAACTTGTGCAATAAAGATAGAAGCTCGAATCTGTTATCATGAATTCCCCTTCATGATTTTCCCAAAGGCAAAGTGGAAATTTGGGTTGAATTTCACCTAGATTTTGCACAAATCTAGGTGGACCTTTTGTCCTTTCCTCTTGCTCTCAAGTGGCATTTCTTATTTAATCAGCATGATTGTTGAGACTCTTCTTGAACATTGATGGGAACTTATTGGTGTCTATAAGACCCTTTTCTCAGCGTAATCCAATAGTCGTAGCCCAAGTGGAAGGTCCTCCATGGTTTGTGGTTGCCGTGTTGGATTCAAATATTTTGATTGTACTTAATAGTTTCACATTAGCTATTTTTTGATATAATTTTAATATAAGATCATGGAATACCATAGGATATTGAATTAAGAAGATATTAATATCCTCTAATTGAGCATCCCTTTCCTCTTTACATTATGGCATAGTCACTCGAGGCTTAGTTTGTCATAATAATCAATATCTAATTCTCCTAAATGATTCTCATGTTAAATTAATCGTTTAATATGGGGAAGTACTAGGGGAGAAAAAGTTGGAATATTGGTTAAGCTAGTAGATCGGCTGCAGTAGGGATCCAAAGGATGGAAAATAGGGATCCAAAGGGGGGTCCATCTGCAAAAGAGCCTGCAAAAGAGCCATGTGCAACAATGGACTAAAGAAAACCTTAAGGTTCAACCTATTAAAACTTCCAAAATGCTAAGGTTTCAAAATTCAAAGGTTGTGTCTAAAGGTAAATTTAAGGGAATTGGATGCTTTGTGTACCAAAAAAGTCTTTGCAATCTCTACTTGGGAGGGGGTGAGCCTTGTATGTAGGGGATGAGAGAGAAAGCCACACACACAAGCTTCTTTTACACAAAGGGAATGAGGGACACAAGTCAGCTCCTTAGGTCAGATGTTCACAAGGTGTACTCAATTCTTATTGGATGGCCTTGGAGGTTGACCAATGAGAATTAAACTAGAGTAAATTTAGTTTAATTAATTTAAAAACACTTAAAAAAAGAATCAATGAAAATTAAGTTTCTAAGATGATTATTGGACAGTTCCCCAAGGGGTCCAATGAGCAAGCAATCCAATGGCTTGTTTGATTCTTATTGGCTAGGAGGCAAAGAGGTTCAATGAGAGTTTAGTTGAATTATTAAATTACTTAAAGCTCTGACAAAAGGAAAAAGGGGGAAACATGTCAAAAGGTTATCACTTATGTTGCTTAATATGTATTGGCTTGATTTGGGGAGGTCTAATGAGGGTAGAGTAAGAGCAAACAGCAAGAGGGCTCGCCCAAGAGAGAGGGGGTTGATTTTTTCAAGGCATTATCACTCACACTCACACTTTATGTGAGAAGTAAAGAAGACTATCTCTTCCCAAGCTTTAATGGAGAACTCATCATCTACTTCAAGCTTGTGAGATAAAAGCTTACATCGACACTCTTGGCATGTGGATGCAAATCCAACCAAGAGCCAAGCTTCAATGCATGCTTATCTTTTTAACCATGTTAATTACTAAGCTAAGCTATGCTAATATGAGTGATTATGTGAAGAGATGTACATCTTTCTTGTAAGATACTTTTTCTTCCTCTCAATCTACTCTCATATCCTGCTAGCTCTCACCATCTTCGAAGGTGTGTGAGGTCTTGGATTTGAGACCGAGGATAATTAATGTTGTGTTTGTTAAGTGTTTTGCTTAGTGTATGAAGCTTTCATCTTCATTGCACTAGTTAGTTTTGAAAGAACACAAAGAATTGTATTGTACAATGTCTCTCTTTGTGGGAGAAATTGTAGTACAAAGCTTTTTGAAGGGGCGCTCCATGCAAATCCGGTCCTCAACTGTTGTCAATAGCTTAATTTCTCTCTTTTGAAAGTATTGTTCATGCTATCTAACTAGGTGTTATGCTTTTTGTTGCTCTCTCCACCCAAACACTCTTGTAATTCTCATTAGGAATCTATTTTAATGAAATGTTCATTATGTTCATGCTAATTTTTGCTACACAAGTTTTTAGGCCATTAAATGTTACATTGGTATCAGAGCACAAGGTTTCTCTTTTCTTGCTCAAGAAGGGAGGTCCTTAAGCTAGCTATAAATGGTTGGTATTATTAATTGCTTGTGAGTAAGTAGAATAGGGATTTTTCAACCTTGCAGTGCGTCTGTCTTCGTGCAATTAACGGGGCATCATCGTCGAGAGCTATGGTCTTAATAGTGGAGTCCTACGGGGCTTGTCTACGGCTTAATCACTATTGAGCTATTAGAAGCTTGACAGGAGCCGGTGTTGTTTTGGTGTTGAAAGACCCTCTTTTTTATTCCTTGCAATGAATGGTATTCGAGCCACGTGTACAGTAGCTTGAGTGCTTTTTCTAAAGAGGTAAAGAGGAGTAGCAACTAGGGCTTGAAGTGTCAAAGTACACCTAAAAAGTTAACACTTAAAAGTTGTTAGAATGGTTGACAATAGTAAAGAGAGTGAAATTAATGTTGATAACTTTGATTTTGCTAATGAGCAAGCTACTAATGATGCTCCGATGCTTGTTAACTATTTTGTTTCTAAGTTTCAATAAGCCATTGACAATCCATCTCTCCAAAGTGAAGTGCAACGGTAGCTCCGTGCTCACGGGATTCTCCAAGCTCATCACCATGACGAGAGAACACCTAGGAAGCCTCGTGAGACTCCCAAAAGAGGTCTCTCTCCGATTCAAGAAGAAGAGAATCCATATGAAGGGCTCAAAAATTTACTTCTTGATGATGCATCTCCTTCCCAAAAGAGAACTCAAGAGCCTCCATCGAAGGAACGAGAAAGAAGTGAGTCTCCCGTCACCTCGGCAGAGATGGCTTCATGAAAAAGGCGGGCTAAACGCTCTTCACCACCACCAAAGCGGAGAAGACCATCGCACTCTTCTCCACATCATAATTCAAAGAGGGATGATAAAAAGCAAGAGAAGAAAAAGACGAGAAAGCGGACACCCTCTTCTCCATCTTCTTCATCCTTTTCCTCTTATGAAAGTGATGGTGAAGACGACGAAGATCAAGACAAGAAAAAGGCGAGAAAGAGGTCACCCTCTTCTCCACCTTCTGAAGAAAGTGATGGTGCAACTTTTGAACCATAAAAAAGAAGAGGCCATAGGAAATCCTATGTTGCATGGAAGAGGTCGTCCAAGTTGAAGAAATTCAAAGAGGGAGGGAAGAGCATCTCTTTCCTTACCTATGATGATACCTTTGGTGCTACGAACAAAGTCTTGGCCTTTATCCAACAATTTGATGCGGCGTTTGGAGATGAGGGCTTCACAGAGTCCTCTAAGCTACGCCATGTAGCTATGCACTTTCAAAAGTCCGCCAGGCAATGGTGATCTAGCCTACGAGCCAACGGTGAAGCTCCACGAACATGGAAAGCTTTAAGAGCTTCCATTATGAAGCAGTTTTTGGCCATTGATGCCAAAGACAGTACTCACCGAATGGTGAAGCTTAAAGCTCTCTCCCTATGAATCCATCCACAAATATGTAGACAAGTTTTGGGACCTACAACACAAAGCCACTGTCTTCAAAAAGTTGGATTTTGGAGAGCAATAGCAACAATTTTGTGTGGGCTCAATCGAAGAAATGGCGGAGTATGTCAACTCCCAAAGGCCTCGTACCATATCGACGGTAATACATTATACTATGGTGGCCTCTAGAATCAATTTTCAAACGGGGGCTAAAAGAAATAATAAGCCAACGGAAAACAAGGGTTCCAACGAGCCTAAGGGGAAGGACAATGTCCAAAATCTCCTAAGGGCAACTCCAACAAAGCTAAAGAGAAGGGAGTTTACAAAGGTAAGAACAAACTCTCTCCTGAAGAGCTTGAACGTTATCGCAAAGATAACCGGTGTTTCAAGTGTGGCGAACAAGGGCATGCGTACCACGCTTGTCCCCAAAAGAACAACCGCCAAGATCCTCCTATAGCTTCCTTGGTTGAAATCCAAGAGGAGGAGACTCACCAAACTCACCACAAAGGATCTTCTCTATGCCATGCTTGGGGAAAGGTAAGAGAACATGATGCTTTTATTCTCTTTGACCCTGGTTCTACTCACAATTTTATATCTATAGAGTTGGCCACCGAGCTAGGCATACAAGCTTACGAGATGGGAGATGTCCTACCCGTAGACAGTGCTTTCAAGGAGCAAGAAGCTTTAGTCACTCCCTTAATCGAGAAATTGAGGCTTCATGTTCAAAGCTATGTGGACAAAGAGGACTTCTTTATCTCCTCTCAAGCATGATGATGTAATCCTAGGGGCACCATGGTTTGACCGCTTGGTTGCCAATGTTAAATTCCCTGAAAGGAGAATCTCCTTTAAGTTTAGGGAAAAAGACATGTATATAGATGCTAAGGAAATGGGTAACACTATCCCCATTGTACATACACCAGCTTTCAACAAGTCAATAAAGAGCTCTATTTCCGTGTACATGATCTTTGTTAAAGATTCTCAAAATGAACCTAATGCTTTAGCAAAAGAAAATAAAAGCAACCAAAAGGAATTAGAGTTATCCAATTTTCTTAAGGGATTTCAAGATGTTTTTATTGACGACATCCCTTGTGAGCTACCTCCTAAACGAGGTAATGATGACCATGCAATTGAACTTCTTCCAGGAAGTTCACCGCCTAACAAACCTCCTTATAGAGTTTCTCAAGCTCAACAAGAGGAGATTATGCGGCAAGTGCATGAGTTAGTTGAGAAGGGCATGGTTAGGCCTAGCTCATCTCCATTTTGCTCACATGTGCTATTAGTGCAAAAGAAAGACGGCACATATCGTATGTGTGTCGACTATAGAGCACTAAATAGGATCACTATCAAGAATAGGTTTCCCGTTCCACGGGTAGAAGACCTATTTGATAAGCTACAAGGATCGACCTACTTCAGTAGGATTGACCTAAAAAGTGGCTATCATCAAATAAGGATAGTTGATCAAGACATTGTAAAGACCGCATTTCGCACCACATTTGGTCTTTATGAATACATTGTCATGCCTTTTGGCTTGACCAATGCACCAGCCACATTCAACCGCTTGATGGAGAAGCTGTTCAGGCCTCATCGAACCTTCACTGGAGTGTTCTTTGATGATATTATCATCTACTCTAATTCTTTAGACGAACACAAGTAACACCTCCAAGTGATATTTCAAGTTTTAAGAGAGAATAAACTTTATGTTAATTGAAAGAAAAGTGAAATTTTCTTGCAAGAGATTCAGTATTTAAGTCACATTATCTCTCAAGATGGCATCCAAATGGATCCATCCAAGTTAGAGGTAATAAAAGGATGGCCTAAACCAAGGAATCTTCATGAACTAAGAAGCTTTATAGGTATGTGTGCATACTATAGACGCTTCATAGAAAAGTTCTCACAAATTGCGGGACCATTACATGAGCTAACAAAGAAAAGCGTTAGGTATATATGGTCTGCTAAGGAGAACAATTCTTTCGAAAAGCTTAAAGAAAAGCTTATCTCTCAACCTGTGCTTACACTACCGGATCTCTCAAAACCATTTGAGGTCCAATGTGATGCTTGTGGTGATTGCCTTGGAGCTGTTTTGCTCCAAGAAGGGCACGCCATAGGCTATGAGAGTCGAAGGCTCGACCCTGTTGAGCAAGCTCTAGGCATATATGAAAAGGAACTCCTTGGAGTTCTACATGCCTTAGACTCATGGAAGCACTATTTATTGGGGACTCCTTTCATTCTGCGAACGGATCACCAAAGTCTTAAGTACTTCATGACGCAGACCAAGCTCTCCGACAAACAAATGAGGTGGGCAAATTTCCTTTCGCAATTTCATTTTCATATTGCTCACATTGCTGGCAAGCATAATCAAGTAGCTAATGCACTCTCAAGATGGCCGAGAGTGAATGCGGTTTCCATAGCAACTCACAATGATCTACCTTCAATGATAGATGAGTATGCTATTGATCCCGATTTTAGAGATGTGATTTCAACCCTTGCATTAGGGAAGAAAGAAGAACCATTTACTTTACAAGATGATTATCTTCTCTACGGCAATAGACTATGTGTTACTAACTCACTACGTGAGAAAGTAATGTATGAATCTCATGCTCCACCTTATGTGGGGCATAGAGGGATTCATTCTACCTTAAAGGGAATTGAAACATATTTCTATTGGCCTACCATGAAAGTGAACATACAAGAGTATGTTTCTAAATGTGTGGTATGCCAAAAGATAAAATTCGATAGAGGGAAGCAACTTGGATTGCTTCAACCCTTGCCAATCCCTAATTCACCATGGGAGAGCATATCCATGGATTTTATCTTTGGATTACCTAAGTCTATCCATGGGAATACGGGAATATGGGCGATAGTAGACAGGTTCAGTAAACAAGCTCATTTTATACCTGTCAAAAAGACTATAAAAGCCCATCAAATGGCAACCTCTTCATTTCACAAATTTTCAAGTACCATGGCTTGCCAATGTCCATAGTGTCGGATAGAGATCCTAGAATGACCAGTAATTTCTGGAAGGGTCTCTTTGAGAATTTAGGGACAAGGCTAAACTTCTCTTCGGCCTATCATCCACAAACGGATGGCCAAAGTGAAATAGCTAACCTAACCATTCTTGATCTACTAAAAGCCTATGTAACGAAAGTAGATCAAAGATCTCAATGGGAGAAGTACTTACCCTTATTGGAGTATGCTTACAATAACACTGTACATACTTCCACGGGAAAAACACCTTTTGAGGTAATTGAGGGGAGATCAAAAAGTCCCTTACTACTTAAGGTACATGGGAAGATCTTCGTTGCAGATGAGTATAGCTGAGACCTACAAGAATATTTTCAAAAGATTAAGGATGCTATCTCTATCTCACAGCAAAGGCAAAAGGCTGCTATTGACAAGCGCAGAAGAGCCCAAGCCTTTAAAGAAAATGATTGGGTCTTATTAAAGTTTCCCAAGGCTCGATTAAGGCACACGACGGGCAAGAATCCTACGGGACACCAAAAGTACTATGCTAAACTAGCAAAAAGGTACTATGGTCCCTTCCAGATTCTTAGGCCAATCAATGAGATGGCCTATCAACTCAAGTTGCCCAATCATTGGCTCATACACAATGCTTTCCATGTGATCCTATTAAAGCCTTACAAAGGAGAGCCACCTCAAGAACCAACTATTGAAGACCTACCGGAGATCGAGGACCAAGAGGAGGTGCTGCAGCCCGAGTCCATTCTCCGACATGAAGACAAGGTACTAAGAGGCGGTAAGACTATCCGCCGACGATATCTTATTAAGTTTAAGAATTATCCTTTTGAAGATGCTAGATGATATCTTATTAAGTTTAAGAATTATCCTTTTGAAGATGCTAGATGGATGTAAGGCATACAATTAAAGGATAACCTAAACCTTGTCAATGCTTACAATGCTTCCTAAGAGTAAGCAAATGTACAAAATGTTAAAAATGAACAAAGTTTTTTTGTCTTATAAGACTCTCTTTTTCTTTATTGTGCACAAAAATGAAGTAGTATGCATGCTTAGATCAAGTTTGCGGAGACAACGTCTCCCAAACACCAAGTAGAGCTTGTCACTCTACTATGGAAGACTGATAGGACTAATGTGCAGACATGCTTGCGGCAGCCTCAGGCTCTCAAGCGCCAAATGGACTAGTCATCCATTGTGGAATGATGTCGTAGGGTAACATAGGGATCCTCTACCCGCTAAGAAAAGGACTCATGAACATGCTTTATCTTCTCTACACCATAGTCGAGGACGACTATGATTTCAAGAGAGAGGTAATGTCATAATAATCAATATCTAATTCTCCTAAATGATTTTCTCATGTTAAACTGATCATTTAATATGGAGGAGTACCAGGGGAGAAAAAGCTAGAATATTGGTTAAGCTAGCAGACCGGCCACAATAGGGATCCAAAGGGGGGGCCATATGCAAAAGAGCCATGTGCAACAATGGGCTAAAAAGACCCTAAGGTTCAACCCATTAAGACTTCCAAAATGCTAAGGTTCCAAAATTCAAAGGTTGTGTCTAAAGGTCAACCTTAAGGGAATTGGATGCTTTGTGTGTGTACCAAAAAAGTCTTTGCAATCCCTACTTGGGAGGGGGCGAGCCTTGCATGTAGGGGATGAGAGAGAAAGCCACACACACACACACACAAGCTCCCTTTACACAAAGGGAATGAGGGACACATGTCAGCTCCCTAGGCCAGATGCCCACAAGGTGTACCCAATTCCTATTGGATGGCCTTGGAGGTGGACCAATGAGAATTAGGCTAGAGTAAATCTAGTTTAATTAATTTAAAAACACTTAATAAAAGAACCAATGAGAATTAAGTCTCCTAGATGACTATTGGACAGTCTCCCAAGGGGTCCAATGAGCATTCAACAGCCCAATGGCTTGCCTGATTCCTATTGGCCAGGAGACAAAGGGGTCCAATGAGAGTTTAGTTGAATTATTAAATTACCTGAAGCTCTCACAAAAGGGGAAAGGGGGACACATGTCAGAAGGCTATCACTTATGCTGCTTAATAGTTATTGGCTTGACTTGGGGAGGTCCAATGAGAGTAGAGCAAGAGCAAATAGCAAGAGGGCTCGCCCAAGAGAGAGAGGGGGCTGATTTTTGCAAGGCATTATCACACACACACACACACACACACACACACACACTCTCACACAGTTTATGTGAGAAGTAAAGAAGACTATCACTTCCCAAGCTTTAATGGAGAGCTCATCACCTACTCCAAGCTTGTGAGATAGAAGCTTACATCGACACACTCTTGGCATGTGGATGCAAATCCAACCAAGAGCCAAGCTTCAATGCATGCTCATCTCCTTTACCATGCTAATTACTAAGCTAAGCTATGCTAATATGAGTGATTATGTGAGAAGATGTACATCTTTCTCGTAAGATACTCCTTCTTCCTCTCAATCTACTGAAGCGGTCCGGGGCGGGCAACAAGAAGAGCAACCTCTAGACACCCTTCAAGGCTCCCGTGCTGCTCAATGGGGCTGGGGCACAACACAACACAAACCAAAACAACAAACCCCCAGCCAAATCCCAACTACACAAGGGGCACCACTTAGTTTAAGAGCGAACTAGGACGCAAAAGAGGAGAATCGTTAGAGAAACCCACAAACAAGCAAGGAATTTACACTAACCCTAACACCAATGGAACACTCTCACACACTAAAACACGAGAGAGAGAGAGAGAGAGAGAGAGAGAGAGAGAGAGAGAGAGAGAGAGAGAGAGAGAGAGAGAGAGAGAGAGAGAGGGAGAGGGAGAGATGGTGCTCGGGCTGCTTTGAAGTGTATCGTTAATGATCAAGCAAACATAAATATATATATGTAAGAAAGAGAGAGAAGGGGGAAGGGGGTGCTTGTTGCACTAATGCCTTCTTACAAATCTGTCATGACCAATCAAAGTGAGATTAGTATTTGTTCAACATAGCCTGAGTAAATTACACCACAACACATCACAAGAAAAAAGCCACCCCAATCACTGTCTTAAGGCCAGGGGAGTCCTCTCCACCCTGTCGCCCTCTTACAGCATGTGGGATTTATGGCTAAATTGATACAATACCCGAAGACAAGCTATCAAGAACTTAAATAAAACACCAAGACACTTACACATCATTATTGTCCATGACTTCACGTTGGAAGGGAGACAAGGTATCCATGCTTAGTCCAAATTCACCCTCCTTGATTCAACAAATGTTGGGCTTACTTTAGTAGGAGAAATGATAGATTTCCTACTCTCAATTTAATGATCACTCTCTCTTACAATGGCATAGCGTTCCCTTGCTAATCACCCCTAATACAACACATACATATGCCTAATGCCAATGAGATTCCACTCAAGAGCTCCTTCTCAAGAGGTTGAGCTTGGCTTCTCAAGCTATAGCATAGTGCTCTTTCTTCTCCCCCCTTTTTGTGCTAGCTACACCCTCCTTTTATAGCCATTTTGAAGGCTAGGGTTACTCCTCTAACCATGGTTGGGTTAGATTTTCAGCAATTTATCTAATTTTTTTTGCTTGGAATTATCAAGAAGTTGGTGGGGAAAGAGAGAGGAGAGAAATGGAGGTGATAGGACTTTTCATAGTGGGTTAGTGTTAGTAGAGTTAGTATTAATTTACAAATGGAATTGGATATTTACAATGGGAGTATCCATGTAAGATACAAATAAGGAAGAAAAACTCTTAAGAGGTAAGAAAAGGTGGATTTCTTACAAGGTTGATGCTCCAAGTGTCTTGAGTAGGGCCAATTTTGATGCTTGTTGACGGTCCACTAGCTTTGACGGTACATTTTTTCTCCACTCTTGACCTTCCTTGAGAGACAAGGTAATTGAAGCTGAGTAATCAACCACCATGATGCTGTCTTTTAAGAGAAGAGGCTGAATTTTGTGGTTTTTTTGATAGATATGGGTAATTTGGAGGAGGAAAAATGAGACTAGGTGGTCAATTTTGGAATGGAATTGTGTGTGGGAGGTATGAGTTCACCATGGTTTCTCTTATTCTTCAAGGTTGAGGAGAAGGTGAGTAGGGTGCAGAGAGGAGTGGTGAGAGAGGTGGGGATGATGAGTGGAGAAGTGTGTGTGAAAGAGGAAAATGATAAAGTGGAAGAGAGAGTGTGGCTGCATAGCATGGGAAAACTGGGGTCCACTAATAAAATCATAGTTCACAGCTCGTAGCTCAAAAAAATATGAAAAAATTTGAGGCAAAAGTTCAGCCCATGAGCTACAACTTTTGTTTGTATCACCTTTTCAAATTCGGAGAGAAAGTAAACTTTAAAAATTAAGCAAAATCGACCGTTTTTTTCCACTGCACAAGGTCGTTGTGGGTCCTTCTTTGGATGATTCTTTTGAATACCTCCAAGAGTGAGCCCTCCATAGTGCATGTATGCATGCCACCTACCCTTGACCTTATTTGGTAGGTATATAATTGAAGATATTGTTGAGATCATGATATAAGTGAATAGTACAACTAAGAAAATCAAATATTGAGGGGTCTAAAAAATATGTACATATCAAATATAAATAATATAAGTGGAAAAAATATAAAGGGGTCAAAAGAAATCTCTCTCATTATGAGGCTACCATAAAAAGATAAATATTTTTGGTGTTCTAATTTTTTAGAAAAAAAACAAAATAGATGTAGGAAGGGAAAAATCACTATAGTGAAAAAATATACACATAAATAAAACTAGTTTTTTTTGGATTTTTGTTTGGGTGGAGTTACACCAAATATAAGAGAAGCTTACATGAAAATATTTCTATATGGAATAAAGAGGATGAAAAATGGTAAGAAAAATTGTGGTAATGGTGAGGCAATGTACAGAGCATAAATAACACACACCTAGGTAGAAATATTTAAATAAATACCAAAATAATTATGAAAAAATCTTTTATTTAGGCCCTATATACAAAGAAATATTTACATACGCATGGGCCATAATATACTTATATTTTTTATATTTTTTATTTTTTTGGCTCAACTAGCCCAATGACTAGCTAATTGAGGGTTTTTTATTTCAGTAAGGAGATATGGAAAAAGTCCCCTAACTCACACGCACCTATATACAGTGAAAGGGTGAGGGTAACCATAGTGTTTGAGTGATTTGATAGGGTGAGATAACTCACTATGGCAATTATAGAGAGCCGAAAAAACGGCTATCATTAGCCCTCCCCTAGAATGATGGTATATTCATGTACTATCATAAAGAATCTTTTCCAAAGAGAGTGCTTCAAAGTCCTTGACAAGATCTTCATTGTTTGGCCCCTTGGAATTTTGGTTTGTGTTACACTCATGCTTCATGGAACAATACTTACATGGGATAGTTGCCTTTTGCTCTGGTAGATCCTTTGGTAGAAGGCGACTCAAGTAAGGCTTCAAGCGATAGCCGTTTACCTTCCTGGAGTGCTCTTTCCCATTCAAGTCCATAAGTTGATAGTAACTTGAATTGAAAGCCTTCTTGACTATGTATGGCCCCTGCCATCTTGTTTCAAATTTGGCATCAAAACGATTATCGAGTCGATTGTCATACCTTAGCACAAGATCTCCTTCATTGATGCCTTTGTCCTTCAGTTTCTTGTCAAGCTTCTCCTTTGTCTGTGTGGATTTCCTCTTATAGCACTCGTATGCTGCTTCTCTTTTCCACTCAAGCTCAGCTAAGGTAAGAAGTCTATCCATCCATGCTTCTTGATCATCTCGTGCTGATTTTCCATGAAGTCGCATTGTTGGAATGTTTAGTTCAATTGGCTGTAAAGCCTCTTGACCATAGACCAAGTGAAATGGTGTGAACTCCGTGGCTTCCCTATATGTGGTTTGATACGCCCACAAGGAACCATCCAAGAAGTCATCCCACAACTTTGTCTTGTTTTTCACCATCTTTCTAACGATGCCTGCAATGACACCATTAGCTTTTTCTACCAAACCATTTGATTGGGGATAGTAGGGTGTACTGTGACGATGTAGAATGCAAAGTTCTTCACAGACTTCTGTGAGCAATCCCTTTTGAAACCTTGGACCATTATCAGAAACAATCTCCAAAGGTGTGCCAAATCTACAACAAATGTGAGTGTAGACGAATTTGCTCACTGTCCTCTCATTTACCTTTGCCACACTTTGTGCTTCCACCCACCTAGTCATATAGTCTACAGCCACTAGAATGTAGAGTTTACCATTTTTTGTCCTAGGCAGAGGACCCATAGCATCAATGCCCCACTTTTCAAAGGGTCCATTTGCAAGCACGATTTGCCTTGGACCATAAACCAATCTTCTATTCCCATTTACCTGACAATTGTGACAACTTTTACACCAATGTTGGACATCCACATGCAGACTTGGCCAAACATACCCCGCAAGCAAAATCTTCTTCACAGTTAATTCTTGGGAAAAATGACCACCACATGCCTCTTCATGCAAACCTTTTAGAATGGCTGGAATTTCCGCGATAGTTGGTACTCTTCTGCACACTTTATCCTTCCCTCTTTGATAGAGGGAGCCTTCTAGGAAGAGATACATGCTTGCCTTCTTCATGAGTCTCCTCTTCTGAGCTTTTGTGAAGTCTGGTGGAAACTCACCCTCCAAAATGTAGCCAATGATGGGAGCCAATGACTCCAATCCCTGGTACCTCGGTTGCTTCACAGCAGCCACCACCATGATGACCGGCACTTCTTTCTTTACACATGCAACGGCTTGTTGTGCAAGTAAATCAGCATCTTCATTTTGTTTCCTAGGAATATGATATAATTGCACCTCCTCAAATTGATTAAATAGCCTACGGATGGTATGAACTTTGGCCCTTAGTCTTTCATTTTTGCATGCCCAAATGCCTAAAATCTGCTTCACAATGAGAAGTGCATCCCCTTTTACCATGAGACGTTGTATACCATGGCCAATGCATATTTTTAAACCATGAGGTAGTGTGTCATATTCTGCTTCATTGTTGCTAGCTGAACTTGGTAGATTGAACTTCTCTTTCATGACCACCTCTCGACTTGGGTTGAGCAACACTAGCCCTCCCCCTGCTTTTCCTATGGCTCGACGAAAAGCTCCATCAAAAAACAAGGTAAAAGCATTAAGAATACTTTTTGGTGGTGGCAATGGTAGGGTCTTTACTTCAGGCAGCTTAATCTCCTTTTCATGCACCCTATAAGTGAGAATCCCTGCCAATTGTGCACGCACACTATCTTCTACCTTGAAAGAGTATTGAAACTCTTGCAACTCCATAATCCACTTTGAGATCCTAGTACTAAGATTCATTTGAGATGACACCCAAGGGAACAAATTCTCTGCGGTGAGGATTACAAAAGGTTTTGGGAGCAAGTAGGATCTAAACTTCCTTATCGCAAACATGAGAGAAAGCATCATGAGTTCTGCCTCCGTGTAGCCTCTCTCTAAAGCATTCATGACCCTACTAGCAAAGTAGATGGGCCACATCCTGGTACTATAGGGATCTTGTTGTAGCAAAACTGCACCAATTGTTTCTTTCCCAGCACTAGAGCTAACAAAGAATGTGTACTCCCAACAAGGAGGCATGAGTGTTGGTAGCTCTGACAAAATGGCTTTAATGTTAAAAAAGTACTCTTCAAGCTCATCAGACCATGCAAATTCTACTTGTTGTGTCAACTTTTGCAAAGGGTGAAGTAACTCCGAGGCTAAGTGAATGAAGCGTGACATATACTTCACCTTTTGAATGAATGAGATGACCTCCTTAAGACTCTTGGGTGATGGTAGCTCAATAAGAGCCTTTGCCTTTGAAGGATCCACTTCAATGCCTTTGTAAGAAACTTTATGACCAAGCAAGATTACTTCATCCTCACCTATATGGCACTTGTCGGGGTTGAGTTGACCTCCCATGTCGTAGAGCTTCTTTAAACCTTCTTCTACCCTTTGTAGATGTAATGATTTTGAGCTATAAATACAAAAATCATCAATGAACACCCTAATTGACTTTCCAAAGCATAACAACCCCAAGGAGTGATAAAGGTTGTTTTCAATTGATCCTCCAATGCAATCCCTATTTGAAAGTAACCTGAGTAACCATCGCACACCGTGTACTTCTCATGACCAGCTACCTCATTTAGTATCTCATCCTGGAATGGGAGGGGAAAGTGATCTCTTTTTGTTGCCTCATTGAGGGGACGGTAATCCACACACACCCACTTGCCATTTTTCTTAGGAGTGACAAAAACAGGAGAGACCCACTCTGAATTCTCCACTGGATAAATGAAACCTGCTGCTAGAAGCTTTCTTACCTCCTTGAGTAGAGCCTGTTCCTTTATAACTCCTAGCCTTCGTAGCTTCTGAGCTTTAGGTGTGGCCTCAGGCTTTAACTCAATCTTGTGTTGAACAACATCTACCCCATGCACGTCGGTGTAGTCTTCAGCAAAAAGCTTAGGAAACTTCCTTAGCACACATTTGAACTCCTCTCTTTCATCCTTTGTAAGTGTTGTTGATAGCATACCTTCCAGCATCCCTTCATCTTGAACACCTTCGTTCTCTTGAGGACCTACCTCCTCCAAGCCTTGACAAGAGGTCTCTTGGTTGCTTGGCTTAAACCTTACCCCCATGACTTCGATGGAAGACTCCTCTTCAGTAATGCTGCCGCTACTTTCTTCTTCTGAAGTGCTATCGGTCCAACCTTCTTCCGTCTCACTTTGAGATGATTCTTCATGGAGCTCCTCTTGGCGTTGCTCCTTCATGTCAAAGACAACCTTCTTATGATTGTCATTCCTGCAAATTAATTTCCCACTCTCCCAATCCTGCAAAGCTCGCATTTTCATTAGCCATGGTCTTCCTAGGATAAATGGATAACCACTTCCCTTGGTCGACATAACATAAAAATCCACCGCTTTCTTAATGCCAAAGGCCTCTACAAAGACATTTTTACAAATGCCTACACACCTAGCCTTGCTATTGTTTGCCATCTTGACTTTGATTTCAGGTGTCTCATGGATGTGCATGCCTAGTCTTTGCATGAGTCCCTCTGTCATGATGCAAATTTGTGCACCCCCATCCACTAGACCTTTCCTAACCAATCTTCCTTTGATGTAACAGTCTAGCACTGGTGTAATGTCCTCATTCATTTCAGCTTGTGCAATTTTTACAACAGGCACACTCTCTTTTACCTTTCTCCTAGTGCTAACTGCCCTTGTTAAATCCCTCCTAACTTGTGGACATAATGCAAGAAATTGAGGCCATGAAATATCAGGACCCTTACCTCTCATGTCTTCCAACAAGTTGTACGGAGCCATACCATGTCCAAGAGGGAAGTCTTGGAGGTTGATACGACGTCGAGTCCTCTTGGTTTCCTTGGTTTCCTTTGCCTTCTTGCCTTGTCCATGGTCACTCTGTGATGTGACTCCTTCTTTCTCTTTACCTTTTCCTCGGCCACGCTTAATGCCATTGGCTTCCATGTCAACCTCATTTGAATTTGTCACCTCTACCACATGCACATTTGGATCTGGCAAAGGTGGAACTCCTTCTACCCCTTGTGGAGGTGGTCTTGGTCCATTTGGCCTTTGTAGAAGCCTTGGTTGTTGACCAACTCCTTCTCCTGCATTCATCACTGGGTAATTCAAGTTAGGTCTCCCTGGCTCTCCACGGGGCCAAGGACAATTATACATCCCATGTCCAGACTCTCCGCAATTCCAACATTGCAAGACTCTCCTAGTTCGTGGCTCTCTCTCTTCTGACTTCTTTGCTTGTCCCTTTGGACCTACAGCTTGTGCAAGGTGAATTGACAGGCTGCTTAAAGATTCATTTAACTTCTCAATCACTTCAACCGTTACCTCAGGAAGCTCCCTAGATGTTAATGCTAGTGACTTACCTTTGGGTCTAAGACCTTCTATTGGAACCTCTCCCCTTAAGCACTTGAGTTTCCTATACGTCTCAGCAGCCCTAGTTTCCGCTGCATCAAAAGTAGCAGGTGCACCCGCCTCAACTTTTACCTTAAGGTCAAGAAAGAGTCCGGCTATGAACCTCTCCTTCTTTAAAAATTCTGCACCATCACCAGGGTTAGCAACATTTCGTATCCATAGAGCCCAAAGACGTAGAAACTCTTGCTTGTACAAGTAGTAGTCATCTAAGTCTTTTTGCTTATGAGAAACAATGTCTTGCCATAATTTCTGAGTGTTTTGGGGATCAAAGAAGTATTTCTTGAAACGATTCAAAACTTCCGTGTAACCCTTTAACTTCCTCAGGCAAAGAGTCAAACCAAGTGTTAGCATCTTTCCTAAGGACCACCTCAAACATTTCTACACGTTCTTGATCGCTTACTATCCTCTTGATACGGCAAGACATCTTGAAATTTGCTAAAAATAATTCTGCATCCTCTCCAGGCTCTCCAAAGAAAAGAGGATATCCAGACATTTGGCGTTGGCTCTCCATTATTATGAAAGATTACAACACGAGTTACAATAAGGGATACAATAGAGATTTAGAACCACTCACTTGCAAATGAAGAAGTAAGAAAATACCACTCTAGGTTTTCTTCTTCAGCTATCCAAGCTTCAATGAGGTCTCGATTTGTTTGATCAAAACAAAAAGGTAGACTATTGATGAGCTCTAAGAAGGGTTGAAATTCTTCAAAGCTAAGGCGATAAACAGAAATCTCTAGAACTTCATTTTTTGGATCCAAAAGAGCAACCATGTCCCAAGTGATAAATTGCACTTGCTCTACAATTCCAAACGCACAAGCGGTTTGTATAAAAACTAGATCTTCATGCTCGTCGAAGGCCGTGAGAAAGTAGCAATTGACTAGGAGCTCCTTTCCTTCGAGTTCCACACAGTCGGAGTGAGGTAACCTTCTCACAATTTCATAAAGAACATCCTCATCAAGTCCAATCAAGTTTGCAAGATTTAAAAACTCCACTTGTGCTACAAAATTCCTGGACAAAAACTCCTTAGGATTATGATTAAATCATTCAAAAGCATAAAGATATTTACAATGTCTCTATGAAAAAAGTGTCATAGAAAGTAGAGAAGGATGAGAATTTATACAAATTTGCAATCTTCTCTATGCTCTCTTTATTAAGACAAGCTCTGAATAGCTCCCTATCTCCTTTGTTGAAAGCGAAAGGAAGACTATTAATAAGACGCAAATGAGGGAAAAATTCACCAAATGTGAGTCTATGAAGCATGAACTCTGGCCGCAAGTTTCCTGAAGAGTGTTCCTCAATGGTGAAATGCACTCGCCAAACGCCAAATTTCACTCTATTCACCAATCTTAGGGCACACACTAGTTGGATGAATGCGCGGTCTTCCTTAGTGCCCAACAACAAGAGGAAAATGGAATCCACGCATAGGACCTTTCGTCTTAACTTAACCACCCTCTTGTTATGAGGGAGACGCCTTACTACTTGCTCCTGCAACTCAATTGGTAATAGAGCTAGATCTCTAAGGATTGAACTTTCACTGCACACACATTCCCTGTTAGAAAAAATGATCTTTTTTTGTTTCTTTTAACAACTTGGACAAAGAAAAAACAAACATACACACTATTTTGCCGGGCTGCACTTCATTTTAAAATAAAATGAACACATGTACATCAAAAGAAGTGTGGTAGTTGATGAGAGGTAGAATGACAGGGTTTGGTGATGCAAGAATTTCTCCTACTCTTTGGGCACCAAACATGAACACCATTCGTTGTTGAAAATGGATCTTTCTACTAATTGCAACGTTTATCCTAATGTGTGGAGTAAAATGAAAGGGAAAAACCTCTATTCCTGGGCCATTATCCATGGCCTATGCATATCCTAATGCTTAAAATAACACAAAAATATAGACGTCCAAGCTAATATCGTACCTAATGAGAGGCAAAATAAAAGGATTTACCGAAGTGTTTATCTCGGCTAACCTAAGAGGACCTAAAATCCTACGAATTACCCGTTGAAATTGCAACTTAGTACTAACAATTATGTGTATCTTTTGCCTTGCAATGGGAATGAAAGGATCATACAAACTCTCGTGATTCATGCAAACTACTTGACTATGCTAAAAGTTGATCCTACACAAAAACATACACGAGTTGTTTTCCTCAGTGGGGGCACCAATTTGAAGCGGTCCGGGGCGGGCAACAAAAAGAGCAACCTCTAGACACCCTTCAAGGCTCCCGTGCTGCTCAATGGGACTGGGGCACAACACAACACAAACCAAAACAACAAACCCCCAGCCAAATCCCAACTACACAAGGGGCACCACCTAGTTTAAGAGTGAACTAGGCCGCAAAAGAGGAGAATCGTTAGAGCAACCCACAAACAAGCAAGGAATTTACACTAACCCTAACACCAATGGAACACTCTCACACACTAAAACACGAGAGAGAGAGAGAGAGAGAGAGAGAGAGAGAGAGAGAGAGAGAGAGAGAGAGAGAGAGGGGAGAGATGGTGCTCGGGCTGCTTTGAAGTGTATCGTTAATGATCAAGCAAACATAAATATATATATGTAAGAAAGAGAGAGAAGGGGGAAGGGGGTGCTTGTTGCACTAATGCCTTCTTACAAATCTGTCATGACCAATCAAAGTGAGATTAGTATTTGTTCAACATAGCCTGAGTAAATTACACCACAACACATCACAAGAAAAAATCCACCCCAATCACTGTCTTAAGGCCAGGGGAGTCCTCTCCATCCTGTCGCCCTCTTACAGCATGTGGGATTTATGGCTAAATTGATACAATACCCGGAGACAAGCTATCAAGAACTTAAATAAAACACCAAGACACTTACACATCATTATTGTCCATGACTTCACGTTGGAAGGGAGACAAGGTATCCATGCTTAGTCCAAATTCACCCTCCTTGATTTAGCAAATGTTGGGCTTACTCTAGTAGGAGAAATGATAGATTTCCTACTCTCAATTTAATGATCACTCTCTCTTACAATGGCATAGCGTTCCCTTGCTAATCACCCCTAATACAACACATACATATGCCTAATGCCAATGAGATTCCACTCAAGAGCTCCTTCTCAAGAGGTTGAGCTTGGCTTCTCAAGCTATAGCATAGTGCTCTTTCTTCTCCCCCCTTTTTGTGCTAGCTACACCCTCCTTTTATAGCCATTTTGAAGGCTAGGGTTACTCCTCTAACCATGGTTGGGTTAGATTTTCAGCAATTTATCTATTTTTTTTTGCTTGGAATTATCAAGAAGTTGGTGGGGAAAGAGAGAGGAGAGAAATGGAGGTGATAGGACTTTTCATAGTGGGTTAGTGTTAGTAGAGTTAGTATTAATTTACAAATGGAATTGGATATTTACAATGGGAGTATCCATGTAGGATACAAATAATGAAAAAAAACTCTTAAGAGGTAAGAAAAGGTGGATTTCTTACAAGGTTGATGCTCCAAGTGTCTTGAGTAGGGCCAATTTTGACGCTTGTTGACGGTCCACTAGCTTTGACGGTACATTTTTTCTCCACTCTTGACCTTCCTTGAGAGACAAGGTAATTGAAGCTGAGTAATCAACCACCATGATGCTGTCTTTTAAGAGAAGAGGCTGAATTTTGTGGTTTTTTTGATAGATATGGGTAATTTGGAGGAGGAAAAATGAGACTAGGTGGTCAATTTTGGAATGGAATTGTGTGTGGGAGGTATGAGTTCACCATGGTTTCTCTTATTCTTCAAGGTTGAGGAGAAGGTGAGTAGGGTGCAGAGAGGAGTGGTGAGAGAGGTGGGGATGATGAGTGGAGAAGTGTGTGTGAAAGAGGAAAATGATAAAGTGGAAGAGAGAGTGTGGCTGCATAGCATGGGAAAACTGGGGTCCACTAATAAAATCATAGTTCACAGCTCGTAGCTCAAAAAAATATGAAAAAATTTGAGGCAAAAGTTCAGCCCATGAGCTACAACTTTTGTTTGTATCACCTTTTCAAATTCGGAGAGAAAGTAAACTTTAAAAATTAAGCAAAATCGACCGTTTTTTTCCACTGCACAAGGTCGTTGTGGGTCCTTCTTTGGATGATTCTTTTGAATACCTCCAAGAGTGAGCCCTCCATAGTGCATGTATGCATGCCACCTACCCTTGACCTTATTTGGTAGGTATATAATTGAAGATATTGTTGAGATCATGATATAAGTGAATAGTACAACTAAGAAAATCAAATATTGAGGGGTCTAAAAAATATGTACATATCAAATATAAATAATATAAGTGGAAAAAATATAAAGGGGTCAAAAGAAATCTCTCTTATTATGAGGCTACCATAAAAAGATAAATATTTTTGGTGTTCTAATTTTTTAGAAAAAAAACAAAATAGATGTAGGAAGGGAAAAATCACAATAGTGAAAAAATATACACATAAATAAAACTAGTTTTTTTTGGATTTTTGTTGGGGTGGAGTTACACCAAATATAAGAGAAGCTTACATGAAAATATTTCTATATGGAATAAAGAGTATGAAAAATGGTAAGAAAAATTGTGGTAATGGTGAGGCAATGTACAGAGCATAAATAACACACACCTAAGTAGAAATATTTAAATAAATACCAAAATAATTATGATAAAATCTTTTATTTAGGTCCTATATACAAAGAAATATTTACATACGCATGGGCCATAATATACTTATATTTTTTATATTTTTTATTTTTTTGGCTCAACTAGCCCAATGACTAGCTAATTGAGGGTTTTTTATTTCAGTAAGGAGATATGGGAAAAGTCCCCTAACTCACACGCACCTATATACAGTGAAAGGGTGATGGTAACCACAGTGTTTGAGTGATTTTATAGGGTGAGATAACTCACTATGGCAATTACAGAGAGCCGAAAAAACGGTTATCACTACTCTCATACCCTTCCAGCTCTCACCATCTTCGAAGGTGTGTGAGGTCTTGGGTCTGAGACCGGGGATAATTATTGTTGTGTTTGCTAAGTGTTTTGCTTAGTGCATGAAGATTTCATCTTCATTGCACTAGCTAGTCTTGAAGGAACACAAAGAATTGTATTGTACAATGTCTCTCTTTATGGGAGAAACCATAATACAAAGCCTTTTGGAGGGGGGACCGGCTCCATGCAAATCTGGTCCTCAAATGTTGTCAATAGCTTAATTTCTCTCTCTTTTGAAAGTATTGTTCATGCTATCTAACTAGGTGTTATGCTTTTTGTTGCTCTCTCCACTCAAGCACTCTTGTAATTCTCATTAGGAATCTATTCTAATGAAACGCCCACTATGTTCATGCTAATTTCCGCTACACACAAGTTTTTAGGCCATTAAATGTTACATAGTTATTAGCTAGATAACTATGCCAACTATTACTACGCCTTTTGCATGGTCACATGAGACTTGGTTATTCATTCATCCTCCCAACTATGCCTTGAACTTCAGCAACTGCTTATTTCTCACAGATGACCAGCTTTCTCCATTTCCTCCACTGCCCAAGATGCTACTCGGCTCTAAGGACTCTCGATTGTTTGGTATTTTGTAGGCTCATCCTCATCTCGCCGCATGCTTGTATAGCTTTGGGATTTGAAAGATCGGTCCTTGTGATTTATTCAGCAGTCGAGTGATAGACATCTAGAGACTTTTCGCACGAGCATGGGTTACCCCTTGCTTCGAGAGCTCAACAAATGTTGTCAATGGGGTCGTATCTTTGCTGATTTTGGCAAAGTTTCAAACTGCTCTCTTTACCCTCGCCACTCTTCCATGTGAATGAACTTGCGAAGTCACTGTTGTCGTCAGCTCAACATTGCCAATAGATGTGCGAAAGGTTGTAAAAGCATAAGAAGATTTCGAAATTCTCATGTAGGAAAAGGAAGCCTTTTTCAACGTTTTTCATGTAGTACATAACATCATGAGCTTTTGTTCTAGAGGCACCGCATACCTAGCTAAGTACGATTGGGACAAGAGACCACCGGCCCCCCCACCGGTGGGGGGGGGGGGGGGGCAAGAGTCTCTTGCCCCCAATTAGGTATGCCACGCCTCCCTTACAAAAGCTCATGATGTTGAGGTAAGTCATAATGTGGGAATTATTGTCCAAAACGTCTTGTGAAGGTTTTGCATGGATTCTTTGGTCTCTTAAATGTGACTTCGGTCTGAAAAATTAGTGTGGAAGGTCTGAAAAACTGGTGTGAAATGCCCTGATCAAAGGGTTCGCACATGAGGCAACCCTGACTCCAGTGGCAGATTAAAGGCCCTACTATGATGGATAGGCTCTAGCACACAGATAGGTTTTGCTTGCAGCAACAATCCTATTCGGAGGTAAACTCCGCCTTTGTCTTAGCCGTGGGGGTGGTATCTTTGAAGCTCATGAATTGTTAGTGTCTCAAATCTCAGCCACGTGCAAAACTCTGAGCTGACGTATCCGCAAAGTTCAACCCCCCACGCCCCAACATGCATGGGACAATTGGTTTTGGGGGCAGTCGAGGTACGTGCACACATGTCATTAGGAAGTGGATGATGTGCCCACACGTGCCATGGCCTCTTGGCAATTGCAAATATTTCCAAATTTATCTCAATGGCCCTTGCAATTTTGCAAATAAAGTGGCATCCACAAAGATTCCATTGGAGGCATTGAGATATAGGAACTCCATGATTGCCAAGGAGATTGATGCAACGAGCCTTGGCACTAAGTAACACCCATATTAAATGCGGGGTGGAGTAATGGGATCGACGGTCCGGGTTGAGGGTGGGATCTCGAGGCATGTTAAACATGGCCGCACAAAAAACGAGGCGCAATAAACTCGACCAACAAGAAAAACGAGGCGCGTTGTCGAGGTTTGAACGTGTGGCCTTGCCACCAAGGTTGAGGGTCGCATAGGCTAACCACCTCACCCACGCGCACATCATGTATGCCTAGGCGTTTTTATGGCCTTAGATTGTGAGGTGACATGTTCGTCCAAGTTTAGTGTCCGTCCATGTTTAGTTTTTGATTTGACTATTGCGGCTGTGATTTCCTCGGCTTTCGCACGTGAGATTCTTTGACTTTGATCCCATTGCCTCACTCTTAAATATGGGTGTTACCTAGTGCTGAGGCAACGAGCCCATGGAAAAACAAGCTAAAACACGTCCCATTAATTTCTTTGGCCGTAATGCACAAGTGATTATTGTGCATGGAAAGATGAATCTTCCTCAACTCTATGTGATCTATTGTAAGATGTTACTCAAGGGCAAAAAAAAGCTCGAGCTTTACCAATGTGGTTATCAATATTGGCCATCAAGATTGCTCTAGAAAAGGCAATATGTGAGTAGGATAAAGTAACTTCTCCTTCCTATGGGTGTCATTAGCTTACTTTATAGATAATGCCATTGGTGATGTCATCACCTGCGGCATTGGACATGATCAAGGACTTCATGGATTGGCCTTGTGGGTGAAATGGTCACAGCGATTACCCCTTCGCTAGTTGCCGTCTCAATGAAGGCTTCAATGTTTGATGTCACTTTATAAGCATTACTTGAGATCTTTGTGAGTGATCATAGTTAAGGATCTTGAAAGCTTGTGACTACTTGCGTGCTAGGAGTCACAAGCTTTCAAGATCTATTTCACTCCGATAATTTTTGCCTAGTGATAAATGTTGTGGGTGATCCATCTCTTAGGCGTATTTCATTGCAAAACCTTTTTTGAAGTGAGTTGAAGCCAGAGCGACACGTAAGGCTGATGCAAGGTCAACTGTCAAGTTTCTCATTGAGAACATTATTACAAGATTTGGTTGTCTCTTTGAGATTGTGAGTGACAATGACACTCATTTTATAAATGGAGTGATAAAAGAACTCATTTATTATCAACTTCATGATAGCTCACCATAAGTCCATACCTTATTATCCACAAGAAAATGGCCAAGCTAAGAGTACCAACAAGACCTTAATCTCTATCTTGACCAAAACGGTGGAAGCTCATCGCATAGATTGGGATTTGAAGCTGACTTCAGTCCTATGGGCTTATCGTACTTCTTACAAAGTGGCTATTAATTGTACACCATTCAAAATTGTATATGGCCAAAAAGCAGTTATACCATGGGAGTTTGTAATTCCTAATCTGCGCGTAGCTTCATAAGAAGGTTAGGATGATAATCTTTTAGTTGAGCGCTTATATATCTTTGAGAGGTTAGATGAAGAAATGCAACTGGCTGTGCAAAACGCACTTGTGGAGAAAGATAGAAGGAAGAAATGGTTTGATCCTCATCTAAACAACAAAGATATCAATGTTGATGATAAAGTCCTTATGTATGGAGTGCGTAACGAAAATAAAAAGTTGAAATACGCGGGAAAAGGATCATATAGAGTATGTGAAATCAGCCCATAAGGAACCATTCGTGTGGAGACTCTTGATGGAGTTGAAACCATCGGATTCCTCAATGGTAGTAAATTTAAAAGATATTATGATCCTTTAAGCCAAGAGGAACTACGTGCCATCCATAAAAAAAAAGCAGCCAAGGCACAAATAGAATTGAAGAAGATACAAGCTCAAGCTGAGGCTAAAGAGCGACAACAACGCATAAGACGCCAACGAGAGACCAACCTTGGAGTTACACATGTATTCCACGTTGAAATAGAGGATGATTGGTTGGACTTTGACACACCTCTACGATACCCTATTGAGCTAAATAGCACCTATGGAAAAGTGCTATATAACGTCTTATTGAACAGTATAATCTGCTATCATATGGGGTGTGGTGTCAGTTAGGGAAGCCACCTCTATTTGAGAGTATTATCCAAGTGAAGGGTATCAACAATAAAGAAATTGCGGTTTTTGGAATCTGGCACACTTTTGTCAGTTATGACAATGGGGTTTTAGCTCAAGACTTTTTGGTCATGCCTGTCGGAACTATGGAGGGTAATATAAACCTAGGACGCACGAGGATGATAGCCACCAAATGCACTATTGATTGGGGGACTGGGGTTGTCACAACACAGAACCAACTCTTAGCCTTGCCACTCAAGCCATAGTCCTTGAGATATTGCCTCTTAAGGAAATAAAACCCAAAACATTGCATGCCCAACAGGTTGAACCATATGTCCCCATAGCCCAACTCTCTAAAGCTTCAAGTGCTGTAGTTGAAATAAATCTTGAGACACACAAGACCCATCCTAATATAACAAAGAAAACATACAAGTGGGTCCCTAAAGCTTCTTTAGCGACCATAGCTAGTGCTAAAAGACAGGAGACTGGTAAGAGACGTCCTACTCGTCCCAAGAAATGTAAAGAAACGTTGCGTTGGATTCCTAAAAAACTATTGGAAGCCCATGGCTACTATGAAGGAAATGATCAAAGCTGGGTGCCAAAACGTATATTGTGCTCTTACCTATCACCTAACCCATGTGAGCCCAATCCTGTAGCTCCAAAACAAAATTGAAGATCGTGGAAAGGAAAAAATAATGGAATGTTACACACCCGCTCCAGAGCTAGTTTGGGTATCGAAGAAAGAGCGATTTCTACCACCTAGCTCAGGAACAAAAAAGTCAAATAAAGCTTCTTGCTCTTTATGTAGTTCCTATACGAAAATAGAAGCTTCGACACAACCTCCACCTACCATTATACATATCCATACAAACAAGAAACAATTTGTACCTCCCATTGTAAGTTCACCACCTACAACAATGTTGCAAATAAAATCATGGGAGAGTACCTTACCACCCTTGCAACTAGATGAAATGCCTAAGGCGATCGAAAACTATTGGTCAAAGTCTTCACCCATAATGACTTGGAACAATTGGTTTCAAAAGGTGATGACATCATTCCAAAATGTACGATCTACCTAAAGAAGGGGGGAGTGTTTGCTGACATCCATCATTCACTTGCTTCCCTCTCAAACTTCCTCCCTGACCTCTCAATCTCCCAATCTTAGGGAATGTATATATAAAGCTTTATACTCACAAAAACAAGATAAAAAAGTAAAAGAGAAAAAGCCACCAAACAATAATCTAGAGACTTACAAGTTCTATACGTAACACAAAATCATAAAAACACATTATGCACAAGGAAACGACCTTTTGACACAACCCTTGTAATATTTGCACTCTAACCATCATCTATCTGTGTGTACAGATATTGCTAGTTTGCTAGAGTCATCCACTCGTGCCTTGGGTGAGAGGTACCCTCGTTACTTTTCACAAGTGTTTCACATTGTCGTTCCGGTGCTTGTGAATGGGATTTGGTAGGTACGCTAGCATGCGAGAGAAATTTTGACGAGTTAGAATTGCTGATACGTCTCTTGACCATGACTAATCCAAACCTAGTAGAGAGCGTTTCTCCCATTGCAAAAGCGTACCCTTTTGACCAAGATGACTATAGACGTCTAGTGAAATTCTTAGTAAACATTGGTGTCCTTAATGATGAAGACAATTTACATGATTACACGGATGATGACTTTATTTTCTCGATGACGAGGATAGGGGTTTAGCCTTAGGGTTTTCCCCCAATCTCTACAATATCCTATTCCCTTGACTCTCTAGGGGGAGTGCAAATAATTAGGTTAGGGTTCCTTATGTTTTTTAATTGTGTTCAATAAGGGTTGATACCTTTTCCCACTGATGTACCTTTGGAAGGTGAATATTTGGTGGTGACTATTGTGCAGTTTGTGACTGCATAAGGATGCCTTCAAAAGGAGAACGACAATGGATGTTTATATGTTACAACGGATGTTCTCCATTATATCAGGTATACTCCTTCCTTTTATCTATGTTTTCCAAAGTTACATGTTTGCACCTTGTCATATGAGTTCTAACAATGCATAAAATTTATGAAGGAGTGATATTGCCAATTTAAATGCTATAATTTTTTCAAACTTCTAGTACTTTGTTCTTCTCTTTGAGTTTAGTCTATTAGTTGGCTTTAAATAGGTATCAGAACTTTAAGTTAAACTAAGCCACTTAATTGCTGACTTTAATTCCTAAATAGTCTATTAATTGTAGTAATTTTAGTAATGTTTTAGGCTATGAGGATATAGTTCTCTCTATCTTATTCCACCTAAGTGCGACTTGTGTTGTGGAAGTCCATGTGTTAAATTGGTATTTGAGACCTCGAGTCTCCCGGCTAGTTTATGCTCAAGCTGATATTTAAGACCTCGAGTCTCTCAGCTGCTGCTAGTATTTGAGACCTCGAGTCCCCCAGCTACTTGTAGCAACTATGACAACAAAAAAAGAGAAAACGAAAAGAAAAAGCAAATAACACAAACTTCCTTATATTTTATGTTGATCACACTTAAGTAGTATAAGTGACAAGATCACTAGTCTTTAACCCTAACGAGCATTCCTAGGGTTAACTATTCTTTAGACGACATTTTTTAATTAACGTTGGTCAATCTAGTACTTACTTTAGCCCTAGCTCTTGTGTATTTCTCTTAGAGTCAACTTAATAGACCTTAACTCAATTGCATTTTATTCAGGTACTATGCTTGTTCGAGTTGGCAATGTTACAATTCATGAATTTGTTTTTGCATTTCCTAAAATATCATGTATGCATCTCACTTATTGCACGCCTGCACATGCTGCCTTTGAGCTTTCACAATGTTGTGCTCCTATCGTGGATCCCGATGCTGCATTGTTATATTCAGAGGGCAAAATCTACATCAGAAAGGAGGGCATGTTAACCATCGGCGTCTACTTCTAGTAGTTATGGGCCAGGCTTGTCGGTCCAATAAGAAAAGGGTAAGAGTGATCGCCGATGAGAGACACACTCTAATTGGAACATTCAAGGGTTAGTTGGCTAAGCACGGCCACCCAAGTGTGAATGGGCGAGCTCATATAAAAGTCATCTAAACCTAAAAATCACTCATTCTCTCATTTGTGCAATTGAAGAGTGCTCTTGTTCCATCTCCATCTTCTTCTTCATCTCCATCTTCTTCTTCATCTCCTTGTGTGTGTGTATGCGAGAGAGAGAGAGAGAGAGAGAGAGAGAGAGAGAGAGAGAGAGAGAGAGAGAGAGAGAGAGAGAGAGAGAGAGAGAGAGAGAGAGAGAGAGAGTTATAGAGCATTGCGATGGCACGACGGTGACGAGGCGGTTGAGCGCGGCATGGCGGTAGCTCCCTCTTCTTCGCGACGAGGAATCCTTCACGAAGGCAAGCGTAGGGCAGTGAGTGACACACCCTTGCTCCCTTGATCTTGCTAGATTAGTTTGGTTGTGTGCTTGCAGCCATTTGTGTCTTGCACACAGTGTACGGCAAGTCCCTTGCTTTGACACGTGTGACAGACACGCACATCAATGATCTCACAGCCCGCCATAGACAGAGCTCCACGAGCTCCCTCATTGCTCGATGCCTTGGAATGGCGCCACCCTCTATATATATACCATGATTCTCTGGCCCTGCCACACGCATGTGGGACTATAAGAGATGCCATGTTGTGGGTCCTTGTCCCTCCTGCCCTCCAAGGCCCCAAAACTTCAAAAAGTTTTTTCAAAAAGCTCCACAAAACCCCTCAACTTTTTGGCCCTCTTTCCATTGACTACCATCTGCTGCACAGTGCTTCAATCGCCAAGCCATCAAACCCAAACAAAACTCCTAGTCCCCAGCTTCAAGCTACATAATTCCCGCTTTACCTAGACTCTGGGATGACCTCAAACCGAGCGCTCCGAAATTGCAAAAAATCATCTGCTACCACACTGCTGACACTGTTACCCTCTTTAAGCTTCAGTATCTTGCCAATCCTTGACAAGCCAGAAAATCCCATGGCCTGCACTTGCCACATAGAACGCACAAATCCCGAAGAAGCTCCAAAAACTCCAAATGGCACACCGACCAAGGCGACCAAATTGGCACAGAACTAGCCCCGATGAAACTTTAAAGCCCCGTAACTCAGTAGTCGGAACTCCGATTGATGACCTAAAAAGACCTAGAGACTCCATAATTCAATCACTACACATCTATAACTCCAAACTAGCTCTGACCACCTGGCATCATCTACCCTGTCTGTCTCAAATTTGCAATGCACTCCAGCTTCAAACTTCTATACCTTGCACACCGTGGCTCCGTTTGACGAGCCGTTTGGACCAACCAGTTCAACACTTCAAGCTCTTCCTTTCCAGGCCAAAAAGTTACACCTGTAATTCTCCTTTACCTGCCATGCCATCATGTTATTCATGGTGCTTTGCTAGCATAAATAACCACATTAGAGATACATATCTACTACCTGTCTGCCCATGCTCTTCCCATCTACTCTAGCCCTCTACCATGCACCTGATAGCTTACACATCCCTACCTGTACCATCTTTTATGGTCGACCAACTTTGGCTGCACCAACGTCCGAGGATGAGGCAAGCTCCCTAGAGGTGATGGGTGTTGTTGCAAGATCTAGATCACCAAGACGTTGAGCGTGAGGTAGATGAGATAGGGTTAGAGTCCATGTTAGCTAAGGATTTTCCTAGAGAGGGAAGGAGTCATACATATAAGTTCTAAGGAAACATGCTAGCCTCTTCATTATTGATTACAAGAATATCAAAGGAGTCGTTGTGTGACACAACACCGCATTCATCTGAAAGAAGATAGAAAACCAGTGGTGCCAAAGCTAAGAAGGCTTGGTGTAGTTCAACAGGATGCATTGTTGAAAGAGGTAAAAAGATTGCTAAAATCTGGGTTCATTTATCTAGCGGAGGATTCAAAATGGGTGTCCTCGGTAGTGGTGACCCCTAAGAAACATGGTAAGTGGAAGGTATGTGTGGATTATAAGCCAATAAATGCTGCTACAAAGAGGGATCATTTTCCCCTTCTAGTCCAAGATGAGATCTTGAATGAGGTTTCGGGTCATGAAAGATATACTGTATGTGACATGTACTCATGTTATTTCCAAATACGGATTGCAAATGAACATTAAAATTTAACAATTTTCATCACACCATGGGGGTGTTTTGCATATAGGTTTATGCCATTTTTCCTAACTAATGCGCCAACTACCGTTCAATGGTTCATGAACTTGGTTTTCTAGCCATATTTTGTTAAGTCTATAAGAGCTTTCATCGATGCTTTTTGTATCTATAGCTCTAAAGCATTACACTTGAGCAAAAAGATGAGGGGTTTACATGACTAGCTCAGCCGGGAGGTCTGCTCAATAAGGACAAGTGCCATATTTGAGAATCTAAGGTGACACTTTTGCAACATGTAGGGTCTGAGAAATGGATAAAAGCTGACCCAAATAAAGTGAAATCACTTCTTGATCTACCTTCACCTTCAAACATGAAGCAATTATCATCATTTATACAAAAGATACACTATTTGAGCCGCATTATTCAACTTCTCTCATAAGCAACCTATCCATTACAACAACTCACTAGACAAGCAACCCTGACATGGGATGAGAATAGCAAGAAATGTTTTGAGGAGGTTAAGGTAATTTTGTACTCTTTACCTATTGTCTTACAACCCTACTAGGAGGAGGTTTTCTACATAAATCCTAGTCTTGGATGTGAAGCACTAGGAGCAATCTTGATGCAAAAAGATCCAAGGACACACTTGATGGGACCAATGTACTTTGCAAATAGGGTTATGACTACTACCAAGAGGGGTTTGCCTCTACAAAATTATTCTTGGACTTTAAATTTTTTGTGGAAATGTTCAGGGCCTATTTTTTGCCTAAAAGGTTTTGTGCTTATGATAGAGGATGTTTTCCCATATGCTTTGCATCACATGGACCTATCCTTAAGGATAGCAAAGTGGGTTGCACAATAATTTGACTATGCACTACAAGTTAAAAGGTCCACATGAGCATGCTTAGCAAATGTGCTAACACAATGATGCTATCAGAGGTCGGAGAAAGTGCAACCT
Organism: Adiantum capillus-veneris; assembly: GCF_014529385.1. Lineage (NCBI taxonomy): Eukaryota > Viridiplantae > Streptophyta > Polypodiopsida > Polypodiales > Pteridaceae > Adiantum > Adiantum capillus-veneris. The sequence continues at coordinate 94,535,424 of NC_140959.1, read as the reverse complement.
AACAAGGATCTAGCTCCACCTAAACCTAAGGTTCTATTAGAGGCTCACAATCTGTACTTCGATAGTGCCTACAAGAGGGTGAAAGACAAAGCATACTAGAAATTGTTGTGACAGATCCTTTGGGTGAAAAGATTTTTTGCAAAGGGTTTCAATTGGAGGAGGTTGTTGTATGACAAGCATTTAATTCGCTCGCATTGAATTGTGAGGACTTTATTATAGAGCTTATGAGACACTATCTTAGTAATCTAGAAGTCACATTTTCTTCAATGCAATTTGAAACTATCATGCTGACAAATGGACTCATGCATGTAGTGATCAAGTAGCTTTTAGGGAAGATATTTATGACATTTGAGAGCCTCCAACATCCTAACATCAAAACTGCTCCACGGATTCTAGATTGGATGCAATTTATTTCACAACTACATTCAGAGCTCAAGGGAAAAAATAGACAAGAAGAATCCTCCAAACATCCAAGGATTGAAGAGGAAGGACTAGTTTCTCATGAAGCAATTGTTCAATCTATAGCCCAAATTCCAGTAGCAGTCACATCATCTACATATTACTCTATCACCACAAAGATAACTACTTTGGATGAAAGCCTAACCCCCCTAGTTCTTCACTTGCTTGGTGAAATTTTAGTTTTTCACCTACATGATTCCCAACTCCATGAAGTTCACTTTGCTATTGTGAAGCAAGTCAGAGTACAAAGCAAGTCAAAGTGATGCATCCAGAATTCAAGGATGTGATGTATGTAGCCAAGGTCTACAAGCTCATGCCACACAACAAATCCCCTATACAGATGGCACTAGAAGAGGGTACTACCATGACTATTCAGCACCATGGCATGATCTTTGCCAAAGACCTTGTATGTCATAGCATTTAACCCAATGCTTATCTTCTAATGTGAAAATGTGGCCACCCAGAGTAGTGGATACACGCTTGCCACCATGATGGGAGCAAATTGCTATAAGAGAGTTTTGATACACCTCTAGAATCTTGGAGCAGCTTATTGAGAACATCTTGCCAATCACAAATGACCTCTTATAGATGCTGATGTTTTTGCACAACCATGACTTCCTACACAATGATATACAAGTTTGCAACATATTGATACTCTTTGGTATCAAAGGTGTATATGTTGACATCACTTATTGGGGATCAAGCACTGTTACAAACACCAAGGAGACATTTCCTCGCTTGTCACAACTATCCCCAAAAGCAAGAGCACAACAAGAGAGAGATTATCCATGGACAGATCCTAAAAATATTAGCACAAATACCCCTTCTTCTTTTCAAGAGAATTACCCACCAGGAAGCTTCAAAATAAAAAACCCTTGAGAAATCTTCTCAAGGCTCTCCTCTTGCATAGAATAGTGTTTTGAAATGCATTGACCTCACAAGCATGGTAGAGCCAACCAAGGCTTTGCATAGACACAACTGATTAACCTAGGCACCACACTACCTGGGCTACACACTGACATATTAAGAGGGGGAAGGCATTTTGAATGTGAACCCAAACATATGAAATTGGCTAGAAAAAGGGCAATGTTTGAAATGTTTGTACGATTTTTTGACAAAATTTGAATTTGGTTTAAGAATATACACATGTCAATTATTTCATAGTGGCACAATTATCTCGCCTACAAAGTTTGATAAATTACTAAAAATTGTAACTAGCATACCTGATCGTCAAAGATGCATCAAGAAATTGCTAAATTACTAAAAATTGTAACTAGCATACCCGATCGTCAAAGATGCATCAAGAAACCATAACAAGTGGAAACATGATGTTTAGAAAAAAATCTGAGCTCAAGGAAAATTTTCCATTAAAATATGGATTTTTCCTATGTCGTTTGCCTTCTTATGCTCAAAGAGTGTCATTTTTGGGCCAAAAATAGAATAAAAATGGTCAAAATTAGCTTGCTTTGAGGAAAAATGCACAAAAATTGACACATCACAAATTTGTGCCATGTGAAAAACCAAGGGGGGGGTTTCTTGATTATGGCTAAAAACCTTTAGTTTCCCCCTTCTAGGTTACTTTATGAAGGTATAATGCAGTCCCACCTCTCTTCCTTGAGTTTCCCCCTTCTGTGTTACTTTATGAAGGTATAATGCAGTCCCACCTTTCTTCCTTCTTGTATCTGAGCTTGTGAAGTTGTGAATCAGGGGTTTTCTTCTTCAAAATGGTGTGTATTTCAATATGAGAGCTCTCAAATCTCTTCAAAATCAAAATGAGGATGTATTGAAGGAGGAAGCTCAAGTTTTCCTATCAATAGCTTGACGTTATAACTGTGCCATTAGAGACGAGGCTACAAGATTCCAAGAATGAGGTTGGACTTTTGAGTGGGTATTGTGCTTGTGTATGGGTTGAGATTTCATGGCTAATTTTTTTTTCTTTTTTTAAGTAAATTTTGTTGTGATTTTGTGATCGTTTCATCACAAACTCACTCACAATTACAAGAAGATTCTAAGCAGACTTGGGAAGTGCCAGACCTAAGGTAAGACTAGGCAAGCCAAGGACTAGGACACACATGCAGTAAAGGGGGTCCTATAAATAGCATGGCCAAGGGCCTATATAGGGCATGGTTGGGTGGGGATTTGGGTGTGCCAGTCCCCTCCGTCTCATATTGTTATTAGAGCTCAGGGGAGAAGGGCAACTATGGAGGAGGGGGAAAAGCAGGCGTGGAGCTTGGAGGGTGGACTCTCTATCTATCTCGGCTATCTCTCATCCTGTCTCTTGTACTCATGCTACCATGCCTGCGAGAAAGCACACTTAAGAGGGCTTAACGGTGAAGCAGAGGAGACATGAACCGTTTCTTGAAGGGAGGGGCCACCATGATCAACTTGTACCAAATCGCATGCAAGCAGGGTCATTATTGTTAGAAGCATGCTCTACCCTAAGCGTCATTAGTGAGCTTGGCTATCGTGGATGAAGCCTTAATCTCACCATGGTGCTAGGGTTAGGGTTAGAGCAATGTAAATTAGGGTTAGGCTATAGCTTAGGGAAAGAGCATAAAGGTAGAGTATAGACACAATGATGGCAACTCAAAGTGCAAAGTTTCATTAGAGAATAGCCTCTCAAATATAGTTAGTGCTTTACAATCATTGGCCAGAGAGGTCGCACCCTCTTGTTATTGGACCATCTCATTATTTGTCTTTCCTAGGTGGCTAGGGAGCTTTCCCACAAGTTGGGCTTACCCCAACAATTGCACCCTTAAGCCAAACCTGGGATTTTTGTCATGTGTTTTTCTCATGTCATGGTGCACTCCTAGGCTAACATGATTCATCTACATGATACATCATGGTAGTTCTCACTGTATTTAACACTTTACGGTTCTCAATTGGATACATCGTGGTGATTCTCAATGGATTCAATGAACATGGTTCAATATTCCATGATACATCATAGCGATTATCGGATTCATCACTATGGCTCACAAGTGAGACTTAGTAGGTTCACTAATAGTCCTAGGTAGTACAAATTCATTCATTCATTTATTCATTTTGTTGAAGAGGTCTTCATGTGTGTCCTCTTCAAAATTGTCTTCATGCCTTTGTCATTGTCGTTTGTTGTTGCCGTTGTCGTCTCCTTTATCTTAATTTCATCGGCTTCATGTGTTGTCTCCTTCATGTTGTCGTGATCCTTTTTATCTTCATTGGTCCAATGTGGTGAGGGTACGACCTTCTTGGCTAAGGGTGTAAAATACACATACATATCGTTTTGTGTGCTTGTGCTTGTGCTCAAGATGATGGGCGGTCTTACCATGAAGGACTCCTTCAGGTAGTGTTTAGAACTAATGTGTGATGCGTGTATTGTGCTATGGCAGACTTTGAGCCAATGCCACCCCCATTCTCACAAAACCTTCAAGGTTTCAAAAGAAAAACCTCCTTTTTGTCCCCACTTCCATGCTCTGCAGTTTGATCCCTGGTTTTCAAATTTACAGTCTATGAAGCCACACCAAAGCCCCAACTTATCGGATTTGACTCGTAATAACTCCACCTCACTTGGACTTTGTGGGGCCCAAACCAAGGCCACAAAAATTGGAAAATTTCACCTGGTATCGTACTGTCGCCAAAAATGTTACCAACTTAAACTTTAATATTTTGCTGTTCCGAGCTCCAATTGTTTGACGAGCCATAAAATCCTATGGCCTTCACACATCGCATACTGCACTTAAAATCCTTGGAAAGACTGCAAAATCTTCAAATGGCACACAGACCGAGGTGACCTACTTGGATCAAAACTGGCCCCCGATAAAACTTCAACCGGAAATATCTTGGCAATTAGAACTCCAATTATTGTTCTCAAAAGACCGACTTGCTTTAGATGATGAACACTTTAGGCCCATGCACTCACTTTAGCCCTGATTCTTCACCAGTAGATGCCCAATCCGGTACATATCTACGATCTATCCTAACTTCAAGCTGCTATGTCTTCCTCACCGTAGCTCCAATCGATGAGCCGTAAAGACAAGCATGTGGAGCACTTCAAGTACTACAATTCTAATCCATAAACTCCCATTTATGATCACTTCAAACATACTCTCTTTTAGCATTAAAAAGATAGTTCTTGGCCCTTTAAAGCTGCATCTGGCATACATTTAGCATTAGGCTAGCTTGTACCCGATCACTGATCAATAAACACATAGCCTTCAAAGAAGCTTAATCTGCTTCCATTTTCTCATTTTCCCTTCATGGAAGCGGAGCTGCACGACACTGTGTTCCCACAAACACAAATCAAGACTTTGGCACTTCACCTCATCTCTATGAGTCCATCTCCTTCATAACTTTTTCTTGTGCCACTAAAGATTGGCTGACACAAATCACAAACACACTTCAATGGCAATACAAGCCATAAAAGAAATGTATGTAATATTCATGTCCATAGTGTAAGCATCAAGTGAGCTTGAGGAGCTCGTGGAGTCTTCCTGCAAAAAGAGATGCTTAAACTTGGTAAACAAAGCAGAATACCTATCTGGAGCCTCGATAATCAAAGGGAAAATTTTTCTTGAGCAAGAAGAGCAGGAAGGGGAGTTCTTGAGGGCAATTATAATAGCGGAGAGAAGGAAACTTCCTTACCATTGTGAGCGGGATGGAAACACACACAACGCCTCTATAATCACCCGACACATACACTCTTGGGATGATACACACACACACACACACGCACACACACACACGCACACGCACACGCACACGCGCACACACACACACACACACACACAAACACAAACACACACACACACACACACACACACACACACACACACACACACACACACACACACACACACACACACACACACACACACACACACACACACACACTATGGGGCACTACTCGGCTTCCACAAGCCACCTGGCCAAGAGAGGGAACACACCGATGGAGTGAGAGGAGAGAGACTATCCATTTGTCCACTCAACACACACACGCACACACACACATACACACACACATACACAAAAAACTCAGCTCAAAAGAGGAATATTTTTTATGTTTAGATACAATTGAGCTTGGGCCAACACCAATGGGACAAATAGCTCACACAATATGGATGAAATATGCCAGATACAATTACAAATTTGAGCAGAGGCTTCGTTCACCACAGGAGAAACTTACACAACCAAAAAAACAAAAAAAAAGTGAGGAATTTGGTAAAATGGACAATGCCACTGCGTCCGGACAGCCGAATACCCTAGTCTACAATATCAACGTGCTCAATTCCGACCTCGGATGAGCAGTTTATGGCTAAAACAGGCTCCTAAAACAACAAAAATTGAGTTGCGGCTGTTCCTCCTCTTCTCTCCATGTTTTTTTTGGTTTTTTCTTAGGTTTTTCAGTGTCCACACTTCATTTTACCCTTGGGCACCTTTGGCCTTTTGATTGACCTCAAACAGACCCCGAACATGCCAAAAAATGGCCACGCAGTGCGTTTTTGTTACCCTTCTACATCCATCCGCACACTTGGCACTCAACTTTTCTCAATAATGCATCCCGCAATCACATGAAGTGGCCCCCAAATATAGTTCTCATGATGACCTTTTTGCATAATTTATCACAAGAAAATACTTCCGTTGTGTCCTCAGTTATCCACGTGCAAGTCTTGATCCCATTCGTCCTCCTTACGCCATTGGCTTCCAGTGGACGCTGTTGGGGGATTTGTATTGGAAAGGTGAGCCGGGCAAAGGGCAGCAGACACAATTAATGGGAACAGAGCTTAGAACAGACAGTTTACCTTAAACCAAATAATCAACAGTATCCCTGTTTTAATCAAATATTAATGGAGGAGTTTATGCTTCTTACAAGGATTGTCTTGGTTTAAATTGAACTGCCTTGTACTGCCTTTAGCTTCTTCCCGCCATGGCTTAGGAGCTTCAACTTCCAAAGGCCTTGGGTGGTCCAATTCGGTTTAAGGTTACCGGCTTAATTCTGGGTTTGAACAGGCTTGAAGATTATGACTTAGAGAGCTTAAGATTATGGTTATCAAGGCTAATTTTGGCTTAATGAGATTTGGGCTTTGGCTTAGGACTTGTACGAAAGCTTAGCTTAGAGTTTATGATAATCTGAGCTTAAGCTTGGCTAATGAGATTATGGACTCTTAGCTTAGAGCTTGACTCTTAGCTTAGAGCTTAAGATGAGATGGCTTCGATTGCTAAAGCTTCCGATGAGAGAGCTTATGATTAAGATGGATTATGATTAAGAGCTTAGGAAAATCGGCTTAAGCGAGATTAGGATTATGCTTAAGATATTAGAGAGCTTAGGAAAATCGGCTTAAGCAAGATTAGTATTAGGCTTAAGATATTAGAAAGCTTAGGAAAATCGGCTTAAAGCTTTGATAATTTGGGCTTAGGCTTGGATTAAGAGTATAGAGATTGGGAAAGCTTGACTAATGAGAGCTTAATGAAATCGAGCTTAGGCTTGCTCCTAGAGAGAGCGCTCAAATGAAAGAGAACACAAAAATAAAATAAAATGAGAGAGCCAAGAGAGCTGCCCCTTTTCCTTTATAGGTTGCATGGGAAAATCTTCTTACTAAGAATAGCCAACCCATTAGCAATGTCGCTAATGGGAATGGTTCCTTGATGACGTGGCAGCTGAAATTTTGACTTGCACAAAATCTGCCGCGAATGGCACCGGAAGGGGTCGCTTTGCCTTGTTGAGTGTTTTTCACTTCTGGGCCGTCTTCATTGGAGCATCGTAGCACGCACTACGAGCTCCTCTTCTTTCTTCTGCGCCACTCGCTGGTTGTCTTCGCCCATGCTTTTCCTTGGCTTCACACCCTTAGCAATTAGGGTGGCCATTGATTGAATGGGTGGCCATTTTTAATGGCCCTTGGGTGGCCTTAATTGTGGCCCTTGGCCAATGTTTGATGGGCATCACTTTGGCTCACATTTCGCCCATGGCCCTTGGCTGGCCACAGTTTAGTGGGGGCCCTTGGCTTCTTTAAGGGCACCACACTTGGCATACATATCGACCAAAGCAAATCCTCGCACGACTTCATTTTACAACTTTCTCGACTAGAAATAGCACCTTGAATTCTGTTGCCCGTTCTAGTGCTTTGAATGTCACCACAGCTTTCAAGAAAATTGACCTACCTGCAAACGCCTCAACAAATTCATCCACAATTGGGCCAGTACCCACATTGCGGATTGTTACTTTATTAACCAGTTTCATATCTTGAATGAACCTTAATGTACCGTTTTTCTTTGGAACAGTAAACCATCGATTAGAATATGGTGCACTTGATGGCTCCAAAATTCCCATTTGAATCTTTTCATTAAGAAAATTGATAAGCTTCAACATGTGAGCTTTAGGAACTGGAATAGGACGTAAGCTCCATGGCATATGAGGAACAATGAAAATAACCATTGGTGAAACAACACTAGGAACCACACATCCAATCTCACTTGGCTCAAAAGCGAAAGCTTTAACATGTTTTTCGAGCATACCTTGAAAACACTTGATCTCCTCTTCATTGAGGAAACCATCTTCTCCAACCTTCAGCTGCTGCAATGTCTCCTTAGTAAATTTATGCCCTATGTTCTTTGGATTCCTGTGTATAGGCTGTCGAGAGGCCTCCTTGATCATCCCATCACCTCCTTCTAGTAGTGGTGTAGCCACTGGCCTCACTTTCTTTGCAACAGTCTTGTATTTTGTCTCTACCTTTGCTTCAACTGCTTTACCTGAATCATCCTCAATATGCATAAGTGCTTCATATATACCTAACTCATTATACATGTCCATTGAGTGGACCTTAACCACTTCAATTTCGCTTTGTAACCTGTGTTGCATGATCTCCTCAAGCTCTGACATAGTATCTACATAAGATACCTCTTCAAAGATTCCTAAAATCACATCATTCGATTCAAGCACATCACATCCCTGCAATTCACTTTGAATACCTAAAACATACTGTTTTTCCCACTTTGGAAAATCATTAAATTTTCTGAAAGATACTGAACCTTTAGATGTTAACCCCAAAAACCCTGAAGAGAAAGCTTCTCTTTGCGCGAACTTCTCCTCACTTGTACCAGCATAGTCCCGCTTTATAATGGCACTCCGAGAAAATCTTGTGCAAATCTATGTTCTCTAAACTCCTTGCATATCTTTGGCATCGGATGGTCACGTAGACTATCCTTGTTCCTGGCATGGTCAACACATACAGTCACGAATTGTACTGCTTTCTAACCATCTCAACTTCAAACTCTGGCATAGGCCGAGCCATCATCCAGCACCTTGGTTTCCATTCACACAGCCATAATGTAGGGTTGCCCCAAAATTAATAGATAAGAGGAATGCTCTTGTATAAAGAAATTTTGCTCATCACAGACATCCCCTACAGTTACCTTAACATTGGCACATGCACCATAGAGGTCGCCTGGAAGCATATTGGCAGCTCGAATCCACCAACCATGGTCCACATCAATAGGCCATTTCCCCTTTTTGTGCAAGCTTTCAGTCATCAAATTGATCTCCGATCCATGATCTATTAGTGCTAAGACCGGTTCTTCAATGTCGCCAAGCTTCACAATAGTTTCGGTTGTTGCCCTTGCCCAATAAGTCCTTGAAAAGTGACTCCTTGGTATAATTTCAATTATCTTCATCTTCATTGAAATGAACATGTCTTACCTCTGGTACAGTTGGATTTGATACCACCACATACCTCGACTCTTCTTCTTCTTCAAGATCTGCCAAATACTCTTCATAATCATTCAAAATTGCTTCAATGTGGCGAACCGCCTGGCTCTTAACTAACTCCGGCTCCTCTTCACTTGGTATCTACCGCTTTCTTTTGATAATATCTATAATCTTCTCGTGAACTCGCATTTGGAAATTCCCAAAATATCACCCAATGTGAGCTCCACTTTGCTATTCAGAATGCGTTCTTCAAAAACTTTTTTTAAATCTGTAGCTAATTCAATGTCAGATTTAAGCTTATATGAGGGTCCCCTGGGTTTACCTTGCTTCTTATCCTTGGTTACTTCCTCCATCACCACTTCAGGAGAGGCTTAGGAGTAGGAACTTCTTCTTTTTTGCTGTTGAATCTCATTATCCTTTTCGATGTCCCAGGAACTTCTTCATCTATTTTCCACTTTTCCTCCACCATAGCCTCATTAGCTTGAGACTTCGCAATGAATGCATAAACTGAGAGGGAATCCACTGGATCAGTCCACCTTGTGGTTTCTCGAATTGAATTCCCTACCTGTCATAGCTTCTCATAAGTTACCTTCCCTATTTTTGCTGTCTTCAAAGCATAAGACCACAATTGACCCTTTGTACCTACACCATCATCATCACCCTTCCCGCAAACTTGCAGCCCATATGTAGCTGCTTCCACAAGAGCAACATTATGCTGGATTTCTTCAACTATCTTTTTCATGCCACCCCTACCGAAGTTCAGGCGGAGCATCTCACCTGTTGCCCTCAGGTGAATCTTCTTATCCTTCCAGAACACCACGTTCCTTTTATAAGCTTCGTCAAATTCATCACATTCTTTAACATACTTGTGGTCTTCACTATCACACCACATGCATTGGTCCCAGCCTTTGCATGGAGGCTGCTGTCTAGGCTCAGAAGTCGACCCCTTTGCAACTAGCCCTTCAAATTTTACAACTTTAAAATTCAAATTTAATTCTTGAATACCTTTCATCAATTCGTCAAGAACTGGCTCCTCCACTCTGGTATAGTCGAGGATGTTTTCTCCTTAGGTTCCTCTTCCACAACATCCATGATGTCAGCCACGATCAGCTTATCGACTCTCATCTGTCATTTCACGATCATGTTTATTGCTTCAGTGACTATCTTCCAGTCGGATGTTACGCCCAGATCACCTGTTGAATCCTCCAGTAACTGCACTAGACTTCTCTAAAGTCGTGGATCAGCAGCCTGAATGAACAGTTCAACCTTCTGATCCTTCATTGAACGTTGGTCTGTCGATGACAGTTGCTTGAATGTCTTTTCAAATTCCCGTAATAATTCTCGTGTAGATAGATTTTTGTTCTTCTTCTGCACCCACTTCATAAAGCTTTGTCTGGTTACCCTTTGCGAATCCTCAAGGAAGTATTCCTCCTGAAGTGCCTTCTTGAAGTCCTGCCAATTCGGGCCTTGAACCGCCTGAATTTCTTTTATTCGACTTCTAAGTTCCGGCTCCGCATTAAATGGAATCATTCCACTGCATTCTGATCATCGATTCCATTATCTTCCGTTGCCTGCTCGTAGATATTGCAAAACTTGCTAATATCCCGGCCTTTAAATCGATGTAATTTCTCGGTAACTGTGTGTCGAGATTTACGGATCCTCTCTTGCAAATTATGCTACTGTTGGGTAGCCTGTTGTTGTTGCATGTAAGCAGTAAACTGCTGCATCATTTGCTGCATGACTGCCTCTTGCGGTGTTGACATCTTTCTCCACAACACCGCTCACCCCGGTTGTTTCACGTCGGGTTCACCAAGAATGTCAGGGGATTTTTATTTGAAGGTGAGGTGGGCGGGCCCCTGGCTGTGAGAGGTGCGAGGAAAAGAGTTGCAGCAAACACCATTAATGGGAACAGAGCTTAGAACAAACAGTTTACCTTAAACTAAATAATCAACAGTATCTCTGTTTTAATCAAACATTAATGGAGGAGTTTATGCTTCTTACAAGGATTGTCCTGGTTTAATCCAGGTGCTAATCAAGAAAATAAAAAATTGAATTGCCTTGTACTGCCTTCAGCTTCTTCCCGCTATGGCTTAAGAGCTTCAACTTCCAAAGGCCTTGGGTGGTCCGATTCGGTTTAAGGTTACCGGCTTAATTCCAGGTTTGAACGGGCTTGGAGATTATGGATTAGAGAGATTAAGATTATGGTTATCAAGGCTAATTTTGGCTTAATGGGATTTGGGCTTTGGCTTAGGGCTCGTACGAAAGCTTAGCTTAGAGTTTATGATAATCCGAGCTTAAGCTTGGCTAATGAGATTATGGACTCTTAGCTTAGAGCTTAAGATAAGATGGCTTCGATTGCTGAAGCTTAGAGCTTAAGATAAGATGGCTTCGATTGCTGAAGCTTCGAATGAGAGAGCTTCGATTGCTGAAGCTTCCGATGAGAGAGCTGATGATTAAGATGGCTTATGATTAAGAGCTTAGGAAAATCGACTTAAGCGAGATTAGGATTAGGCTTAAGATATTAGAGAGCTTAGGAAAATTGGCTTAAGCGAGATTAGGATTAGGCTTGAGATATTAGAGAGCTTAGGAAAATCCGCTTAAAGCTTTGATAATCCGGTCTTAGGCTTGGATTAAGAGATTAGAGATTAGGAAAGCTTGACTAATGAGAGCTTAATGAAATCGAGCTTAGGCTTGCTCCTAGAGAGAGCGCTCAAATGAAAGAGAAGACAAAAAAAAAACAGGAGAGCCAAGAGAGTTGCCCCTTTTCCTTTATAGGTTGCATGGGAAAATCTTCTTACTAAGAATAGCCAACCCATTAGCGATGTCGCTAATGGGAATGACTCCTTGATGACGTGGCAGCTGAAATTTTGACTTGCACGAAATCCGCCACGAATGGCACAGGATGGGGTTGCTTTGCCTTGCTGAGCGTTTTTCACTTCTGGGCCGGCTTCATTGGAGCACCGTAGCACATGCTACGAGCTCCTCTTCTTTCTTCTGCGCCACTCGCTGGCTGTCTTCGCCATGCTTTTCCTTGGCTTCACACCCTTAGCAATTAGGGTGGCCATTGATTGAATGGGCGGCCATTTTTAATGGCCCTTGGGGGGCCTTAGTTGTGGCCCTTGGCCAATGTTTGATGGGCATCACATTTGGCTCACATTTCGCCCATGGCCCTTGGCTGACCATAGTTTAGTGGGGGCCCTTGGCTTCTTTAAGGGAACCACACTTGGCATACATATCGACCAAAGCATACATATCGACCAAAGCAAAGCCTCACACGACTTCATTTTTTGACTTTCTGGACTAGCAATAGCACCTTGAATTCTGTTACCCGTTCTAGTGCTTTGAATGTTACCATAGCTTTCAAGATGCAAGTATTAGTGTCCGTCAAGGCAAAATGGTTTCGTATCGGCCACATTTGGCGTACATATCAGCACTGCACTGCATTAAGCCTGTATACTAGCCAACTCAAAAATACACTGCTAGTGGAGATGAGCCTTCGGTTGCCACCAATTTTGCTTTGACGGCTCCATTTCCCAGAATCTGTCTGAAACTCAAAAATTACGTGATGAACTTGACTGATCGAGGTGACCAGGGTGGTTCGGAACCGGCCCCTGGTGATACATAAACTGGCCATATCTTGCCAACCGAAACCCCGATTGACAAACTGGAAAGATCGACATGCTTCTAGAAGTGAGCACTTCTGACCCATGCATTCTTATCATCTTTGACCTTTAATCAATAGGTGCCCAATCCGGTACAGGATCTGCTATTGACTCAACTTAAAACTGTCATAACTTCTTATATGTAGCTCCGATTGACAAGCCGTAAAGACAGGCCTATAGAGCACTTAAAGTACTTCAACTTTGATTAATAAAATCCTAGCTATGACCACTTCAAGCATACTCGCTGTTTAGCATTACCAAGACATCTTTGGCCCTTAGAGCCACATCTGGCACACTTTTAGCTTAAAAATTGGCTTGTTAGCAAGCCCTTATAACTGTTGAATAATCATGTAGGGTTCAAATAAACCTGATTGGCATCCCTTTGCTCATTTTCTTGTCATGTGAGCGGAGCGGCACGACAACGCACCTGCTTACCTCATGGTGTCGGCCCACTGATAGCTTCCTTGAGAAGTTTTATGCTCCACCAACTGCTCATTATTGTAGAAAAACACACTGACAGTGGTGATAATGAAAATCGATGTACTATGTACACGCTGTCCTACCTGTACACATGTGGGCCCCATGTAACCACCTGGCTCTCGAAAACGGGCAATTCTTTATTCGATGCACCATGCATGTGTATGTACATATGCTCAATCACTTCTTCCAAGAAACACCTAAAATAATTTGCCCATCCCCTAGCCTGCTAGATCATTCATGATCAGCAACATCAAAAAGAGATATGAGACTCGCCGCGTCACAGGTCTCCTCATCGCTCAAAGAAATTACTTGTTCTGCAGACAACTCATCTTGCTCCACCATCATTAATCTAGCATGATATAATTTTAGACGCAATCCATTTACCCTTGACTTATGTAGAATCCCATCTAGGTTAGCCAGCTGATATGTACCATTCGGAAAACACTCAACTACCTTGAAAGGGCCTTCCCACTTAACTTGAAACTTCTTTTGGAATGTCTTGTCCAGCTTACTGTTGTAGCGCAAAACCAAGTCATGTTTCTTGATACCCTTACTTTTGACCTTTTCATTTATGTTTGCTAAAGCCTTATCTTGCATCTGTCCATAATGTTCCAATGCGCTCATTCTATCCAGCTGAACCTCCTGTAATTGTAAGAGCCTCTCTTTGAATGCATCATTGGACTGCCCAAGTAACTTTTCTAACATCTTGACCACATGCAACTCTACTTCCACAGGCAATAGTGCTTCCTTTCCATATACCAAATGAAATGGAGTAAACCCTGTACCTGTCTTCATTGAAGTACGGTAAGCCCATGCACTAGGCAATTCCAAGTCCCAATTCTTTCCTTGGTGCTTTGTCACTTCCGAGAGAATTTGTACCAAGTCACCATTGAATCTTTCATTTAAGCCATTACATTGTGGATAATAAGGAGTGGTATACTGGTGCCTAATCTTCATCTTCGTGCATAAAAAGTCTAATAGTTTAGCTCTAAATCCTGGTCCCTTATCCGAAAGTAGCTCTAGTGGCACCCAAACTTGCAACATATTTCATCGTACACAAATTTTGCCACATTGATTTGTTTTATTGATGTAGCCTCTACCCATCTAGAGAGATAGTCCACTGCAGTCAAAATATAGCTTTTGCCCCTACTTGTGATAGGTAACGGGCCTATTGCATCAACCCCCCACTTTTCAAACACATCAAATGCCATAATGGTTTTTTGTAGCTCTAGCTTCAACACTCTCTTCCCAAATGGTTGACACCTAAAGCAAGACCTACACCAATGGTGAACATCCTTGTGCAAACTAGGCCATACATACCCATCTTGCAAGATCTTATGCAAGGTGATCTTTAGAGAAAAATGTGCGCCACATGCGCCTTCATGATTCTCTTCCAACACTCTATAAAGCTCCTCCTGCCAAGGTACACGTCTCAACACAAGATCAACCCCTTTCATGTACAAGACATCACCAATCAATTTGTACTTGGATGCTCTATGCACAAAACCATACTTCTGAGACTTTTGAATGTCCTTCAGAATGATTATTGTTAGCAAAAACTCATCTTCTTGCACCAAACTTTCTCGGTCATGATAAAGAGGTAAATTGGTCCTCAACACAAATAGCTCCCCAACCATGCTTTGAGCTGCTTCATGTGCCTCTCCATTTAGAGCATGTTCAATGTGTCTGATGCTCCATGCTTTAATTTTTTTAATAGGCCTTTAATTCTGAAACACATTTCCTTCAATGAGGTGTTCTTGCTCTTCCACACACCCAACACTTACTTCACAACTAACAAGGCATCACCTTTTATGCTCAGCCTTCTAATCCCATGCTTCAAACAAATGTGTAATCTGGCTTCCAAAGTAGAATATTTATCCTCATTGTTACTATGAGCATCCAATTTGAACCCTCTCTTGCATACTAACTTCCCCTTTGGATCGTAAAGTGCTATACCTCCTGAAGCCGCATCATGGCTCTTTCTGTATGAGCCATCAAAAAACAACACATGTGCATTGCTGATCTGTGGCACTTCTTCAACTACCCTACTCTTCCCTAACAAGAAGGGGATTCTCCTTGTAAGTCAACAAATCAGCTAGGGTAGCTCTTGTACTGTCTTCCACTCAAAAAGAGAATTCAAACTCTTGCAGCTCAATTAACCATTTCTTGACCACATTTGACATGTTAGTGCCATTAATTAAATTTGGAAAAAAGACATAACTCGTTAAGAAAACAAAAGGTCGTGGTAGCAGGTAATGATGAAATTGTCGACAAGCAAATATTACACTGGCCATCACTAGCTCTACTTCCAACAATTTTCTTTCTGCGACCAACTTCACTCGGCTTGCACAACACATTGGCCTCATATAACGGATGCCCTTCCCCTTTGTGATAGCATGGCTCCAATGGCATCATCCCCTACTGATGGATTTACATAAAACGCTTGCTCCCAATCAGAAGCCTGCATGGCTGACAACCCCCCTAACACCTCTTTCACCTCTTGAAACACTTCTTCGCACTTGTCATCCCATGCAATGGATAAAGGAGCTGTGAAGAAAAAGGAATAAATCGTGCCATGTACTTCACTTTGTGTATAAAGGTTGCCAATTGCTTTGTACTCTTAGGTGATGGAAGAAGAATAATAGACTTAATCTTGGGTGGATCAGCCTCAATGCCATTTTCAGACACCATATGGCTTAATAACTTCACCCTTGGCTGTGCTAGATGACATTTCTTTGGATTTAGTTGTCCTCCACATTCATCATATCGAGCCAATACCATCTGCAGCTTCTCATGGTGTTTAGCCCTACTGCTGTAAACACAAAAGTCGTCCATAAAATCTTTAACACAACTACCATTGAATGGTGCCAATACCCAATTTGCTCTCTCTTAATAGAAGGACGGTCCATTTGTTAACCCAAATGGAAATATTGTGTAGCTATAACAAC
Source organism: Adiantum capillus-veneris (assembly GCF_014529385.1). Lineage (NCBI taxonomy): Eukaryota > Viridiplantae > Streptophyta > Polypodiopsida > Polypodiales > Pteridaceae > Adiantum > Adiantum capillus-veneris. Next base: position 94,519,198 of record NC_140959.1, on the reverse strand, counting down.
CCCATGGCATAATGAAAGTTGTCTTTGTTTGCTCTTTAAGAGCAATCTTCAATTGAAAATAGCTTGAAAAACCATCACACACACTGTACCTCTCATAACCTGCCACTAAATCCAAGATCTAATCGATGAATGGAAGAGGATATGGGTTCTTCTTAGTGACTGCATTTAAGGGTTTAAAATCTAAACAAATCCTCCACTTTCCATCCTTCTTTGGGCTGACTACTTCCGGACTCACTCATTTTGTGGTCTCCACTGGGACTATGAACCTTGCCTTCAATAACTTGTCCACCTCTTCCCGCAAGGCTTCCATCTGTTCTTGACCGATCCTTCTTAGCCTTTGCTGCACTGGCTTAGCACCTTCCTTCAGCTCTATATGCATCTCTTCTCCTTTGAACCTTTTAATCTCTTCATATGAAGTAATGAACAAATCAGGAAAACTAGCTAGCATGTGCAAATATGTCTCCTTCCCCATAGCTGAGAGGTCTCCACTGATCATTTGTGTCATTAATACCTACTTCTTTGACAATTCAACCTTGGTTTGCATCAGCCCTTCAATCACTTCATAAGGCCCTTCACTTTCATCTTCAATCTCATTTGCAAATGCAACTAAACCAGACCCATGGATTTCTTTGTCCACCATCAGAAGAAATGCAACATCAAAATTCTCATCACTACTGGTAGTACTATCACTGTACTCGTCAGACACTGTGGAATAGTCTTCATCACTAGACTCATCCTCATCTTCATAAAGTTCCTCCAATTGTTTCCTAGAGTCCATATTATACAGCTTCTTGGCACCTGTGTTTCCATAGAGGCTTATCATACCATGTTTCCAATCTTGAACAGATCCCACTGCACGTAACCATGGTCTACCCATTATATAGGATATGCTCCCAGCCCCGCTGGCATCACATGAATATCAACCACCACCTTTGCATCATATGCTTCCACTTCTAAGCTCTTTACAACACCCAAAATTTTTACTTTCTGATGGTTTGCCAATTTGATCCGAAAGCCTGACACCCCAGTCACTGTAAGACCCATCTTCTCAATGCATGAGTGTATTATGATACATATTTGGGCTCCACCATCAACATAACCTTGTCCCAGATTTTTTCTTTCATGCCACACATCTACTATTGGGCAAATGTCTGGTAGTCATCCATCACCAACACTTTCACTGAACCTCTCTCTGGTTCTTTCTCCATTGGGTTAACCATCCTCTTCCACTGTCGCTTTAGCTTAGACACCACCTCTATAAGCTGCCCAAAAGTAACATCTGCTTTCTTGCTTGTCAAATCCTCCTTCAAGTCATAGCTTAATTGCCCATCCCCTAGTGGAAAATCTAAAACATGAAACTTGCAACGAGCCCTTTCTTTTCCTCTTGGCCTTGACATCCTCGCCTTCATGGCTCTTTCCCTTATTCTTACTAGGACTTGCACCACTTCTTCCTTCCTTATCCTGTGTCGTCCTCTTCCCAATAGGCATTACTAATGTATCCTCAAATTTTGCTGCCTTCTCCAAGGTGACCACACTTATCACTTTTGTCTTTCCCTTTTCCTCTTGGATTAATCCATTGGTTCCTTCTTCTCCCTTAATTTCAATGCCATAATCATTTGACCTAGTTAGCACCTGTCTTGGCAATGGTGGATACATATCTCCCCCCATCCTTGCTGGCTTATCACATTGTGGGCTCATGTGTCCCAACTCTCCGCAATTATAGCACGTGGGCGTCTGCCTCCAGACTCTACCATTGCTTTGTCCAACCCCATTCCTGGATCTTTCTTCACCTCCTGACTGATTTGCAAACCTCCCCTGATCTCGTTTATTTCCCACATTACCTAGCATGTTTAGGTTGAGATTCTTCATTAAATCTACCACTTGCCTCATGTCTTGCCTTAGCCCATCATCTTGCACTACTGTAGTGACCACTGCTGGCATAACCTGAGGAGTAACAATGATAGCCATTTTTTCGGCTCTCATAAAATATTTGAAGAAGCCACTTCACCCCACAAAAACACCCTAGCACAATGACTAGGCTCGCTTTTTCATTTTGTAAATAGTATGCGTGCGTTTAGGGTTTTTATCACATTTTTTAATCAAATCATTGAGCGAGTCATTGGGCGAGGAGACAAAAAAAATAGATTTATAATATTACGGTCCTCTTTACATGTAAATATTCTCTATCAAATAAAGGACCTAATTATTGTTGGAATTAGGGTTGCAGAGAAACACACACAGCTTGGAGAAGACGAAGGAAGCTCGAGGCACACAATAGAGAGTGTGTTACTTAGTGTGCAATGGAAAGATAGATAGCCCTAGAGTGATGGGCGTATATACAATGCACGGGGGAAAAAACCTCCTAAAGAGGGAAAAAATGCCCCGGCGGTCCTAGTGTGTTCACACACATCACTACCACATGTATATGGTAACAAATCCCCCCTGGAGTGATGCGGTGAATAAGAGCTGGCACATGAGTAAAGGGAAGTGCCATGCCCTGAGGACAGGATCAGTCCACAAAGGGGAGTAAGCCCAAAGCTTTGCGGAAAGCTTCAAGCTTCTCACGAGACAATGCCTTTGTGAAAAGATCTGCAAGGTTGCCCTGTGTTGGCACATAAGCCAAGCTGATCTCTCCTGCTGAGAGCCTCTCCCTGACATAGTGGTAATGCACCTCAATGTGCTTTGTGCGAGCATGAAAAACTGGGTTCCTCGCAACTGCCAATGCGCTCTGACTGTCAGTGTAGATAGTGTTGGCAGTGTCCTGTCAAACACCCAAATCAGCCATAAGGCATCTGAGCCATACACACTCAACCGTAGCTGTGAAGACTGCCCTGTACTCAGCCTCACAACTCAAAGTGGCCACAGTAGGTTGTTGATTCTTGCTCAACCATGATATACATGAACTACCAAGCATGAAACAAAAACCACTTGTGGACACTCGCGTGTCAAAACAACCAGCCCAATCTGAGTCCGAAAAAGCATGTAAGTCTGGCGGCAATGATCCCCCCTTGGGATAAAACAAGCCAAGATGTAAAGTGCCACTAAGGTAGCGGAAAATCCTCTTGACAGCCTGCCAATGCTTAGACCTGTGAGACTGCAAACTGAATATCTGGCCTCGTGTTGCATACATAAATGAGGCAGCCAACAGCAATTTTGTAAAGAGTGACATCAGCAGGATCGCCAGCATCATGTAGACTCACTTTCATCTTGAAAGTAGCATTCAAATCAGCCTTAAATTCAGCAATATGTCTCTCATTTGGTCCAGTGATCAGCAAATCATCAACATAAAGAACCACAATGAGAAGTACATCACCCTCATGCTTTACATACAATGTGCTTTCTGTTGGACTGTTACGAAAACCTTGTTTGACCAAATGAGTGTCTGCTTTCTCATACCAAGCACGAGGAGATTGCTTCAACCCATACAAAGCCTTTTTACATTTGCACACTTTGTCCTCTTGTCCTTTTATGACAAAACCGCGAGGCTGCGTTACATAAACTTCCTCAAATATGTCACCATTCAGGAAAGCAGTAACAATGTCTGATTGATGTACATCCCAACCAAAATGAGCTGCCAATGCACATAGAAAACACACAGTAGTCATACGACAAGTGGGAGCAAAAGTCTCTTCATAATCTATGCCTTTTTGCTGTGCATAACCCTTTGCAACAAGTTGAGCCTTATGGTGATCAATCTCACCATCCGGCTTGCGTTTCAACTTGTAAACCCACTTCGTACCAATGGCCTTTTTGCCAGGAGGCAAATCACATAAAGTCCATGTGTCATTTTCTATAAGTGCATCATATTCTGATTGCATGGCAGCCATCCAATTTTCTGAATTTTGTGCTTCATCAAAAGTCAGAGGCTCCTCAACATCATGTAAGCTAGACACAGCCAAAGCATAACAATCTGATGCATAAGATGTATGGCGAGAGCCTGAACGAGTACGACTAGACAAAGGTGCATCCAATTTACTATCATGCAAAGTGTGCACCAGCCATTTTGGCATACCTCTAGCCTGCACATTTTCATCCCTTTCCTCATCAAGTACATCATGTACATCTGCATCAGTAATAGGCTGATCTAGAACATTTTCAAAATCCCCCATAGGCTGTACATTTGTCTCATTGGAACTTACATTCGTATTTCCACCACTGAAAAGAGGCAACAAAGTGTCATACATGTCCTGTGAGCTTACATTACTGTCTCTAGTACATGACAGCAAGGGCTAAACAGAATCTTCCACAAACACTACATCCCGTGAAACCAGAATACGTTTTGTTTGCAGATGATACAACCTGTAACCTTTGCTTTCAACACTATAACCAACAAAAACACATTTGACAGCCTTATCATCCAATTTTCTGCACTGCACTTGTGGCACCAAAGCATATGCCAAACAACCAAAAACACGCATGTGCTCAATAGAAGGCTTTCTATCATGCCATGCTTCATATGGAGTAATAGACTGTAAAGCTTTCGTAGGACACCTGTTAAGTACATAAGTGGCACACATACTGGCCTCAAGCCAAAAAGAATGCGAGAAAGCTTGACTTTTGACCATACATCGTGCCATTTCCGTCAGTGACCTGTTTTTCCTCTCAGCAACACCATTTTGCTGAGGTGTATAAGGCACTATACATTGGTGTTTTATCCCATGACTAGCCAAAAATGCATTAAATTCATGAGACATATACTCCCCCCCTCGATGAGAACGCAGGGTTGCCCATAGTACATTTCGAGACATTTTCAGCCATAGCCAGAAATTGTTTGAAGCACATAAAAACTTCGGACTTCGCTTTAAGCGGAAATACCCATGCATGCCTGGAGTAATCATCAATGAAAGTCACAAAGTATAGGTAATTGCCCAAGGACGGAGTTTGCATGGGCCCACAAACATCACTATGCACAAGTTGCAACTTGCATGTGGCCCGAACTGAACCATCCTTTGGAAACTTAGAACGTTGCATCTTACCCAAAATACAGCCTTCACAAACATGTTTGACAGGTGCTTCAAGAGGTGGCAAAGAAGCAACCATATCAGATTTCTGCAAACGCAGCAAACTGGCAAAATTCAGATGACCAAAACGTGCATGCCAAAGTTTTGCATCTGAAATAGCCCTTGAATCTGAAACAACATTTGCAAAATTTTGTCCACACTTGTCATACAAAGTGAGCTTATACAACCCACGGCACAAAAGCCCAGTGCAACAATTTCATCACCAAAAATGAGATCATGAACTGTACATATGTCATCCACAAATTTGACTACAAGTCCAAGTCTAGCAAGTGCGGATACAGACAAGAGATTCTTCTTGATCCCAGGTACATAAAGTGCATCAACAAGTGTGAAGGAACTGCCATTAGCAGCAATGAGCACAATCTTTCCAACTCCCTGAACTGGATAAGAGGAGGCGTTGTTGGCACAAGTGACTGAATTCCCATGAGGGACAGACTCAAGAGAGGTAAACAATTCACGATGTGAGGTAATGTGCTTTGTAGCACCACTGTCAAAATACCACACATGTGAATCTGCATGGACAGCCGGATTGTAAGTGCACTCTGCGCTAAAAGCCCATTCTGCATCAACATCAGCAACACAGTCTCCTTTCACAGAAGACTCAACAATGGCTGCATTTGTAGTGGAACCAGCATTTGCAGTGGAACCACCCTCTTTCTTCTTAGCCTCTTTGGCCTTCAACTTAGGACACGACTTGATCAAGTGATCATTGGCTTTACAATAATGGCAACGCATCTTCTTTTTGCCCTTATCACCAGAATTGCCAGACGAAGTACTGACAGCAGAAGCATTAGGAACATAATTTTTGCCACTCGCAGCAGAACCATAAGAAGTGGCTTCATTACTGTTACCACCCTTTCTTTGAGAAGCAATAAAATCCTGTTCAACTGCACGCTGCCTAGTCATGTTTTTTCTAGAAAGTGACTCTTGCAACAGCAATGTGCATAATGCATCAAACTTGACAACTTCAGGATTTCCTTGGGTCATCAGTTTCCAAGTACTAGCAAAAGTCTGGTAGGAATCTGGTAAGGCATCAAGAACAGTCTGCACAAGGGAACTGTCTGAAATGACTTCACCTGCAGAAATAAGCTGCTCATTGATATCCTTGACACTAGCAAGGAAAGTGTCCATATCATCTTCCTCATGCATAATCTTCGACTCCGGCTCTTTACGCAGCAAAGCAATTTTAGCCTCATTTCCGCTTGCATAAAGACCTGCTAAAATATCCCAAGCCTGTTTTGCAGATTTTGCTGAATGGATGTGAGGAACAATGGTGCACTTCATAGACAACGCAATCAATGCATGAGCCCGCGCATCCTTAACATCCCAACGAGCTTGTTCTGCTGTAGGCAAAACAACTCTAACAACTGCAATCCTTGCAGCAAGACCTGCAACTTCCTCAACATCGCCTACATCATCAGAACCAGGACGTACATCAATGCCCTGCACAATGTTCCAGACACCCTTTGATACAATAACATGTTGCATCATATAAACCCACAAAGGGTAGTTGTCCCCATCCAACCTGTCCTCAGTAGCAAACATCTTGAACACATCTGTGTTGTTGTTATCAGCCATGGTAAATGCTGCACCTGATGTGAAAACTGCCCGAAAATAGGAGAAACGGAGCGGGAACAACTTGTTCTATATAGCACAAACCGTAGAAGACTATAAGGCACCTGTAATGCAGGAAACAGCACTGACAGAAATTATGCACAAAATGACAAAATAGCCTGTGCAGTACTGCCTGTAGTGGAAACGGTGGCCGAAATGAGCCCAAATCAAAATTCTGAGCAGACCAAGCTCTTCGAGTCCTCCCAAAATTTTTGTCGACCTGCGAACTCTTGCCAAAGCTCACTGAAATCGGAGAAAGTGAGCAGGCGTGTGCTGGAGCAGCTGGCGACTAAGCCCGGGAGGACGTGACCTGCTCTGATACCAATTGTTGGAATTAGGGTTGCAGAGAAACACACACAGCTTGGAGAAGACGAAGGAAGCTCGAGGCACACAATAGAGAGTGTGTTACTTAGTGTGCAATGGAAAGATAGATAGCCCTAGAGTGATGGGCGTATATACAATGCACGGGGGAAAAAACCTCCTAAAGAGGGAAAAAATGCCCCGGCGGTCCTAGTGTGTTCACACACATCACTACCACATGTATATGGTAACAAGTATAAAGGGTTTTTTTTCAATTTTTTTGTATTTATATAAATATATATTCCTAAGTGTGCATTTTTTATAAATCTCTTTGCATCCTTTCATGGCATGAAATATTTCTATGTTAGTGTATACATACCCCATAATATTTATTTGTACAAAATAAACCTATGCATTTCATCCCGCACCTTCGTGGAAGTCGAAATTTGTTTCTACACTGTCACTCACTTTCACTAGATATTTTCTCGCCTGCATATTTTCCTCTCTCACCCCAAAAAAAAAAAACTCCTATCATGATATTTCTTCATGGGTCATGCACATTTTTTTCCATACACCATGTGCTCATAAAGACAAGGGCTAGGAAAAATCCAAGCACTAGGTCTATCATGTACAATTGTTTTTTATTCTTCAAAAATCATCATCCATGCATGTGGCTAGGGCCACTTGGATTCCTTAGGTCATGGCATGGCTCATGGGGGGCTCACCTTTGGATGTATAAGGAGAATTCAACCAAAAAGGGTCCCACATAAGCACCTTTGCAGTCCCACAATACACAGCTTTTTGGGTGAATTTGGCACCCTTCTATCATCCGAATCAGCAAAAGTCGTTAACATACAAAATGTAGCTCGTGAGCTAAATTATTTTACATAAATATTTCAGCATTTTTGGAGAAAATCATGAATTCTGGTGAATTGTTTGGTGCGACCCAGTCTGCCCATTCTATGCACACAAGGATCCTCTCACTCTTCTCTCACATTTTCACACTCCCACCCACATACACACTCATCCCTCTCCATCATCCTTTCAAATGTACAGATTTCCATGCCCCTCTCACCTTCTTCACCATCTCTCCTTCCCCTCTTACCACCATAGCCTTCTACATACACATATGCTCTCATACCGCTCTCTACTACCCCCAAATTACAATTTCATGTTAACTCCTCTAAAAGGCATGAATTTTTAGCACTTAATCCTTGCATAACCTCTGCAAATCAAAAGTTTTTCATCAATAATCCTCATCTTCATCGTGGAAATCAACCGTGAAGGCGACGCAAGAAGCAGAAGTAGAAGAAGAAGAACAACCGGTGGTCATTTTCATAAGGGTGAGTCCATAATTCTTGGAGGTTTCACCAATCTCAAGAGCTCATCCACCTCATTCACCCTTGGTTCCTCAACAATCAAGTCATCATCACTTTTTTAAATATGCCACTAACATTTTCTAGTGATCACTAACAACTAAACCTTCTTGTAAATTGCACCCTCTACTATCTACTAGAGTAGGCACCTCCAAGTTACTCACCTCTCTCTCCTTTCACTCTCAATAATTCTTCCCCTTGAGCCCACATCCATGTCTCTTAAGGGATAAGGAAGGCCCACTCCCATTTAAAAAATCAAAATATTTCCTAATCTCTTGTTTTGTTGATAAAATTGATTAGAATTAATCCTAACCAAAGCTTCGAAAAACCTATAAATAGGACCCATCTCTCCTTGTAAAAGGCATCTCTACACCATTGCACACTAGATTGAGCGTAGCACACGCCAAGTCTATCTTGGTTGTAAGGAGAGAGAAAGCTTTCTATACACCATCACTTTGGTGCATAGAAAAGATTGAGCTAGTTGAGTGAGTGCGAGTAGAAGATATCTTTCTACCATTGTTGTATCTACCCCAACATCAACGAATTGGTAGTTTTGGGTGCAATTTCATGTCCAAAGGCTCACGCTTCTCCTCCAATTTGGCTTGGAAAACTCATTCAGCTTCATAAGGTGACTTGTTTCATTGAAGCTTGTTGTTTTGTTGCTTGTCCTTGTGATTCATTGGCTATTGTTTGTTGGCTACCATTGTAAAAGGGTGGATGGTGAGTGGGCTCCCATAACCCTAAGACAATGTGCTAGTGATGCTATAACCAAATCTTGTCACTTAAATCCGCAAGCTCTAGGTGCCTTCTTGTGCAAATCATCAGGTTGAAGCTAAGTTGTACACCATCTCTCTCTCTCTCTCTCTCTCTCTCTCTCTCTCTCTCTCTCTCTCTCTCTCTCTCTCTCTCTCTCTCTCTCGTGTTTTAGTGCGTGAGAGTGTTCCGTTGGTGTTAGGGTTAGTGTAATGTCCTTACTTGATTTTGGGTTGCTCTAACGATTCTCCTTTTTTTTTTTGTGTCCTAGTTCGCTTTTAAACTAGGTGGTGCCCCTTGTGTAGTTGGGTTTAGCTGTGGGTTGGTTGTTTTTGTTGTGCTTGTGGTTGTCCCAGCCCCAATTGAGCAGCACGGGAGCCTTGAGGGGTGTTTCGAGGTCGCCTCTCTTGTTGCCCGCCCCGGACCGCCTCAACAGAAACCATTGGTTCATGATGAACCCCTGGCATGCGACCTTGCAAAGAATCCATAGGCTGAAACTCAGACCTCCTAGGCAAAGACTCTACTCCTAGATGACTCATTCTTCTTAGCTTTCACTCTTTGTTCCTCGCTATATCTAGTGCATCTTCATATGTACTAGGCTTCTTTAGATCGATTCTCCCAAAGACTAGCCAAGAACCTGTCCTTCTTCATCATGTCAGGTGGATGTACCTGTGGTGCTAAGGCCTTGCACATCTGCTCCCATGCCATTGAAAACTTACGTATGTACGCATCTACTGACTCACCTTCCCTTTGCACCAAACCCTATACTTCTTGCCACACTTTGTCAGGATCTTCTGTCTTCACAAAATCCACTTCCAATCCATGCCTTAGATTGTCCCAACTTAATCTCACAGGTGGATCAACTGCACGCAACTCCTCTTCAAATGCTTTCCACCAAACTTGTGCATCACTCTTCAAACAAACCTAGAGAAGATGTAACATTTATGCAGGATCATGAATCTGGTTGCTAATGCAGGCAACCTCCATCTTTTCCAAAAATTCTTCCACATCTTCATCACTTCTTCCATGAAATTCTGGATAAGAGAAAGACATGGCTATCCAAGTTTTGATGCTTTGAGAACCCCTTCTAACACAGGTGCAAGAACCCAAAACTTTTTACTGACTCAATCTTCAGAAACTTCAATGGAGCTCAAGCTTTAGAAAAGGATGAACACATGCACATCAAATGAGTTTTCATAGTTAATCATTGGAATTACAACAGGCAAAGGGGATTCCAGTATCTCTCTTAATCTTCTTGGCCCAAACATAAAGACTATGCGCTGTTGGTAAAAAATCTTCCTGTCCACATGAACATTTATCTGGATTCTTTGTGCAAAATGAAAAGGAGTGAACTGAGGTGCGTCATGATTTTCCATTAAAGGCCAACCATGCCGTCCCAAGAAAGCACACTTGATTAATTACCCTATGAGTTGGCAAAATTTCAACAGTATAACAACATAAATGGCTCAAAAGACCAAAAAACCAGCCATCACAACTTGGAAAAATTTTGGTAGAGTTTTCCCAAAAGTAGAGCAGTAAGAATCCAAAATATAGACTGTATATGTATGCATAACCTGCCAACAATGGAACCCAAACATCAAGTAGGAATCACTAGTACATAGCCTATGATGAGGTCATGAAAAGGGTGCTCCAGCCACTTGTATCACCAAAAGGATCTCACATTTGAGAATTGCCCAGCTCAATAAGACCTGACCACAACCCTCTCACAAAGGTTTATGCAAATATTGTATAGTCAAGTCTCATAAATGACTATCTTCCAGATCAAGTGTCACAAATGGCTGGGACTACCAAATAAAACCAAGTATGGTTCCACAAAGGCGTACAATGGCAATACCCACAAGTAACATACAATACCAGACAATGCACTCAAACAGACACCAATTGATGTATACCCACGACAAGTGCAAGTGACTTCTCCTTGCCAGTATATAACTCTAGTCCAGCTACCTGTACCTATCTCAATCACTTGTGACTTGTAACTTGTAATCTCGAAGCTGAAGGTACTTGAAGAAGATCCAGCACCAATGGGCAAATAGCTCACACAATATGGATGAAATATGCTAGATATACAATTACAAATTTGAGCAGAGGCTTCGCTCACAGGAGAAACTTGTACAGTCAAAAAAATAGAAAAATAATGAGAAATTTGGCAAAATGGACAGTGTCATTGCGTTCGGAACGGCCAAAAACCCCAGTCTACAATATCAAAGTGCTCAAATCCAACTTCGGATGAGTAGTTTATGGCCAAAATAAGCTCCAAAAACAGCAAAAATTGAGTTGCGGTTGTTCCTCCTCTTCTCTCCACATTTTTTCTGGTTTTTTCTCAGGTTTTTCAATGTCCACACTTCACTTTATCCCTTGAGCACCTTTGGCCTTTTTATTGACCTCAAACGGACCTCGAACAGGCCAAAAAATGTCCACGTAGTGCGTTTTTGTTACCCTTCTACATCCATCCGCACACTTGGCACTCAAATTTTCTCAATAATGCATCCCGTAATCACATGAAGTGGGCCCCAAATATAGTTCTCATGATGACCTTTTTGCATTATTCATCACAAGAAAACACTCCCGTTCTGTCCTCAGTTATCCACATGCAAGTCTTGATCCCATTCATCCTCCTTACACCATTGGATGCCACTTGATGCACCTGCTTACCTCATGGCGTCGGTTTGCTGATAGCTTCCTCCAACTCCTCATTATTGTAGAAAAACACACTGACACTGGTGATAATGAAAATCGATGTACTATATACACGCTGTCCTACCTGTACACATTTGGGCCCCACGTAACCACCTGGCTCTGGAAAATGGGCAATTCTTTATTCAATGCACCATGCATGTGTATGTAAATAAGTGCAATCACTTCTTCCAAAAAACTCTTAACACGGCCATCGAGATCACCGTGAGCTCTCCCTCTTCTTCTACTTCTTCTACATAGTTTCTTAGGCTTTTTCTCTATTACCAGTATTAAGTCGGGTTAACCCTTTGTAAGGGAGCTTAAAATCCTTAATATACAACTAATTTTACATTATGATGCCGTTAACAATGCTACTTGGGAAAAAGAGCGTCATCTCTTGTTCGTGTATGCAATCTATTTATTTTCATACTATATTTTATTTCAAAGAAGTTATTGGTCTATTGTACGGTGTGGTGCTTCTTCTTCTCCTTTCTTTTCCCATAGCTAGCAGACCGACATTGACCTGGCTTTCCCTCGAACCCTTAATCCCTTGACAACTTGGTGAACCCGATGTGAAATCGAGCTGGGGTCGGAAATTTTTGTGGAGAAAGATGTCTACACCACAAGAGGCAACCATGCAACAAATGATGCAGTAGTTTGCAGCTTACATGCAAAAACAATAGGCTGTTCTCGACAATAGTACAATCTACGAGAGTGGATTTGTAACGCTTGACAAACGGTTACAGATAAACTGTAACAGTTTGAAGGTTGTGACATTAACAAATTTTGCAACACCTATTAGCAAGCTATGCAAGATAATGGAATCGATGGCCAAAATGCAATAGAAGGGTTTCATTTAATTGCAATGCCTGAACTTAGGGCCCAAATTAAGGAAATTCAGGTGGCTCATGTACCGGATTGGCAAGAGTACAAGAAGGCACGACGAGAAGAATATTTCCTTAAAGATTCTCAGAGGGTAACCAGACAAAGATTCATGAAGTGGGTGCAAAAGAAGAATGAAAACTTGTCTGCACGAGAGCTGTTACGAGAATTTGAGAAGAAATTTGACTTGTTATTTTTGGTAGAGCAGCGTTTGATGAAGGATCATAAGGTTAAATTATTTATTTAGGTTGCTGATCCACGGCTTCAGAAGAGTTTGGTGCAATTGCTAGAGGATTCAAGAGGTGAATTGGGATTAACATTTGATTGGAAGATAATCATTGAAGTGGTGAATATGATTGTGAAACGACAGATGAGGGTTGAAAAGCTGATTGTGGCCGATGTTATGGATGTTGTTGAAGAGGATGCTAAGGATACTTCATTCTCAACACTACCCAAAGTGGAGGATACGTTTGTTGACAAACTGGTGAAAGGTATTCAAGAGTTAAATTTGAATTTGAAAGCTGTATAAGTTGAAGGACTAGCTGCAAAGGGATCTACTTTCTAGCCTAAGAAGCAACCTCCATGAAGAGGATGCGATAAATGATTCATGTGGTGTGATAGTGAAGATCATAGATATGTTAAGGAGTGTGATGACTTTGATGAAGCCTATAAAAGAAATGTGGTTTTTTGGAAAGATAAGAAGATTCACCTCAAGGCAACATGTGAGATGCTCCACTTGAACTTTGGTAGGGGGCGAAATGAAAAAGATAGTGGAAGAAATGCAACATAATGTTGCTCTTATGAGAGAAGCCACATATGGATTGCAGGTCTACAGAAAGGGAGATGATGAAGGTGCAGGTGCAAAGGAAAAACTGTGGCCTTATGCTCTGAAGACAATAGAAGAAGGCAAGGTGACTTATGGGAAATTACAACAAGTAGGGAATTCCATTTGACAAACCACGGGGTGGACTGATCCAATGGATTCTCTTTCGGTATACGCATTTATTGTTAAGTCTCAAGATAATGAGGCTATGGTGGAAGAGAAGCAAAAAAGGGATGAATAAGTTGTAGGGACATCCAAAAGGGTAACGAGATCCAACAACATGAAAGAGGAAAGGCCTGCTCCCGAAGTTGTCATGGAGGAGACACCAAAGGACAAGAAGCAAGGCAAGCCCAGGGGACATTTGATATTGAATTGGCGATAGATCTAAAGAAGGTCTTTGAAGAGTGCATTCTTAATAGTAAAGTGGAGCTCACATTGGGTGATATTCTAGGAATTTCCAAGCACGAGTTCAATGAGGAGATCATCGATATTATCAAAAGAAAGCGGTAGATACCAAGTGAATAGGAGCCAGAGTCAGTTAAGAGCTAGATGATTTGACACATTGAAACAATTCTGGATGGTTATGAAGAAGAATTTGAAGATATTGAAGATGAAATTTGATATAATTTGATGATTATAACCTGAAATTAATATTGAATTGGCGATAGATCTAAAGAAGGTCTTTGAAGAGTGCATTCTTAATAGTAAAGTGGATCTCACATTGGGTGATATTCTAGGAATTTCCAAGCACGAGTTCCATGAGGAGATCATTGATATTATCAAAAGAAAGTGAAAGATACCAAATGAATAGGAGCCAGAGTCAGTTAAGAGCTAGATGATTTGACACATTGAAACAATTCTGGATGATTATGAAGAAGAATTTGAAGATATTGAAGATGAGGAGTTGAGGCATGTGGTGGTTTCAAACCCGATTGTACATGAAGTAAGGAATGTTCATTTTGATGATGAGGAAGACAATGAAACTATACCTAGGAGTTACTTTTTAAGGACTCATTGGGCAAGAGTAACAACTGAAACTATTGTGAAGCTTGGTGACATTGAAGAGCTGATCTTAGCACTTATAGACCATGGCTTGGAAATAAATCTGATGGAAAAAAGCTTGCACAAAAGGGGGAAATGGCCTATTCATCTGGACCGCGGTTGGCGGATTCGAGTTGCCAACATGCTTCCAGGCAATCTCTATGGTGCATTTTCAAATGTTAAGGTAATCGTAGGGGATGTCTGTGATGAGCAAATTTTTTTTGTACAGGAGAAATCCTCTTATCCACACTGATTTTGGGACAGCCCTACATTATGGATGTACGTATAGAGACAAAAGTGCTAGAGGATGGCTTGGCCTATGCCAAGGTCCAAAGCTGAGATGGTAAGAAAGCGGTTCAATTTTTGATTGTATGTGTTGACCATGCCAGGAACAAAGATAGTCTACATGATCATCCATTACCAAAGATACGTAAGGACTTTAAAAAACACAGGTTTGCACAGGACTTTGTTGGGGCCCCACTATAAAGTGGGACTATGGTGGTACAAGTGAGGATAAGTTCTTGCAAAGAGAAACTTTCTCTTCAGGGTTTTTGGGGTTAACATCCAAAGGTTCAATATCTTACAAGAAATTCAATGCTTTGGCTAAGTGGGAGAAACAATATGTTTCAAGTATTCAAAGTGAATTGCAAGGATGTGATGTGTTGGAATCAGATGATGTGATTTTTGTGGGAGCGGATATCCGTGAGTGCAAGAGAGGGAAGGAGAAGGAGCAGACACAGACCTTTGGGTGGAGCTTATGAGACTAAAGTGTGAGACTAAAGTTTCACTCTCGTTATTGTTTTATTATAACAAATAAGAGTATAAGTGGGTGGGTTCCCGGCCATAAGGGCTTGGAACCTAACAATCTCCCACTTGAAGGCCAACATGGCCCAAGTGGCTAAAGAATGTAGGGACTGTTATGTACAATTGTAAAAGCGTGAAGCATGACTGTAGCTTCACCCTACACCCATCATCTCTATGCAATGTGCAAAACACTCTGAGGCTAAGCTCTTTGTTAGAGAATCCGTTGGGTTTTCATCTCTACAGACTTTGACTAACTCAATACATTTGCTAACCAAAATATCCCGTACCACATGATACATGACCTCTATCTGTTTTGACTTGGAGTGAAACATGGGGTTCTTTGCTAACACAATCGCACTCTGCCTGTTGCAATGTAGCACTGGAGTCTGGTGTATACCAAGGTATCCCACTAGACAAGATAACCACATAGCTTCCTTACTCGAACTGGAAATACCTCAGTGTGGTGGAAGACAAAGTGAAATTCTGGAGACATGATCTCCAAGAAGCTGTTGCTCCAGCAAACAAGAAAACTTAGTGAGATGTGGATCGCCTAGTGTCCACACAACCTGAATAATCCAAATTAGTGTATTCAAATATGGACGTATCATTGTTCCAAAAGCGTCAGCACTTGCTAGATGATTCCTTGATGTATCTCAAGATGTGCTTCACTGCTTTCCAATTCTTTTCGCCTAGATTTGCCATGAACCTGTTGACCACTCCCACTCCATATGCAATGTTTGACCGTGTGCTAACCATGGCGAACATGAGACTGCCAATTGCCAAAGAATACGACACCTTTGCCATCTCTGCCTTTTCAACATCCAATTTGGGACAATCCTGCTTGCTAAGTTTTTTGTATGCAACCATTGGGGTGGTACTCAATGATTTTCCCCCTTGCATATTAAAACATTGCAAGACCTTGTGAACATACTTCTCCTACAAAAGTTTAAGTATACCATGTTTGCAATCTCTACGCATACCAAGAAAGTGATGTGCATCGCCCAAATATTTCATAGGAAACTGCTTGCTTAAGGCATCCTTGAGAAGTGCAATCTCATCTTTTGACTTCTCGGCTATGAGAATATAATCCACGTACAAAATCATAATGATGAGGGAACCATCATTCAACATCATTTGTGTACAAGTAGTGATCCTCTTGGATTCGTACGTAACCCTAGGACTGAATGCACTTATCAAACTTGATGTACCACTTCCTTGAGCATTGCTTTAATCCATACAAAGCTTTCTTGAGTCTACACACTAGTTCTGCCCATGTTGCCTTCTCATGCTTCATTTGCAAAACCTTATGACTGTTTCCTTTAGACATCCTCTTCAATATCCCCATGAAGAAATGCTATCTTCACATCCATTTGGACCAATTCTATGTCCTTGATGGCTACTAGACCAAAAACAAGATGCAATGTAGTCATCTTGACCATGGGAGAAAATATTTCATTGAAATACACACCTTTTGTTTTCTTGAATCCTTTAGCAACTAATCTAGCCTTATACTTAGGCTCGGGATCATCTATGCTATACTTCTCCTTGTACACCCATTTTCATCACAATGCTTGTTTACCCGTTGGTAACTCTGTCAATTTCCAAGTTTCATTTGCTACAATTGAGTTATACTCAGATTGCATAGCATCCACCCACTTCATGCTATCGTCCATTTGACTCGTTGAATATCACCTTTGAGCTGCGTATAACCTTCTTATATTTTAGGTGCCAGAAATGATATCCCATCTCTCTATCCACACCATATCCAATGAAGATGCACTTGTGTGATTTGGGGTCCAGTTTTTGTCTAAGCACTTTTGGCACATGTGGGAATGCCTCACACCCAAACACACATAATCTATCATGATTGGGTTGTTTGTCTATCCACATCTCATGTGGAACCTTGTACTTTATTGGTATACTAGGTGACTTAATCAAATACGCAGCCGTGATAACAGCTTCTCCCCCAAATTCATGAGGTAAGTTGGCCATATACAACAAAGAAGTGACCTGTTCCTGAATGGTTCTATCCATCCTTTCAGCCACATTGTTTTGGGTGGGTGTGTAGGTGTGGTTAACTACCTTCTAATGCCTTGTTTATTGCAAAAGTCCTTGAACTTGGAGGAGATGTACTCACCTTCGTTGTCGTCTCACAAAGCTTTAAGCTTCTACGCAATTGGTTCTTGACCAGGGCTAAGAACTTCTAAAAGACACTAAAGATGTCTCTCTTTAACTTCAAGAGATAAAACCACACCTTTCTAGTAGAGTTATCTTTGAATGTCAAAAAGTATAATGCTCCCCCTAGAGACTTTGACTAGCGTAGGTCCGCACAAGTCGCTACGAGATCTAGAGGATTTCCTAACTCCTTGTCCAAAGGCAATGATGTCAAACCTAGTTTGTTTGCCATAGATGCAATGCTCACATAAAGAGAAGTTAGAGTAATCTAACATAGGATTATAACCAGAACAATGCAAAACTTTCTTTCCCTTTTGACTCATATGACCTAGCCGGCTGTGCCACAACTCTGTAGATGGCATCTTGGCTACACAAATAGAATTCTTGTTCATGGAAGCGACATAAAGTGAGTACAATGAACCAAATTTTTGGCTTTTAAGCATGATCATATTTCTCTTTTTGATAATCCAAGAACCATAAGCAAACATGGTAGTGTAAACCAAATCATCCAGCTATCCAAACTCTTTGTCAATTTGGGTACATGTCTGACATGCATAAACTTAGTGCTATATGCATAGAAAACTTGATGTTGCCCACACTACATATATCAAGCTCATAAGAGTTGCCTAGCTTCACTGTGCCATGCATGTTAGTGTATGTAGAAAACCACTCCTTGTGAGGAGTCACGTGAAAGCTAGCACTCGAGTCCACAATCCAATTCTGTGCATAGCACTTGTCAAGAGCTAACAATGGATCAGGACTCAAATTCTGATGTGAAAAGCAACACATCATTTGGCACGTCAGAAACTGTCTCAATGGCTAGAGACTCAAACACATTAAGCTCTTCAATTTTCACGCTGCTTTTAGGTTTGTCACACTTTGCTTTCTCTTTGTTATTGTCACAGTGCAATGTGCGGCAATCTTTCTTCAAGTGTCCCTTTTTATGGCACTAGTAGCACTCAACATTTCTCATGTCTTTGCTGTGACTCTTGCTTACGACCTTGCCTGCAATCTTGAGAACAACCACGGCTACGAACACGTTGTCTTTGCTTGTCACAACTGCCACTAGCCACATATGCATCACCATGCCCACTCGCATCAAGAGATTGACGTCGAATCTCCTTAGTGAGAAACACACTAGCAAATATTTAAAAACAAGCTTGCCATTAGGGGAAAATTGCTTATGGCTGTGTAGCAGGTATGCCATGACAATCGTAGCAAACATAGCAAGAAAATGGACTTCGTTTCATCACCAAAATTGAGACCTTTTGAAGAAATCTGGGAAAAGATATTGTTGAACTCGTTCAAGTGAGAACTGACATTAGTGTCCTCTTTCATGTTTATGGGCATAAGCTTCTTCACCAAGAAAACCTTGTTCAAGGCATTGTTGTCATCCCATGCTTGACATAGAGTGTCCCATAAATCTTTGGCATGGGCCTTATCCATTATGATAAAGTAAATGGATTCACTAAGGTGTAAGTGAATGGTTGCCATGGCACGCTCATTCAATTCTTCCCACTGTTCATCAATGTACACATTCTCTCTTCTTTCACGCAAGGGTGCTATCAAGCCTTTGTTGATCAAAACATCTTGCATACGGTGCTGCCAAATAGAAAAGTTTGTGCCATCAAACTTTTTCATGTAGTACTCTTCTCTTTTGAAAGCACTACTCACAGCCTTGACTCAAGAGAATGTGGCCAAAAAATTATGGCAAATTTCTTGGGATAATTTTGACAAAATTTTCCCTGTAACATGAGAAAAAACTCAAACCAAATGTAGTAAACTCATTGTGTAAGAACATCCAAATGTGCCAAGAATTCATAAAATGAACTCACAAAAAAAATCCGGCAGAGTCTCCTTTGTACAGGGAGCATACTCTCAAACTTGAAAGTACAAAAGTAAGTGTAGAAACTACTCAAAACAACCACTGGACATAAACTACTCAAACCAATTGCTATGTGACCGCCAAGTCAATGTCAAAAGCAAAGAGGTCAGACCAAATACATATCCTATGGCGAGGGTACCATAAGAGGGGAACTCCAGTATCACCAAAGGTATCTCAACATTCGAGAATACCCTAGCTCAAAGAAAACCCCACGAACGACCTCCAAAGGCTAAAGTAGACTCAAAATCACTAGCCACAGTCTCAGAAAGAGCTCTTCCGGTTCGAGTCTCAAAAACGACCGAGAAATCTACCAAAGTATCATGCCAAATCCATGCCACAAACAATGTACATAGGGAGTGTCCGCAACTCAGTGTACATGAGTGACTACGGACAAACAAGTGCCAAGAACTGCTATGTGCAATAAAAAAGGATCCCTGTGGGGATATCTACTCTCAAAAGAACTCAATAGCATTAGCTGTGCTCAAAAGAACAAGCATCTATCAACACATTTGTATGCAGAGAAATTGATGTCAAAATGACTACCAAGATTGCCTAAAAGGCACTGTGTCTGTAAGTGTCTAAAAAACCAAGAGAAACTGGCGTAGGTGGGCTTGAAACAACGTGTAAACATGCGTGTTGATGTAGAATGGGAATGTCGGTGCCGATTTCCACCGTTAAATGCAAATGTGCTTGATGCGGGTGCCTGGTGTCACTCCTCTATGATAGAGGTACCTCACCCATGCAAGCCAAGAAAAGGTCAAGGATAGATCGTTGGCAAAGTTGGTGCCAAAAAATGAAGTGGATGCCACCCTTCCACCGCCGGACAAAAGCACTCTTTGAGCTATGAGTTCTCAGGAGATACCGTGGAAGAAAATTGAGTCAAATCCGGTGCCACTGTCGTACCTCTGTCGTTGGGCAAAGGTACTAGCCGTCGTGATCTAGCTTGTCAATCGGGTCAAAGTTGCCTCCGAGAATGTCTCCAACCGGGAAAGGACCATCAATACTGAACTGGTGTAGATTACTGAGAAAGTAAGTGCTCTCTCTCTGTGTCGGTGTCGGTGCGGATCAGCAAGCCATCGATATCCTGTTATCTCTCTCTCTCATGCTCGCTCTCTTTCTCACAACTCATGTGTGTGTGTGTGCTCTACTATTGCAGGGAGAGATGTGTGTGAGCGGCTGGGGGGGGGGGGGGGGTGTTTGTCGAGGGCTTTTGGTGGGAACGATAGATTACGCACAAATAATGTGTAAGTCAGAAGTTAAATAATGTGTAAGTCATAATATTTTTTTTTTCAATTTTGTCGAATTGCTATAGAGCTGCCTAACGAGTCTGTCGAGTAGGTGTGTGGGGAGAAGAGTGTGATTGGTTCTGCCCCTACTGTGCTCTGCTCTATACACCCTCTGTCTACCTCATTACCCGATTCTTCTTGCTCATAGCTATGCCCGATGCTCTTGCAACTCCGATCTTCTCGACTGCCCAATTTTTTTACGCTTCAACCTGTGTGACGCTTCCAAAGCCCTCAAAGGCTTGCTAGATTTGTTCCAGCTCAATTGGCTTGGATTCAATCGATTCCAAGCAGACATCACTCACTTGAATGCCCTTTCAAATCTCTCCTCACTTGCTCCGATGCTGCAAATCCCAAGCTTGCTCAATTCTCTATTGCAGATTGCTTCCAAGCTTTGATGCCCAATTTGCTTCAAGGGTTTTAAGATGCCCTCGATTCCCTGATGCTGACTTCCTATTTTCTTTGCAAAACCTTCAAGCCTCTCAAAGATTCTCCTGTTTAGGGTTGCTGCACACACTGGGTAGCTGGGGCTTGGGGTCGAGTCGCTTGGGCTTGGATACCACTTGTGGGAGCGGAGATCTGTGAGTGGGAAGGACTGAAGGGGGAAGGAGAAGGAGCAGACACAGACCTTTGGGTAGAGCTTGTGAGACTAAAGTCTCACTCTCCTTATTGTTTTAGTATAACCAAGAAAAATATAAGTGGGCGAGCGCCTGACCATAACCGGCCATGGGACGTGAACCCTCAGGGATCTTTGAAAAGGTATCTTATGTAGATACTATGTCAGAGCTTGAGGAGATCAGGAAATACATGTAGAAAGTGGAATTGAAGTTGTTAAGGTCCACTCAATGGACATGTATCTAGAGCTTGACACATATGAGGCACTTATGCATATTGAGGATGACTTGGGTAAAGCAGTTGAAGCACATGTAGAGACAAAGTACAAGACTATTGCAAAGAAAGTGAGACTAGTGGCTACACCTCTACTAGAAGGAAGTCATGGGTGATCAAGGAAGCCTCTCAAATACCTATACTCAGAAACCCAAAGAACATTGGACATAAGTTTACCAAGGAGACATTGGGGAAACTGAAGATTGGAGAGGATGGTTTCCTCAACAAAGAGGAGATCAAATGCTTTCAAGGCATGCTCAAAAAACACGATAAAGCTTTTTCTTTTGAGCCAAGTGAGATTGGATGTGTGTATCCAAGTGTTGTTTCACCTATGGTTATATTCAATGTTCCTCACATGCCATGGATCTTATGTCCCATTCCAGTTCCTAAAGCTCACTTTTGCCAAAGCTTATCAATTTGCTTAATGAGAAGATACAAATGAGCATTTTGGAGCCATCATGTGCGCCATACTCCAATTGGTGGTTCATTGTTCCAAAGAAAAATGGTACTTTAAGGTTCATAAAGAACATGCAACCGGTAACAAGGTAACAATATGCAATGTGGGTACTGGGCTCAATTGTGGATGAATTTGTTGAGGCCTTTGCAGGTAGATCTATTTACTCCATGGTTGATCTTTACTCTAGATATGATCAATTTTAGTTAGCTTTGGAGAGTAGGGATCTTACTACAAAGCGCACTCCTCTCGGTTTGGTAAGGATGTGCACTCTACCACAGGCTGCTACTAATTCTGTAGCTCATATGATGAACAACATAAACAAGGTATTAAGGGACTTTATCCCTCATGTTACTATGCCTTTCATTGATGATCTACCAATTAAAGGATGTGAAGAAGGTCCAAGTATGAGGTAAAAGATCAAAGCGGGTGGTGGTGATTTGCTGCTCAACATATTGCTGACTGTGATGCTATTTTATTAGACTTGAAAAAGTTAACTTAACACTTTCAGGGTTAAAATAAACTTTTGGTGCTAAAGAGGTTTTAATTGTGGGGCATATGTGCAGTCCAGAGGGTAGAAGGCCAAGTCTAGGTAAAGTTGAAGCTATCCAAAAGAAGAAACATGCTGTTCAGTTACTGAAGTTTGCCGGTTTCTGGGTGCGTGTGTATTCTATCTAATTTGGTTGCCATGTTTGGCTCATGTTGCAGAGGTCACTCTTTATCAATTGTTGAGGAAAGATAAAATGCTTATTTGGGGAGAAGTTCACATGAAGACTATCAAGAAACTAAAGAAGAGGCTTCCTGAGGCTCCGACCTTGAGGAAAGTTGACTAAAAATGCAGAAGGCCAGTAATCTTAACAGTTGACACTAGCCCGACAGGTGTTGGGTGGGCTATAGGTCAAGATGATGCAGAAGGACACATGTATGCAGTTTGATTAGGAGCAAAGATGCTCAGTGTTTGTCAATGAGGTTAACAACATGTTAAGAGAGAACTTTGGGGTGCTGCTACTTCTTTAATTGGAGCTTCAGTCATGGTAGAGACAAATTGTTTGCCACTGATAGGGATGATTACAAACTGCTCTACCTCGGATATTCCATGCTATGATGGATATATTATATCAAGTCTCTTAACCCTGAATTTTGTCACATTGCAAGTAGAGATAATCATGTTGTAGTTATGTTATCAAGGGTCAGGTTTGAAGATGAAGACAAGATGCTTACCACAAGTGATGATGTTGGCTTGAAGTTCTACACTTCTTCTTATTTTCATGCAGATTGTGGTACTATTGCTCATGTTTTTGAAGTATTTTTTGAAGAGTTTTATGAAGGAGAGTGGCTTTCAATTGGCCGCTACCTTAGCACTCTAACCAAGCAAGAAGGATGGAGTGCCAAAAATTATAAGAGGATCATAAAAAGGGCCTACGACTATTTTTGAAGGGATGGGCATATATGGAAGCAACCAAAGTGTCTAGGAGGGGTGCCACAATGGGTTTTTTGTGACAAAGCAACTCAACAACAGGTGATAAAAGAGTTTCATGAAAGCTTATGGGCTAGACAGAGAGGATTATGGTCAACCTTTTTCAAGATCAAGGATCGATATTGGTGGAAAGGTATGTATAAAGATGTGGCTCAATTTGTGGAGACATGCTTAATATGTCAACAATATTCTAATGTGTGACATCGAGATGGATTGCATCCCACCTATCCATTGGCCATAGGCACTACAAGTGGGTGGTGACTTGATTACAATGCCAATAGGTGTGTGGCAAATGAGGTACATTGTTATTGCCAAAGAATATCTTACTAACCAAGTTGAAGGCAGAGCTCTGCATACCAAAGCTACAAGTTTAGTATGCAAGTTCTTGCTTGAAGATTTTATTTCGAGGTATGGTTGTGTTGGTAGACTTACAACTGATAAAGGAAAGATGGATGCAAAAGAAGCTTGAGAGTTTTTTGGTCGTATGGGCATTAAACCGGCTCTCACTACAACATACAACTAGAGGGTAATGGGAAAAGTGAGAGAGGGCATCCACCTATTGTTAAAGCTTTAGCAAAGGCATGCCAATGGCATGTCGGTGATTGGCCTAAACTCTTACTATTTGCTTAATGGGCTGATTGTCCTACACATAGTTGTGTTATAGGTTTTATGCCATTCAAGTTGATTTATGGGCAAAAACCCATTATGTCTATAGAGGAAGCAGTTATGTCTTGGACCATAATTCCATGGGAAGAAGGTATGCCTATAGAAGATTTACTTAATTTATGCATTTGCCAACTTGAAAGGTGTCAAGAAGATATCAAGCAGGATAAAATAGAGCTTAAAGAGGCAAGGTTGAAGAATAAAGCATCAGTCGATGGAAGGTAAGACTACAATCTCATGCCATTAAAGATGGGGATTGGGTGCTTGTTTATGATAATAGCCCGGAGAATTAGTATACTGCTATGTGGAAAATTATTAAGCAATGGTTTGGACCATATGTGGTAGTTCATTTTTATGATAATGCAACTTACAAATTATGTGAACTTAATGGCACTATGCCTATTGCAAGAAAAAGGATCAAGTTGTTCAAGAAGCAAGAAGGCGAGATTGTTGTTGAAGATCTCAATTCAGATTGAAATCCAAAAGATAATTCTATATATGCATTGGACAATGTGTCTGATGATGCTGATTAAGTGCAATTGGCACAGATCGTAGGCTGTGCAAATTCAGAGGGGGTGGATGTTGTGCAGCTCTGCTTCCATGAAGATAAAATGAGCAAAGGGAAGCAAATTAAGCTTCTTTGAAGGCTATGTGTTTATTGATCACTGATCAGGGCTTGATAACAAGCTAGCCCAATGCTAAATATATGCCAGATGCCGCTTTAAAGGGCCAATAATTGTCTTGCTAATGCTAAAAGAGAGTAAGTTTGAAGTGATTATAAATGGGAGTTTATGGATTAGAATTATAGTACTTGAAGTACTCCACATGTCTATCTTTATGGCTTGTCAATTAGAGCTACGATGAAGAAGATATAGCGGCTTGAAGTTGGGATAGATTGTAGATTTATACTGGATTGGGTATTTGTTGGTGAAGAATGAGGGCTGAAGTGAGTGCATGGGCCTAAAGTGCTCATCATTTGGAGCACACCACCATTTTCAGAATGATAATCGGAGTTCTAATTGCCAAGATATTTCCAGTTGAAGTTTCATTGGGGACCAATTTTGATCCAGTTAGGTTGTCTTGGTCTCTGTGCCATCTAAAAAATTTACAACCTTGCCAGGGATTGTATGCAAAGTATGTAATGTGTGAAGGCCATAGGAATTTACGGCTCGCCAATCGAAGCTCAAAACAACAAAATATTAAAGTTTAAGTTGGCTACAGTTGTTGACAATGCGATATAGGTCTCAACGGATTCACTCTATATACAAAATGCAATGCCACCTGCGAGTGGACAACTTTGATAAAACCCTTATATACGACTCATTTTTAGAGAATATGACCCCCCTTTCTACGCTTATAAGATAATCAATGCAGAAAACTATCATACCCCTATCTTACATATAAAATGTAGGTCTTACATAATCTAACCGAGTAAAACTAGTCAAAGAGCGTGTATCATAGTGATTGGGAATGTACAAAGGAGCCACTTATGTTGATAACTAGATGTACCCTCAATGTGTCTTACTTTGACTTTCAAACTATGTGCTCGTTTAGCCTGCACTTTAGCTACTCATCCAATTTGGACCCATCTAAATTACTCAAAAAAAGGTTATAAAGTTGTGTTAGTTCTCCGTGTAAATTTGCATCTATACAAGCTCTTATAGGTTTCATCCCTCAACAAATGAACTATAATCACAAACCAAGCAATTGATACAAAGCAGTGCTAGTTCTTGCATGTATATTTGTAACTATTGACTCACAAGTGAGGGAAGACTCTTTTGGGAAGCCATGAAATTTTGAAACACAAAAACTTCCTCTCATGTTCTCTATCCCTCCCCCCCCCCCCCCCCCTAAATATGATACCCCTTCCCTTTTTTTTAAGCTTGGGAGATAAATTAGTAGGGGGCTACCCCCTAACTTATACGCTTATGTAACTTGTAGAAAAACCCCCCTCCCCTGCACTTACGTGGTGCGGTAAGTTTTCCATGGTGAATCCCCTAGCGGTATAGGTGAATATTTTTGATTTTACGGCCTTGGTTTGTGAGCCCGACAAAGTCCATGTGAGGTAGAGTTATTACAAGTGAAAACCGGTAAGTTGGGGCTTTGGTGTAGCTTCACAGACTAGAAATATGAGAACTAGTGATCAAACTACAGAGCATGGAACTGGGGATAAAAAGGAGGTTTTTGTGGGAATGGGGGTGACATTGGCTCAGAGTCTGCCACATGTCCGGAAGGAGGGATCCCACATGAGGAACGTTTGCCAAAAGTGGTGGGGTATTTATACTGGGCAAAACCCATAGTGTAAGCATCGAGTGTTGAGGAGCTTGTGGAGTCCTTGGCTATGGCTCTTGGGCGCAGGCTCTGCTTCGGCAGCTCTGCACGATGTTTTTTGACCCTTGTGGCGGTGCCAATAGAGAATGGAGGTAGCATCAGCCATTAATGACATGCGTTTGTGATGCTAACACCGCAGCTAAGGCCGGCGGGCGGTTCCCAGAGGCATTGGCCACAAACTCTTATGAAGGCAAAGCGGCCCTTGCACTATAAAACCACATCTTTCAAGAATTTTTGAGGAGTTCGAGTTTTTTTTCTCAATAATCACAAGGGCAAAGTTTTCTTGAGCAAGAAGAGGAGGGAGGGAAGTTCTTGAGGGCAATTATGATAGTGGAGAGAACGAATGTTAGCAGTGGCTAACATAGGCTATATCGGTTATGCATCAAGCGGGAGATATGCTATGGATGTCACAATATTTCCCACTCACTTTGTATAAGTCTTGGGCTCACTTGGAGTTCCAAAGTTGGATGTGCTAGTTAGAAGGCTCAAGCTTAAACCCATAGTAGAAGGGATTGTGGTGAAAGCCTTTAAAGGAAGCCTTTATGCAAGGAGGCTTCATTCTTGAGTATTCACTCTTGAGGATCCACTTTTGAGAGCTCCCTCTCTCTTGAGTGTTCACTCTATGGCCTAGCCTTGAGCTTAATGCCCATGCTTGAGAGGCTAGTGCTAACCATTGTAATTGGTGTAAGCTCTTCTTGATTAATCTAATTCCTATTTTCTCATTAGTCTACTTCTTCTCTACATTTCATCATGTCATGGAGTAGTATTACACTCTCATTATTCTAGATTTGAGAGAGGTATGTACTCCTTGCTATTAACCACTCTTATCTTTCTACAAGCAATTGATTTGCGATATTTAGCATCACAAATTAGGTTGATTAAGTTGGGTCTTAATCTTGTAATTTGTGTGTGTGCCCTATTCTTTGCTTGTGTGTAGATAGGTTTTATGAAACTCTAGCACCATTCACCTCGTGCGTGTAGCTATTGATGAAGTGCCATGATTGACATGTGGTAATTAGTGTGTGCTTATCATTAGTGTGATTGGGGTTTCTAGTCTATGGCAATTTGTGTGTGTGCCCTATTCTTTGCTTGTGTGTAGATAGGTTTTATGAAACTCTAGCACCATTCACCTCGTGCGTGTAGCTATTGATGAAGTGCCATGATTGACATGTGGTAATTAGTGTGTGCTTATCATTAGTGTGATTGGGGTTTCTAGTCTATGGCAAGTCGGACTTCGGTGGAATTGATGTGTGTAGGAGTTGTTAGATTAGTGATTAGAGTATGTTTAGAGTTAGTTTTTCCATGGCTAATCTCTATTTGCTTTGGAGAGGCGATCTCTTGAATCCTCTATTTCTATTCATCCGATGCTCATGCTTCCATGCCCTAGCCGGGTTGCCGATCCACGGATTTGATAATTTTGTGTGGGTTGAAATTAAGTCGTGCTACAACGCCACCCAACAACAAAACTTCCTTACCACCATCGAGATCACGACGAGCTCTCCATCTTATACTTCTTCTACATAGTTTCTTAGGTTTTTTCTCTATTACCAATATTATGTTGGGTTAACCCGTTGTAAGGGAGATAAAATCTTTAATTTACACTAATTTACATCACAATGTCGTTCATGGTGCTACTTGAAAAATGAGCATCATATCGTGCATCATATCTATTTATTTTTGTACTTTATTTCATTTCAAAGAAGTTATTATTATTGCTTCTTCTTCTCCTCTCTTTTCCCATAGCTAGCAACCTGACACTAATGTGGCTTGCCTTTGAACCCTTAATTCCTTGACAACGGGTCGAAAGTCTTGACTTGTGTGTATAGTGTGAAATAGTGCTAATATTTGGAACTTTTGAGCTTAGACTCTTTTAGTGTGAGAACAAGTTCTTGATCAACAAATTAAAATACTTTTAAAACACTGCTAAGGATATGGTCATGAGAGGCTTAGTTAGACTATGGTTATGCGAGGCTTAGTTATCATTTATAGATAACTAAGCCAAATATGCCCAAACATAGCATTGAATGGATAACTAAGCCTCTTGCATGGTCACTCGAGGCTTAGTTATTCATTCATCCTCCCAACTAAGCCTTGAACTTCACAACTATGCCAAAATTGGCATAGTTACAAAGGGTGGGCATAGTTATTTATTTAATGCTCCTTTTTGTGTGTGACCAAGAGCGAGGCTTAATTATTTGACCAAATAACTAATAACTAAGCCTCGTGTGACCATAGCCTTATCAATTATAGATAACTAAACCAACTATGTCCAGATAGAGCATTAAATGAATAACTAAGCCTCTTGCATGGTCACTCGACTTAGTTATTCATTCATCCTCCCAACTAAGACTTGAACTTCACAACTATGCCAAAATCGACATAGTTATAAAGAGTGGGCACAACTATTCATTTAATGCTCCTTTTTGCGCGTGACCAAGAATGAGGCTTAGTTATTTGTTCAAATACATGATGACTAAGCCTCATGTGACCATAGCCTAATAATATGAAGACCACCTGTCACACGGTTGAATTGGTGAGACAATGAGGGTGCTTGCAAGTGGATGCTGTGAAGAGCCAAAGGGAAGTCAATAGGCCAATGAGACAAGGCACTACAAAGCTACTGGTAGTTTCAATAAGTTGGAGCACATGATGCCATATGATGATGAGCCAGTATAGAGCAGCCGCTAAGCTTCAAGATAGAGCATGGTCTTTCGTAGAACGAGCTTTTTTCGAGCTTGGGGTAAAAGAAAAGAGACAAGGATGTGAAATCCAAATGACTGGTGATGTGGTAGTAGCACGGGTGTGTATTGCAAGGTGAGGTTGAGGAGGCAGCGGCCCTCAAATTTGCAATTAGAGAGAAAACCCTTTAATCTGAGGGTGTTTTACATTCGTAGCTCCTTCAGACAAAGCAAAGAGTCTTGCACTCTAGTGGGGAGCGACAACATGGTTTCAAAGAGGCCCCAGGGTATGCAATTTTGGCAACTTTTAAGGGTTGGAAACAAATAATGGAACAAGACAAGGAGCTACAACAAGATTGTTGAAAAAGATAGAAATTTTGGTAGAGTCAGTAGCAGGTTGGAGACCATTGGAGCGAGATGATGAGAAGCAAGATTATGGCAATGAAAAACCTACAGCAAGCGGCAACATGACCCATCAACAATTTGAACCATCTCGCAACATTCGCTTGAGAAAATTGCGTAGCTGAGGGAGAGCAAGGCTCTGATTGACTGTGCAAGGCACGTGATTGGAGCACTTTTTTTTTGGTGCTGATGTAAGGGGAGGATTTGAAGGGGTTGTTTTGGCACTTTTCCACACAAATGGGTATGGCCCCTTGTGCCTCCAAAAGTCAATAGCCCTATAAATGAATTTCCCACAACTTGAAGGTTTTATTCCTTCAAAACAAAACTATGAGAATTTAGTGCTCTTAATTTTGCACACACAAGGAATTTTTGAGTTGCTGCAGAAAATTTTCACACAAGAACTCACACACACACACACACACACACACACACACACCAAATTACCCGAACTTGAAGTGGGGGTATCTTGGTGTAGCTTGCTCCGATTGATACAAGGAGGGGCTCTATGGAAAGGCTCTAAGAAGCACACCCCACACACACAAATTTCACAAGGAAATGATGCTTACAATGAGATCAATGGGCTATAAAATAGGCTGAAAATGAACACAAGAAGCACAACAATTGAAAATCGAACACACACACAAAATTAATAGAATACCACTAAGCACCAACCAATTAATAAGTTGGGTAGTGGCTCATTGGTATTGCCAAGAGTTTGCCCAAGCCTAATCAATGATATTAGTGATTAGGGAGAGAGAAAGATAGGGATTAATTATGACTAGGTGTGAACTACCATCTCTAATATCACTTGTTAGAATTGGGGAGTGGAAGCATGCTCTACCCTAAGCATCATTAGTGAGCTAGGCTATGGTTAATGAAGACTTAAGCTCACCATGGTGCTAGGGTTAGGGTTAGAGTAATGGAAATTAGGGTTAGGATATAGCTTAGGGCAATAGCATAAAGGTAGAGTATAGACACAATGATGATAGCTCAAAGTAAAAGTTTCATTAGAGAATAGCCTCGCAAATAGGCTTAGTGCTTTACAATCATTGACAAGAGAGGTTGCACCCTCTTGCTATTGGGCCATCTCATTATTTATCTTTCTTAGGTGGCTAGAGAGATTTTCCACAAGTTGGGCTTACCCCAACATTTTTGTTTGCTCTACAGCAGGACGCCTTTCACGTCTTTGGAGCAGGATCGATCGACGCCTATGAGGTGAGTCGTGTTGGTCTCTCTCTTCTCTATGTAACCAGCACCCCATGCCATAGCTCAAAGAGCTTGTCTTCACACACGACCACCTAAGAGGAGAGGCCTTTGGTTTAAAACACACTTAAGGGAGCATGCCCATACGGGAACACCCCCTCACCTCCTCTCCTCCAATAGGTACAATGCAAGCCATGGAGTGGGAATCCAAAGGAAGCGAGAATCAAGGCACGAAAGTATTGCGGAATTTTTGCAATTTCAAAAAAGCTTAGAGATTTTTGATATACAACATTATCATTTGACAAGCTGACAATGGGAAAAAAACCCATGCCAAATCCATTAAAGGCATGGTGGTAGTGGAGAATCATGGGCTCGCATGGAGGTCGATCGTGCAAAGTCCACGTACATTCTTCTATATAAGCTATGGGGCTTGCATGGGGAAGGATGGGACTTTGCCACGGCATAGATTAGATAACACAAAAATAAGGTCAGCATGAAAAGCAGTTTCTCCATGGGCTTCAGCTTGGGCACAATATTGGAGAAATTGATGTGATGAAATCAACGTCATACTAGCACAAGATCTGCAACATTAGAGCTTTCTTGTGATGGACAGTAAGTATCATGATATAATGTTAAATTTTGCATGTTAAGCCTAGGAATTTTTGGATGTTTTACCTTAGTGGAAGTTGGAATGTTAACTTTTGTACTTTTGGGATTCCAAGGGGTGTTCTTGGGAAAGGGCGTTGACCATTAGTCTTCTAGAAGTATGTAACTGTCGATCAGTGTCTTCTTGGGAATGTGAAAGCGGAAGTTATGGTGGATTTAGTCTGTTGTCAGTTTTTGTGTTCTATTCTAGTTCTAGTTCCATTCTGATTTCTGTGTTTTGTCTATTCTGAATGTCTGTGCCTTAAACACTTGGCAATCACGATGTAAGTGTGATGTAGCATGGACGGATTCAAGTTTCTCTCGTAGGAGCAAATGCTGTGGCAGTGAAAGGTTTAGTTGAATGGAGGGAGGATGTTCAGAATAGTGTGAGTTGGCATGGGTAGTTGGCTGCACTCTGGAGGAAGCGGAAGAGGATACATTCCCATATTGGACAAGGTCAGTTGCTAGGCGGTTTCGGCAGTTTTATGGGCGAAATGGTCAACGTTCGGAACTGCAGGGAATTTTGGATTATACTGGGATGCACCAAGTTTCTATAGGGGAAGATTCAGATGATACCGTGGAGGATTTGGATGGCGCAGAGGATTATCTAAGTGATAGATGGGAAGAGGAAGTAGCGAATGAAGAACATGATATATTTTCGCGGATGTTGGCAGTTGCAGTTGTTCAGCATGCATTAGTGGCAAGAAGGAGATTGATTTTTGATCCGTTGGGAAGTACCAGTGCAAGAAATCTTGTACAACCAGGTGGACCTACAAATATGGCGGCGGCTAGGCAGGACATGCGCGTCAAATTCCGGACCTTTTCAAAAAAGTCAAAAGAAGACCCCGATTGCCACATATCTCAATACGAGACAAGATGGCAGGCCAGAGGATTTGCCGGAGTGTACGATGCCTAGGCTAAGATGCGCCAGTTTGAGGCTACATTGGATGGGAAGGCTATGCAGTGGTTTAGTAATTTTCCAGCAGGTCATTTTGCTGATTATGATGGTTTGAAAGCAGCATTTTTGAACAGGTTCAGAAGGGAAAAGACTCCACATGATGTGTTGACCAAGCTTAGGGAAGTGAAACAAAGGAAAATGTTTGTTGAGGATTATGCACAAAAGTTTGACCAATATGTAAGAAGGTTGACTGCTCAAGAAAGGTCAACTGATGAAATGCTTGCTGGATATTTTTTGAATGGATTAAGGAAGGAATTGAAGAATGCTGTTGCTGGAGTTGATGTTGCAGGTGGATTACAAACATTAGTGGAAACAACTCAAAGAGCAGAGAAAAGGTTTGGGGTCTCTCATGGGAAAGCAGCCAAGAGGTCATCTAAAGAAAAGAAGAAAAGTAGGTCGAAGAAAAAGAAAAGGTTAGATAATTCGGATTCGGACAGCGATTCGAATTCGGAAACTGATACTGTTTTAGATACGAAAACGGATTCTGATAGTGAAGAGGATTCTAGTGAGGATTCGGATTCAAAAGTAGATGAGGATAAGAAGAAGAAAAGCAAGAAGAAGTCGAAGAAAAAGTCTAAAGAGAAAGAGGACAGAGTGGAAAAATTGATAACAAAGAAATTGAAGAAGTTGGGAGTGCAGAAATTTGTGGAATCAAAAACCCCTCATTGTGAAATTTGTGTTAAGGATTGGCATTGGACAAAGGAATGTTGGTTAAATCCGAATTTTAGGGGTGTTGTACCAGAAAGGACTCAGCAGAAGATACAGCAACAAGGACCTCAAACTCATGGGGTGTTTCCAGAGACAGGAGGAAGACAGAGGATGTTCAATAATCAAGGGTGGCAAAGGCAACAACCATATTCAGGGTGGAGATCACAGTTTAATCAAGGGGGACCACCATTTAGAGGAAAGGTAATCAAGGGTGGCAAAGGCAACAACCGTATTCAGGGTGGAGATCACAGTTTAATCAAGGGGGACCACCATTTAGAGGAAATTTCAATTCGGGAGGAGGACTGAGATTTGGAGGATGGTAGAATTCAAGACCCCCGTGGGGGGGGAATTGGGATCAGCAAGCGGTGGCAGAATTGGCTGCCACAACCACAAGGATGGAATCAGTCGGTTTGGAATTATCAAGGGGGAAATCAACAACAGCCAAGAGGGCAAGTGCCGCAGTTGCCAGCACCACCAGCACAGTCAGCTGAAGCAAACAAAGAGCCTGGAAGCAGTTTGATAGTAGTAGAATTGTTTTAGGATCAAGGGGTGAATGAAGTTGCTATGGATTGTCAGCCAGAATGTGATTGTTCTAAATGTTTGCAAGAGGAAGTAGATGTATTAGTGACAACAAGGTCCAAAGCAAGGTTGAAACCTCCAATGGACTGGGAGGAGCAGAAGGAGATTCGGGATGAAGTAGTTGAAGATTTGATGGAAAAGGATCAACAGCAGAGCAAGATTAAATCGAAGGAGAAAGGAGTAAAAAAGAGGAGAAGGAAAGAGAAAGGACGGATGCCTTGTTTGAAGAGTTAACTAATTCCTCTATACATTTTACCTTGGATCAGTTGTTGTCATTAGTTCCAATTTTCAGAGATAAATTATATACAGTGATGAGAAGGACAACGAGTATGAAGGAGGTGTAGTAGATAGTTCAGAGTTGCCAGATTAGCCCAGAGGATGTGGATTTTTTAGTACCAACACTGTCGTTGGAATTTAATAACCGCAAATTTTCTGATGTTCTATTGGATGGTGGATCAGGGGTCAACATACTTTTGGAATCGGAATTTCTAAGGATGCAAGATGTCAGGTAGGAACCAACTCCATTTCAAGTGCGTATGGCTGATCAGAGCAGAGTTCAACCAGTGGGGATGTTAAGGAGGCAAGGAATTATCATTCATGGATTGCAGTTTATGGTAAACTTTGTAGTCATAAGGATGAAGGATTCAAAAAATATATATTCTATGTTGTTGGGGAGGCCATGGTTTTGCAAGGCTAAACTAAAACAGGATTGGGGAAAGAATGAAGTGACGGTTAAGAAAGGAAGAAGAGAAGTTACATTACCAATGGGGCCGAAGAAGGAATTGTCAGAAGAGACGAAGCCAATGTTGGCACAAGCAATTAACATGGCTGAAGGATTGGAGGATGATGAAGAAGCATATTTCCTAGTAGCAAATCCAACAATTGTTCCGGTATTTGAGGTAGATGTGGAGTGGATCATTGACAAATATGCAGAAAAAGAGAACAGTTTGGGAATTGATCAGTTTGCAGGGGAATACAGATGGTATGGAACATGAAAATTTAGAAGAGAAGAAAATCCAAAAGGAAACTGTAATCGAGGATTCAGAATTGGAGCCAAAGGAGGCAATTCAGAGAGCGGAAGCTCTGTATGATAAGATGATAAAGAAAGTTTCTCGAGTTAAGGAGGATGATTTACAGGATCTGAATTTGGGGACGGAGGATCATCCAAAGATGGTAAGAGTTAGTGTTCATTTGGAAGAAGGCTTCAAGAAGGACTTGAAGGAATTACTGTTGGAGTATATTGATGTCTTTGCATGGGATTATTCTGATTTGAAAGGCATGGATCCTCAAGTGTATAAGCATCATATAAATTTGAAAACGGATGCTGTTCCAATGATTCAGCAAATATATAGGATGAATCCAAATTATGCCAAGCAGGTGAAAGAAGAATTGGATAAATTGCTGAATGCAGGGTTTATAGTGCCAGTGGATCAGGCGGAATGGTTGTCACCATTTGTAGTGGTACCCAAGAAGTCGGGGAAGTTAAGGGTTTGTGTGGATTACAAAAAATTGAATGCAACAATAGTTTCAGATCCATTTTCATTGCCTTTTATTGATTTAGTTCTGGTTAATGTAGCGGGACATGAGATGTACACTTTTCTTGATGGATTTTCAGGGTACAATCAAATACCAATGGCTGAGGAGGATATTGAAAAAACTGCTTTTATCATAGAATAGAGAGCTTTTGCATATACAGTGATGAGCTTTGGATTGAAGAATGGACCACCATCGTTTTCGAAGGCAGCTTTTAAAACCTTTGAGCCACATTTGATAGATTTTATGAGGATTTTTTAGTTTTTGGGGAAAAAGTCAGGCATTTGGAATATTTGAGGAAGTGTTTTGAAAGATGTAGGATGTTTTGGATGTCACTTAATCCCCAGAAGTGTGCAATAGTGTTAGCGGTTGAACACACCCAACGGAGAATGATTGCTCGACAGGATATAATTTTTTGTAATTATTCTTTAATTGAGAAAAACCGTCACTTTACCTTTGTAAATGGTGGGGCTTGCAGAAGCTTCCAGATTGTATCCCATTTTTGACATTTAGATTGAGTAGATGGTTAAATTGGAACATTAGGGTTTGAGATTGTAAGGTATTTATACCACTTTTGACCTTAATGAAAAAAACCTTTGTCATTTTTAAAAGTTGTCTGTGTGAGTGAGCGTACTGTGTACGAGAGAGAGTGAGAGTTTCATCTTGACGCCACGCGCGCACCGGTGGTCGGAATCGAGTGCGCACCGGTTGCCCCCGACAAGAGCTACGCACCAATACCTACATTGCGGGTGTACGGTCTGGCTTCGCAAACTCGACCCACGAGCTACATCTGGTGATTCGGTGAGCATACGTTGTCTGTTTTTTCATTTTAGCATATCCACGCATTTGCATCGAGTAGAGCTACATATTAGGCACTTTAGTTTTTGGAAACGACGACTTGCAAATTTCGACCAGACATCCTACATGATTTTGCACCAGGTGTTTAGGGTTGGGATTTTGGTTCATGGACCTTAGGGAGAGTGACCTATTGGTGTTAATAGGGTTTCCCTCAAGTTTTGTGGCGTTTTGAGAACGTTTGATGAATATTTGGCTCTTGAAGGCGTTGTAGGAAATCTCCTCTTATGCACTCCTGAAGGCTGTAGCTTAGCCATTGGGTAGAGACCTCTGTAGGAAGTAGTCGAGAGTCGGTTGAGTGTAGGTTGACACCCTATGCTTGCTTCCACGCGCCTGCGGGTAGATTCATCCTTAGCTGACAAATCTTGTTAGGTGAGTTCTCGCTATGCTGACATCCGTCACGGCGTATCCGCCAACATTGGCGCCACTGCCGGGGACGAAAACCCTAGGTAGGTGACTGAGACTAGTCCTTGAGGATAGGGATTCTTTGGCTTGCCAGAGTCTCGTTTTACATTTAGATAGGATGTTTGGCGGACGAAGCAACAAGCGGCCATTTCCAGAGAAGGATCATATTTTTCTGAGATACCATTGTAAAATTCTTTTGTAAGGAAGCATCTCTAAGCCGAGAACTTGTCAAAGGATTTATGGTTATTCTTATGGGAGCAATTGTATATTAGAGAGCCAGTTAGAAGTTTAGGAGCTTTTTGTCGGACAAGCCATTTGTAAAGACCTAATCTATAAAGGTCATTTTTTGTAAGTTTGAACATGATCTTTTTGATGGAAAACTGAGAAGACAACGTACTTTGAGAGCTCCTTCTTGTTCAAACTTGTAATCTTCGCCATCGTGGCTACGGTAATCTAAATTCAGATTTGTTTGTTGCATTGTGTTCCTCTTATCTTGCTCTTCCATTCAAGTGTAATCATTCAAGATTCGGTGTAGGTTTTTAACTACAAGTTTGAGGCCTTAAATCGCTGTTTTGAGTGTCTATATGCGTGTTTTATGTTGTTTTGACCTTAGGAGGGGCTTTAGGGACCCTAAAACGACCAATTAGGATCACCTGTTTGTTGTTTTTGCTGACCTTGGGACGAATGATCGCGATCTTTGTACCTCTCCAGAATGCTGTGACAGTGATAGGACATGTTCCTGATAATCCCCTGAAGCTTCCCTTCAAGTTTCGTGCGATTCCGATATGATTTTCATGGTAAACAGGCGTGATGACTGTAGAGCTGTGTAGAGGGACATAGGCAGATTACTTGGCGGTAATGCGTTTGATTTGCTTGTAGAGTTAGTAGTTGCATCTCTTTGAGTTTCATTAGGAATGACACCCTAGTGAGTTTCCATGCCTCATCCAAGTCGTTTCCCTTGTATTGATAAATATGTTAATGCTTGAGAACTATGCTATGGACGTCCGTCGCGGCAACCCTCAAACATTGGCGCCGTTGCCGAGGAATGCACCTTAGGTGATGAGTGACCGAGTGCGCAGTCAGATCCCTTAAAAAAGATCAATCCACAAATCCATTTTACATCTCAGTTATGTTGCTAGACAAGGGTTTAGATCTTAGTGGAGTTTAGAGCTAGTGGACCGGCTAGATCCTCTCTTAGGAGATTTAGGGAGCTGTGAGTGAGAGTGTTAAAGCATTTTTGCTCTTCAATTTCTCTAATTCGATTGAGTACTGAAATCTCACCCGAAATCCGCCGTGTTTGTTTTGTTTGATTCATTTCCTTATGTTTTTTCAGTTCTGTACTTAAGAGTAGGGTAAGCAAATCACATTCCAATCAGATTTGTGGCAAAAGTTAGAGTCGAGAAACTACCAAACCATAACTTTGGCCAAAAAAGCCATTAGACTCTGAAATTCTGAAAATTTGACCAAACATGGTTGATATTGATTCAAATCACAAAGTGGTAGCACAAAACACTAGGAGATACTTGTCAGAGGGAGCAGACAAAATTTCATTAGATTTGGCCCAGGTACTACGATCGCGATCGGTGTACCTCAGTGTCAGATTTGTACAAGATTTGACATGTGCCTTCTTGATAAGATTCTAAACAAGTATGTCTAAAGCAACCACACCCAAAAACATCAAAAATCAAGGAAATCAGACCACTTGGGTAAAACTAGCCCGACAGACCCAGAAAGTGCAAAATCTTGGCTTTTGGTGATCCAAATGCAAAAAGACTTTGGGGATAGCCTTAAAACATCAGTGTCTACAAGCATGCCAAATTTGGTCTAATTTGGGCTCAGAACTACGATCGTTATCGGTGTACTTAAGTGCCAGATTTTGACCAGATTTCATCTGTGGGATCCTCAGATGTTTACAAACATAAAAGTCTAAAGGACCTAGAGACAAAAACCTCAAAATACCAGTCAAACCATCTGAATATAGATCCGAGTCAAAAATTGCTAAACTGGCTTAGAAATTGCCTTTCAGTAGACCAAAACACATCAAAACTGGGAAGGAACCATACAGAGGGATAGCCTCTACATAGGAAAACCCCAGATAGCTGCCAAATCCCTAATCAAGCACTAAAATCAGATCAAACTGACAGCTTCTAGGAAACAGGCACTTCCAACCAAGAAAATGGTAAAAACTTGACTCTTTTGAGTCCAAATACAAAAGTGGTAGTCTTAAAATAGCCTAGTGAACAAGCTAGTGAAGTTTCATCTAATTTGGGCCCAGAACTACGATCGCGATCGGTGTACCTCTGGCCTAGATCTAACTCATTTTTGACCTGTTCATAGACCTAGACTATTTAAGATATCAGGAGTTGTCAAAACTCAAATTGGACATACTGTAATCTGCAAGCAAAATTGTGTTGAGATCATTGTGAAAGTGTTGAATCTGCTGATAGTTGGAATGATACAGTGATCTCATAGCCATCCAGTGTATTCATTTGCAGAGACCGATCAAGTAACAATCCATGCAGTCGTCGCAAGAATTGGAAGATCATTCCATCTCCAGGTAAGAGGTTTGGATTCAGTCAGTAAATCCCACTTTCTTCATGTTTTTGAGATTGGGAAAACAAATCAACACCAGACACCTAAATTTAGCGGATCAAACAAGTGTTGTATCAACCGAGGAGAGTGTAAACCAAGGGATAGTACGATCGTTAGAGCCGATCCCTGAAGGAGGCATCTCCGATACTTCTTCAGAGAGATCTTCCGAGTATTTCACAGAACACTTGGGACAATCAAAACTAAACGGAAGAGAAAACATGGCAGCAGGACCATCAGACCCCTCGGCCACATTAAAGCTATTGTTCATCAAGTATCAATATGACAACAAGCAAGGTGCCAAGATATACACAGATGGTATGGACCGCTACTGTGTGAAAATAGAAGATAGACCAAGTGAGTTCAGGGACTTAGTGCCTGTGAGCTATAGCAGAGATAGGTACCTAGATGACGAGGGTATCATGTACTTGGTAGTCCTGAATCCTAACATTATAGACAAGTGGGGATTGATGGGCACAAAAGCCAAAATAGACGAGGAACATGAGGAAAAGGCACCAACAATGAGCTTACCTAATGCGAGGTTAAGGCAAGAAAACGAAATGTTGAGAGTCAACACGGATAATGTCTACTTGGGGTTATACAAGTATAATAATGGAGAGCAAGATCTCTATTATAGATGCGAGGAACCCTACGTCGGAGAGATGACTGAGCGGAAAAGACTTTATGTCTTCACCTACATCGAGGGAGCGGAAATGAAAATTGCCGCATACGACAAGTATGGAAGACGATATGCAACAATTGATAAAAAAGAGTTGGAAGGATATACGTACTTTGGGGGACTACTTCATCAGTACTATGTCACTCCAAGCCCACTAAGACCAGCACCTACAACTGTTGTGCCAGAACCGGTGACCACATGTGGAGGGAGGACTCATGTAGTTGATTCTTTCAGTCGACCTCATTATTTGATGCCAAGCCTCATGGGAACATTACATTCCAGAGAATCAATGGCTACGAATCGAGGTAGTGCAGTTCCTATCTCTACACATAGGGCTGTAGGTCCGACATTTGCAGCCACGCCATCACATTTGCCTCCTAGTAGTAGATTTGGGGTAGGGGAGCCAACGAGAGCAACCTACGACCTCCATGATGCATGAGAACAATTAAGTTGAGACACGGGAGCAATGAGATTGACCGCATAGACGGATCAGGCCATCCCAAGTAGCGAAGTGCATGACGAAGAAGTATAGTGGATCGGGGGATCTATATGCCCATGTATCGCTCTTCAAGCAAGTCTTAAGAGCAGAACAGATCACTGATTTCCATACTCAATACGAGGGATTCGGGCTGACCTTGGAAGGGACGGCCTTAACATGGTTTCAACCTTTAAACCCTGAAACTTGTCTGAATATTGAACATGTATTGCGCGATTTCGCAAAAGAATTCTCAAAACGAGGTATAAAGCATAATACTGTATCGCAAATATATGCTTTTAAACAACGGGAGAGTGAAAAAGTGAAGGAAGCAACCTTGAGATTCAAGCAATACATTGAGAGGTGCCCGAGGAGGGAATTACCGCAGGATGAGAGATTGTCTGTGATCTTCGTTGAAGGACTTAGAAATGAAACCTTGAAAAAGGACCTTCACTTGAAGGCCTGTAGCACATTTCAACAGGTTACAAGGGAAGCATTATATCTTGTCGATAACTGCAAAGCATATGGGGAAGTGTCAGAGGATACTGATTCAGTAACCAGTGGTTCTTCATCAATTAAAAGCGAACCCTCTACCAAGAAAGATGCTCAGGCGTCCTTGATGCCGACAGCTGATCAAATGATAGAGGAGGTAATGAAGAGAATACATCAACATATGAGATCGAATCCGATGATGAGACAGTCTCAGACGAGGAAGTGTGACATATGTGGGGGGGATCACCCGACGCCGTGGTGCACACAACAGCCGAAAGCACCAGTTGCGAATAGACGAGTACTGAAATGGTGCGCCATAGAGCAAAAATAGACAAATCATAGCACGGAAGAGTGTTTTTATAACAAAAACTATGTGAGGGAAAGACTGTATGGACCTCCAGCAGGACCATCCCAACCACCTCCTCCAAGATATCAAGTTGGACCAAATATGAATCTGGTAGCAGGAGCAGACAGACCTCAACCTGTGCTGGGTCAACAACCTCCGTTACCACAGGAAAATAGAGCCATGATTAGGTATGCTCAACCTTGTGAAGCATCACCAGGAACAAATAGTACACTTCAAGTTTCTTATTATGAGGAACCGAATGAGCCTTACATGACAGAACCTGAATCACAAATGTACGCAGATGAAGCCTATCAACCGTGGGAAAATAGCGAGGGTATGGCACCACCAACGTATGTAGCACAACCTTCAAGAGATCAATATTTGGTAGACGAAATAACGTTAATGTTCATTGCGAACCAAAATTACAAACCAAGAGGATATCCTAATAGAGCAGGACAACCTATGGGACCACCTCCTCAAAATCAACCACCAATTGGACAATGCTATAGCTGTGGAAGTACGGATCATTGGGAGCGTAACTGCCCTTTCAAAGGCAAAAGAGTGAAATTTTTTGGGTTTTGTGATGGATGTGGTGTGAATCACATATTGCCAGATTGCCCAAAGAATCTGGACAACAAGGGAAAAGGGACTATGAATATTGTGGGGGTGATACCAAGTGCAAGCAGCGGATCAGAAACCGATCCCATGATCCAAATCAATCCGATAACCAGAGCCCAAGCCAAGGACTTAGGGAAAAACGAGCCCTTGGAGGAAAAGGTCGAGCTGCCAATACCCGCAAAAAATGAGAGTTTATCCGTGAGAACCCAACGAAAATCCTGGAAGGCGAACAGGATGAAAACAAGAAGGTTGAAAACCCAAATTGCCATGCAAAACGAATTGCATGAAACAAAGGAGCAACTAAAACAAGAGAGAGAGAGAGAGAGTAAAACCACTGAGGTTAACAACAAGCCGAGGAAAGCGTCCTCAGGGGGATCAGTCTTGGTTGAGAAAGTGCTAGAGCCGTTAGATGCTCTATTACAAGCATACGAAGCAAGGCTAAAAACAAACCAAACCTTAGAGCAGAGATGGTTAACTTATCCTCAACCAGAAGTGGAAACGAAGCATTTGGAAATGTGTAAACACCTCATTGAAACAGCCCAGGCGTTGATGGAACCT
This sequence comes from Adiantum capillus-veneris, assembly GCF_014529385.1. Classification (NCBI taxonomy): domain Eukaryota; kingdom Viridiplantae; phylum Streptophyta; class Polypodiopsida; order Polypodiales; family Pteridaceae; genus Adiantum; species Adiantum capillus-veneris. Next base: position 94,477,008 of record NC_140959.1, on the reverse strand, counting down.
AAGGTGGTTAGAACCCCAGAACAAGAAGTGCTGATTCACAAAGAGCGAGAAAAACTAAAAATCGATGAACCAAAACAAGTAAACGGACCCAGGCCTGAAACGATATTGTCAATGGATCACCGAATGGTGCCGAACACGACTGATGACGCTAAGTCAATGACGATAATGCCAATTCTAGAAGTTGAAGAACAGTGGCCACAACACTTATGGGAAACCATTAGAACAGACAGAATGGAAGCGCGACGTTACAGTCTGCTCCAATTCATGAAATTAACATGGATAACGGATTTTATCCAGCCGATGTACAATCGCTGTATGGGGATGCGGGAACGGAGGTTTCGGTGGAAAGCAAAGCCCAATCCTTGAAAACCCTGCCTTCATTTATAGGTGAACACGAGGCACAATCAGAGATAAGGTTAGTTCCATCTCAGATGAGAACTATTCCACATATGGTTGACTCAAAAAGTCTTCAAGAGATGTTGTCGACACCTATAACATGCACAATCACCTTGTCCGAACTCTTGAGAGTCAGACCACACTTATTTGAAGACATGGGGAAACATTTGGAGCACAAAGGAGTAAAGATTCCTCTTCAGAAAAACCCTACGGGAGAAGAAAACAAGCAGGAAGGTCAACCCAAAGCCCAACCAGTGCCCATAAACAAGCTCGGAGATTACTGTGAAGGCGAGGAGGGTAATACAACCTTACTTGTTGAATATCAGGATATAAAAACGATAGCTATCCTAGACAGTGGAGCGGGAGTGGCGATTGCTATTGATAGCCATTTTTTCGGCTCTCTGTAATTGCCATAGTGAGTTATCTCACCCTATCAAATCACTCAAACACTGTGGTTACCCTCACCCTTTCACTGTATATAGGTGCGTGTGAGTTAGGGGACTTTTCCTATATCTCCTTATTGAAATAAAAAACCCTCAATTAGCTAGTCATTGGGCTAGTTGAGCCAAAAAAATAAAAAAAATAAAAAAAATAAAACATATAAGTATATTATGGCCCATGCGTATGTAAATATTTCTTTGTATATAGGGCCTAAATAAAAGATTTTTTCATAATTATTTTGGTATTTATTTAAATATTTCTACTTAGGTGTGTGTTATTTATGCTCTGTACATTGCCTCACCATTACCACAATTTTTCTTACCATTTCTCATACTCTTTATTCCATATAGAAATATTTTCATGTAAGCTTCTCTTATATTTGGTGTAACTCCACCCCAACAAAAATCCAAAAAAACTAGTTTTATTTATGTGTATATTTTTTCACTATTGTGATTTTTCCCTTCCTACATCTATTTTGTTTTTTTTTCTAAAAAATTAGAACACCAAAAATATTTATCTTTTTATGGTAGCCTCATAATGAGAGAGATTTCTTTTGACCCCTTTATATTTTTTTCACTTATATTATTTATATTTGACATGTACATATTTTTTAGACCCCTCAATATTTGATTTTCTTAGTTGTACTATTCACTTATATCATGATCTCAACAATATCTTCAATTGTAGACCTACCAAATAAGGTCAAGGGTAGGTGGCATGTATACATGCACTATGGAGGGCTCACTCTTGGAGGTATTCAAAAGAATCTAATGAAGGACCCCACAAGGACCTTGTGCAGTGGAAAAAAACGATCGATTTTGCTGAATTTTTAAAGTTCACTTGCTCTCCCAATTTGAAAAGGTGATACAAACAAAAGTTGTAGCTCGTGGGCTGAACTTTTGCCTTAAATTTTTTCATATTTTTTTGAGCTACGAGCTGTGAGCTATGATTTTATTAGTGGACCCCAGTTTTCCCATGCTATGCAGCCACACTCTCTCTTCCACTTTATCATTTTCCTCTTTCACACACACTTCTCCACTCATCATCCCCACCTCTCTCACCACTCCTCTCTGCACCCTACTCATCTTCTCCTCAACCTTGAAGAATAAGAGAAACCATGGTGAACTCATACCCCCCACACACAATTCCATTCCAAAATTGACCACCTAGTCTCATTTTTCCTCCTCCAAATTACCCATATCTATCAAAAAAACCACAAAATTCAGCCTCTTCTCTTAAAAGACAGCATCATGGTGGTTGATTACTCAGCTTCAATTACCTTGTCTCTCAAGGAAGGTCAAGAGTGGAGAAAAAATGTACCGTCAAAGCTAGTGGACCGTCAACAAGCGTCAAAATTGGCCCTACTCAAGACACTTGGAGCATCAACCTTGTAAGAAATCCACCTTTTCTTACCTCTTAAGAGTTTTTCTTCCTTATTTTTATCCTACATGGATACTCCCATTGTAAATATCCAATTCCATTTGTAAATTAATACTAACTCTACTAACACTAACCCACTATGAAAAGTCCTATCACCTTCGTTTCTCTCCTCTCTCTTTCCCCACCAACTTCTTGATAATTCCAAGCAAAAGAAATTAGATAAATTGCTAAAAATCTAACCCCAGCCATGGTTAGAGGAGTAACCCTAGCCTTCAAAATTGCTATAAAAGGAGGGTGTAGCTAGCACAAAAAGGGGGGAGAAGAAAGAGCACTAGGCTATAGCTTGAGAAGCCAAGCTCAACCTCTTGAGAAGGAGCTCTTGAGTGGAATCTCATTGGCATTAGGCATATGTATGTGTTGTATTAGGGGTGATTAGCAAGGGAACTCTATGCCATTGTAAGAGAGAGTGATCATTAAATTGAGAGTAGGAAATCTATCATTTCTCCTACTAGAGTAAGCCCAACATTTGCTGAATCAAGGAGGGTGAATTTGGACTAAGCATGGATACCTTGTCTCCCTTCCAACATGAAGTCATGGAGAATAATGATGTGTAAGTGTCTTGGTGTTTTATGTAAGTTCTTGATAGCTTGTCTCCGGGTTCTGTTATCAATTTAGCCATAAATCCCACATGCTGTAAGAGGGCGACAGGGTGGAGAGGACTCCCCTGGCCTTAAGACAGTGATTGGGGTGGCTTTTTTCTTGTGATGTAATTTACTCAGGCTATGTTTAACAAATACTAATCTCACTTTGATTGGTCATGACAGATTTGTAAGAAGGCATTAGTGTAACAAGCACCCCCTTCCCCCTTCTCTCTCTTTCTTACATATATATATTTATGTTTGCTTGATCAGTAACGATACACTTCAAAGCAGCCCGAGCACCATCTCTCTCTCTCTCTCTCTCTCTCTCTCTCTCTCTCTCTCTCTCTCTCTCTCTCTCTCTCTCTCTCGTGTTTTAGTGTGTGAGAGTGTTCCATTGGTGTTAGGGTTAGTGTAAATTCCTTGCTTGCTTGTGGGTTGCTCTAACGATTCTCCTCTTTTGCGTCCTAGTTCGCTCTTAAACTAGGTGGTGCCCCTTGTGTAGTTGGGATTTGGTTGGGGGTTTGTTGTTTTGGTTTGTGTTGTGTTGTGCCCCAGCCCCATTGAGCAGCACGGGAGCCTTGAAGGTTGTCTAGAGGTTGCTCTTCTTGTTGCCCGCCCCGGACCGCTTCACTATAAAGAAAATCTGGGAGAAATGGGGCCGTCCAGCTCTCAGAAAAATAGAAAGAAACTGCAACTCGCAGATGGATATGTAGAGAGACCATTGGAAATCTTGAACCAAATAGTTGTAACTTCGTGTGGAATTAACTATGAGCACACCTTTGTGGTGGTGGATTTCGGGAAAACGAACAACTTCGACATTATTTTGGGACGACCCTTTATGCATCAACTCAAAATGATACAAGATTGGGGGTACGACCAAATCTACCTAAGGTACGAAGAGCTAATAACGAAAATCAACATGAAGGATCACAGCTATAGAGCCGTTGCAAAAACACTAGTGCAAGAATTTAATTCAACCACTGTAAATGAAAAAGAAATACCTGCATGGATGCAAGCGAAAGCGCATGTCTGGATGTGTGGAGCATCTGATTGTGGAGACATAATCAAAGAGGAATGCGTTTTGGAAAGATCCATAGAAGACGAGGGTTATCTCCCAGAACCTTTCTCGGAACATTTATTTGAGCCATTCGGGTGGACTCAAATATTGTCAACCTTGGACGTATGTGTTAACGAATGCACACCTACAAAATTTTGTGACAAAGGATACAAAATTTTGTGACGAAGGATACGACCTAGTAACGCTGCAAATGGCTAGCGTCATCCTTGAGTCAGGATCGGAGAGCGAGGAACAAGAAGAACCACCACGTGAGATCGAGTGTAAAAGAATCATTGATGAGATATCTGTAGTGAACGATAGAAATCGAACAGAGGAGGAATTCACGGATTCACTAAGCGGGGACCTTCCATCACTGGATGATGAAATCCAACTGATAGAGGCTGATGATGAAAGATCAAGTGCATCAGAGACGAATAGGAAATACAAGTCCAGGCAGGACAGGTTTTACGAGTTTCCTAACCAAAAACCTAGTCGACAAGAGCGGTATAAATCCATGAGAACAAGAAAATCAAGGGCGAATAAGCATAATCCGATGCCTCTTGTCAATGACAGAACGGGATATCTAAAGCTTGTCAAAGCTGATGATTGTGTCAAAGACGAGGTCACTGGCCGGTTTATAAAAACTAAACCATGGAAAAACAACAAGAAGAACAGACAAACGACTAAGTCGCATAAAGGCGGGAAAACAGGGTCTAGAATGACCAAAACAGAGAGGAAAACGGAGTACAATAAGCTCAAGCGAAGCCTCAGAGACATATGGACAACTGACTTTGAAACAAATGAGGACACGAGTTCTGACAAGATGGATGCACCGTCCCATTATAAGAAGTATACCATACAAGATAGGAAAATCATAGTGCAACAACCAATGAGGGAATTGAAGGAACCGGGTACATCATAAGACTGTCCTGAAAAAGCCAAACGAATAGATCTAGCGGAGCCAGAAGAAGATCCAAAACTTGCATATATTGCCAAGGATCTTACTGAAGAAGAGGAAAATCTTTTGGTAGCTACTCTTAAACAGTATAGAGATGTGTTTGCATGGTCATAGAAAGATCTTAAGGGGGTGGATCCAAGTATCTGTCAACACACAATACCCCTTAAGAATGACGCCAAACCCAGCAGACAACGTCCCTATACTTACAATGAAACGTTTGCAAAAAAGATCAAGGAGGAGATAGATAAACTTAAAGAGGCAGAGTTTATTTACGAAATTGAGCACACCAATTGGGTTTCATCAATTGTGGTGGTCCCGAAGAAGAATGGAAAATTAAGAGTGTGTGTCAATCTCAAGAAAGTAAATGCTACTACAATTCGGGACAACTATCCCCTACCCATTACTGATCATGTAATAGAAAGGGTGGCAGGAAAAGAGGCTTATAGTTTCTTAGATGGCTTTTCGGGTTACAACCAACTCGCAATAAAGCCAGAGGATCAGCACAAAACGGATTTCGCAACTGAATGGAGTATTTTTGCGTTCCGGGTAATGGCTTTTGTCTTAACAAATGCGCCAGCCACATTTCAAAGGCTGATGGGTCATGCTTTTAAGGAATATCTAAGACAGTTCTTAGAAATTTACATGGATGATTTGTGCGTTCACTCTCTTGTAATATTGGAGCACATAGAGCACTTGACCAAGGTGTTCAAAAAATGCAGACTGTATCGGATTTGCTTGAATCCAGATAAATGTGTCTTCATGGTAAGACAGGGAAAAATATTGGAACATATAGTATCCAAAAACGATATTTCAACAGACATGGAGAAGATTAGCGTCATTGTTGATCTACCATGACCAGTAAAGGTAAAGGAGGTATATGCTTTATGGGCCATTGTGGATATTATCGCAGATTTATCTACTCGTATGCTATAATTGCAAAACCACTTTACGCGCTGATAACTAAATTTGAGTGGACGGATGAGTGCGAGAAAGCTTTTCAAACTTTGAAGCAGAGGTTAATTTCCGCTCCGATTTTGAAGGCTCCGGATTGGGAAAAGATATTTCACATCCACGTAGATGCATCAGCGTATGCAATAGGATGCATACTTGCACAACCTGGAGAGAACAACATGGATTTTCCAATAAGTTACTCCAGTAGACAACTGAAGAATGCAGAGAAGAATTACACAACAACTGAGAGGGAGGGTTTGGGTATGGTCTATGTGGTGAAAAAGTTTAGACACTACTTACTCCAATAAATTTGTATTCTTCCTTGATCACCAAGCACTGCTGTACTTAGTAAACAAACCTTGCAGTACGGGGAGAATTGTTCGATGGTTCATCATATTGCTTGAGTTTGACTTCACGGTAGTAGTCAAAAAAGGAACTACACACCAAAGAGAGGATCATTTATCTAGAATGATGCATGGAGAAAACCCAGTAGGAGTTGATGATGATTTGCCAGATGCATATCTTTTCAACATAGAAATGGTTCCAAGATGGAGCGAGGATGTAATTCCTTTGCTGACTATCGGGTCATTGAATGTGACAAGACAACCATCTACCATTGCAACATCCAGATCATTGGTAATGTTGGTGGTTAGGCTATACAAACAGGGATCGGATCAAATCTTTAGGCTTTGTGTTGAATCGAGTGAACGGGAATTGTACCTAAACCAAGCTCATGTACAAACAACGGGGATTCACAATGGGCATGCACAGATGTATCAAAGATTGATGAGAATGGGTGTGTATTGGCCAAAAATGCGACATAGTGTTTATATGCATATCAAATCTTGCGTTAGATGCACGCTTCAAAAGCCAATAGAGCACGCGACTCTATTCAGATTATCTGTAGCACCCCGATGGAGTAACTACATTGTCAAATACCTCACCACCAGGATATTGCCTGAAGGGATGAGTAGACCACGTATCAAAACGATCACGAAAGAGGCAGAAAACTATGTATTGATTGAGGACACTCTTTAGAGGGGAAAAGACAATCAATTGAGAATGTGCACGACTGAAGAGGAATACATTCCTATCTTAGAGCAAGCACACGGTGGACAAGCTGGTGGACATTTCTCAGCTGACAAAACGGCCAAAGCGATTCTTATTGTAGGCATATGGTGGCCTACACTATTCATGGACGCTGAGGAGTTTGTGAAACGATGTGACGATTGCCAGAAAACAAAAATTCCTAGAGTACGAGATGATATTCTCTTAAGGCCAATGATGGGGGCAAGAGCGTTTGCAAAATGGGGAATAGATTTTGTAGGACCGATAGCGCCTCTGGGATATAAAACATACGCTCAATACATTATTGTGGCAGCAGATTATCTAACAAAATGGGTGGAAGATAAAGCAACAACAAAAAATGATGCAAAAACGACAGCACAGTTTTTGTATGAGAACATGTTCACCAGATATGGCCAATTGAGCTAGTGAGCTATAGAGGAACTCACTTCATCAATGAGGTGATCAAATTCCTATTGGATGAATTCATGGTAATTCACAAGAAGTCCGCTCCCTATCACCCACAAGCGAATGGCCAAGCAGAAAGTACGAATAAGATTCTGGTGACAATTCTCACCAAAATTGTTAGCGAATCGAGAGCTGACTGGGACCAAAAGCTGCATTCAGCTTTATGGGCATATAGAGTAGGTTACAAAACATCAATCGGAATGACTCCATTCAACATGGTTAATGAAATTCAAGCGATTTTGCCACTTGAATTTCTTATCCCCACGCTTCGGGTCGCCAAACAATTAGAATGGACGGGCCATGAATTATCCAATCAGGTAGATGTCCTGGAAAGACTGGATGAAATTAGATTGAGAGCCGTTGCATCAATCTACGTGCAAAAACGAAACATGAAATCATTCTTTGATCAACATGTTATCAGTAAGGAATTTGCTACTGGGGATTACGTCTTAATGTATACCCTGAAACAACATTCTCGGAAACTCAAAAAGCAAGGCAATGGACCCTATGTGATTCATGACATATCATCTAGCGGTGCCATTAAACTTGCGACATTAGAGGGAGAGGAAATGCCTAACTGGATTAGTGGTTGTAGACTAAAGAAATACAACCTACCACAAACCTCAGAGATGCTTGGCAAAATACACACTGCGAAGGAGCGCAAGAACAAAGCAAAGGAGACAAAAGCTCAAGCGTAGGAGGAGGCCAAAGTCAGGACTTTAAAACGAAAACAAAACTTACAACAACAAAGAATTCTTCAACCAGCAGATACGGCTCAAATTCCTTTTTCTATAATTCAATGGGAAACAAGAATCGATGTTCGCATCAATGTCAGACTTCCGCATGGCAGATATCAACGAGCATTGATTGACACAGGAGCAAGAGTCAATGTGGTCAATTTCTCCACTTACAGGATGCTTACAGATGAACCCCTCGTGCAATCCACACGTGATCTACAAGCCGCAAACGGTGCAACAATGCCAACATTGGGGATAGTAAACTTACCAATCAATATTGATGGAAATAAATGTCCTCATCAATTTTTCGTAATGAAAAACCGAGAAATCAGAGAATCAATATGCTTGGGAGTTCCATGGATGAGAACGTACAATGCAGTCACTGAATGGTTAGAACATGCGTTAATGTACACACACGACTCTAACGTGTACATGACTCCATTCGCCAAAACAAATCACTCGTGGCCGAGTATTCCCATCGACAAAAAGCAACCGGCTAATCAGCCAAAAACACCACAAAAGGTTATCCAAAAAGTATGGATAAAGAAAATATTGATGCCCAACAAACCGAGCAAAATATGGCTACCTAAGGACAAACTCCAGACGGAAGCAACATCATCTCAAAGACCTTCAGAAGTTACTCTGGAGTGGAAATGGCAACCAAAACTGAAGAAAACTAAGGATTCGCCGACAGAGCTCGAAAGGAAACCCAAAACTCAAAACAAAAAGCCCGAACCTCCAAAATGGCACTGGAAACCTGTGAAAACTAAAGTAGAATCTGTAAAGATGCAACAAACTGCATACAAATGGGTTCCAAAAATAGTTACCATCACAGCACCCACAATCAAGGAAAGAGCAATTCGACTGCAAGCTCTTCTGTTCCATACACAGCTACCCTCGCCATCAAAAGCCACTGAAAACTACATTCAGTTCCCGCATCTTGCACAACACCTTGTTACCCAATGCATTGTCTCAAACATCAGAATAGGGCCACATTACAAGGCCATGCATAGACACAGATTCCAACACCCATGCACAAGCACCAAACCTTCGTCCGAGGCGACTCAGACAAGGAAGGGGGGAATAATTGATGAATCTAGAAATAGTCAGGGCCATTAAGGGGTTCAACCTGTATATATGTATATAATGTGTGTGTTTTTCATTAATTAGAGTTCAATTTCGAACATATTCGATCAAAACCTGGCATTTTTAGCGTTTTTGTATCATCCGACCAGCATAATAATGAGCTGTAATGACAAAATCCGGAGCATTGGGATGCTTCTAGAGAAAATATATGCTTAGGGGCGAGTATAATAATTTTGGCTAAATTTTGCCAGTTAATAAGTATTTTCAATTTATTTTGTTTGATTTTCGTTAATAAAACATCAAAAATTAAAAAATCTCGCTCACAAGTGTCGGAATCAAGTTCTGGAAGCGAACGCCGAAGTATCATGATAAGGTTATCAAGCATGGAAGAGAGGAAGCTAATCTGAAGATGTCGAATTTCAGCCTTAATGATTATGACTACATTTCGCCAAAATCGCATCAAATGGTCACACGATGCCGGAATGACAAGCGGTTCGACCCACAGGTGGTATGCAGATTATATCGGGATCAAAGGTGAGGAAAATCAGCCCTATGTCACAAAAATCTCGGGAAGATATAGGCCAGGTAGGCCAAATTCTAGCTCATTGTTCATTTTCACATTTTGAGAGAGAAGAAGAGAGCTTCTTGACCTAGAGCGAGCTGCCACGTTTCTACCCCGTACGGACGGTCGGAGCCAGCATTTCACACCAGATATCATAGGTATGTTCCTTATCAAGTAAAGATCAAGTCTATTACGCATGCAAGCGCGAATCATTACACAAACGGGCGAAGGGATCAAATCAGAGTCGGATCGGGTCAAAGAGGTCAAGGGCCCTTGAGGCATCCAAACAAAATTTTTTCCAGGCACAGAACACATTAATGTGCTCCCCACAAGGTCAGGAACAAAGCCATATGATCAAATCACAATTTGGTGGTGGTACATCGATCACGATCGGTGTACCTCACTGACAAAATTTGGGACAGAACATGCAAAACACCTCCCCTCAGCCTCGCCTACAATCTGCAGGTGTCAAAATCAATTTTGGTCTATGTGGTACGATCGCGATCGGTGCCCCCAAATGCAGGTTTTGCAACTTTTGATTTGGCCCAGGCTTGGAACTCAATTAAAAGTATACTCTCTTGAATTTTCAAGGAAAATGCACAAATTTTGCTCATGGAATGGGCCTAATTTGTCAAACACAACCGATAAGGGAAAATTTGACCTACAACTACCAAAATCCGGTTAAAAATAATGATGGATAGTTTGGAAGGCACACTTGTCCGACTAAGAGTCAGAACACTTGTAGAAAACCTCGAATGGATCTCAGAATCTCCTACAAGTACAAATATAGTCATTTCAGTGTCAAATGATCACACAAAGATAGAATTGGAGCTGAACCAATGCCAAAGACCAAAAGGTTACTTAGGGATGCTCAAGTATCACATGGATATTCAAAGAATGCCTGAAAAATGCACAAATCTGGAAAACCTCCTAAGACAGGGTATAAAGTGCCCGATCAAGTCAAAATCAGACAATGGAGTAGGCTGATGGTAGCAGCCTACTCCATGTAGTAGACAATGGTGGAGTAGGCTGATGGTAGAAGCACCTTATAGAAGCAGTGGGAGCTCTAAAACTAACTTCAACTAACTCAGGATCCAACCAAATTTCATCAGGAAAACCCAATATGGTGTGACTTAGTAAAATAAGGTCAAAAAGTGGAAAATTGCTCTAATTTGTTCATTTTAAGTCCAAACTTGGAAATAAATCATCAGTGGGCTAGGCAGGCATAGGCGTCCATGACCATCTAGTTTTCACCCAAAAAAGGCCTAGAACTACGATCGTGATCGGTGTACCTCAGCTTCAGATTTTGACCAAAACCTATCAGATTTCTTGTATACATCTTGTTCAAGTCACCAACCAAGTTTCAAGCCATTTGGACATCAAAAACTCATAAAAAGACAAAGTCTAGCCCAAAACTCCCTTGTAACCCAGAATTGGGACTTGTAAACTCAAAAGTGGTTCAAATGAAACACAGAGTGGACCAAAATGACCCTCCAACTATCAGCAACCCACTCATGTGATCAAATCTATTTTTGCCTCTGTACTACGATCGCGATCGGTGTACCTTAGGTCCAGAATTGGCTCAGATTTTAATCAGTCATAACTCTAGTCTTCCTAGTCCCACTAGTGAAATATGGACAAGAATGGATGAGATTTGTTCAAGTTATGATCAGTTTTAACTTTTGAACCGCTTTTTACTAAGAGTCTAAATGCGATTGATTGCGAAAGGAAGATTCTGACAGCTTGTGATTCTCCTGACACAGAATGCCTCGCCAAAAGAAAGAAAGGAAGTGGACAACAACACTATATGAAGTGGAGGAGCTCGCTACAAATGAAAAGACTCACATCTCGGATGAAATACTTGCTCAGATCCCTGCCCACATATTCATCTCGAAGTTTAAGGATGCTGATGGTGACATGGTAAAGACGACTATCATGCCACGAGAGATATGGAACCTCCACCGAAGGCCGGAGGTAATAGAGGCAGTGCGAGCTGTACACTTGGAGCAATTTTTCAGATTACAACCATGGGGAACAGATTACATGAGGGCCCACAGGCTCATGAGCTCGATACAATATGATGGGCAGGCAATGCTCACGGACAAGGATGGATCGAAGGTGAAAGTAAAGATCACGAAAGAAATCATCATTTCCTCCCAGAGCAACACGATTTGCTGGCGAAGACAAAGTCACTGGATAATGAGAAGGCATTCATCAAAGCAAAAGGAAACAAATACAAATACAGTGACATGATATACGGAGAGCTGGAATTGCCGATGAGATTGATCTCTCAGTATTTCAGAGTACAAAAGCCTCCTCGCTACACCGAGCCAATCTTGCACATTGCCGTGGTCATGGCTCTAGCGACAGCCGAAAATAGAACCATTCGCTGCGACTACGGTTCTTACATTTTGGAAAACCTGATCGAAGCAAATTTGAAAATCTCGGCAAAAAAAAAACCTCGGGCCGATGCTAACCAGAATAGCATACCAAGCTTTGGGAATGATTGAAGATTTGCCAGCTGCCAGTTCTCAAACGGCCCTGATTCAGAAAGCAAAGCTGGTTGCTCATTCAGTAAGGACGACCCCTGGTGTGACATCATCGCGCTTAGCAAAGGCCACCAATAAAAGCTCGAGTGATGAAGAAAAAACAGAGACAGATGATGAAGGAAAATCTCAAGAGTCGAAAGACAAGGGGCCATCAGAGTTTGAAGAAAGCGAGGAGGAAGACTCCACAAAGCCGCTCGAGAGAAAAAGAAGGGAGAGAAGTGCAGTACCGCAGTCGCACCTGCAAAAAGCATATGCGGAAGCTCAAAAAAGAGTCGAGGAAAGAAGAACCAAGTTACAGGTTGACAGACAGGCTAGAGCGGCTGCAACACAACAAACACAAAAAAGAAGATTCGAGAGGGAAAGGCAAGAAAGAATAGAAAATGCAACTCGCATACGCGTGGAGAAGCAAAGGTTAGAAGTAGAGCAAAAGGCTGCGGAAGTGGACATTTCTTCGCACTCCACTGAAGGAACGAAGGAGAAAGGCACAGTTGATGAAACAAACCAGGCAGAGCAACTAAAGAACATCCAAAGAGAAAGGAATGTGGAAGCGCGACGGGCGGCGGATCTCACCCACCAAAGAATCATCAGGATTTCAAAGAAAAGAAAAGCGGAAGCATCTGCTTCGCAACAAGGGGAAGAGACTTCCAAAAAGAGGCATGTACGAGAAGAATCAAGCCCACCTCCTCCCTCGCCTAAAAAATCGCCTCCTCCCTCGCCAAAATCTCCTCCTCCTCCCCCTTCTCCATCGAACAAAAAACAGCCACCTCCTCCTCCTTCAACCTCGCAAAAGGAGTTTATACCTCCTACAGAAGCAATCGGATACCACGAAGCCTGCCAGGCAATGGCTGGTTTTGATTACAAGCAAACTTTAAGGGAATTAGAACGACAATTCCAGTGTCAGCACGTGGTGCTGAGTGAAAAGGAAAGGCAGGTACAGGAGGCCCAACAAAAGCAAGCATCTGGGCAAGAGGAGTTAGAAAGCCTAAGGGCACACTTAGAACTCACAACAGAGGAAAGAGACCTTGAGCGACAACAGGCTCAGTCTCTGATCAAAGATTTGGTGGACGTCAGGACAGACTTGACCACCGCCAAAGAAAAGGAATGCCAAGAGTTGACGGCAAGAGTACAGAAAGCAACGAAGTAGCTTGCCTATGAGAGCGCAAGATTTCACAGACTTAGCAGTTCATACAATACTGTCAAAGGCACTCTGACAACTTTGATGGCGAATCAGGAACCTGCTGGAGCATTGGTCTCCACATCTGACGATGCCACAACAGTGAACACTATAGCGGCACTAAAAGTGGAGCTAGAGCAAGAAAAGCTTAAAAGACAGCTGCTCGTATCAGGAATGGTGGCCCAGACGGTGGCAAATGAGCTAAAGCTAAAAGAACTGGAGCAGCAATTAGCTCAAGCAAGCGCCAAATTACAGATTCAGAAGCAAATCGGAGACACACTGCTAAAGGAAAAAGAAGATCTGATTTTTCAACAACAAATCAGAGCAGACAAAGCCCAGAGTCAACCACAAATGCTGCCCGGACAACAAGTGCCAGATTTGCCTTGAACATCACACCAAGGGCAACAGGAGCATGAATTTGAAGGGCCAGATCTGGATATAAGAGATGAGCTCAATGAGAGCATTAAGGACATGCCAGAGGGGCCATCAAAGGAGTACATGCTCTATGAAAAGAAGATAATGGAGCCAACGGCCCTGGCATACTTACAGCCAGAACAGAAGGTGGAAGGATTTGGCCATGAGTACCTCCCGTTTCCTCTGCTATGCCATGAAGCAATTCTGTGGAAAGAAAAGATGCGGCCAGCCCTGCCACGAAACAAAGATGGGGGTTACGAAGGCATTGCACTAACAGCGGAAGAAGCTCAAATGCTTGTCGACGACCACCCAAAGTGGAGGCAGAAGTGGTTGGACAAATGGCCACAGGATCTAACCAACTACCACAATGCTCCTCAACATATACAAATAGATCCCACTTTCTGCGCAGTCCCTAGAAGATGCACATGGAAAGACTTCGCCACATGGAAAGGCTCAAGGCCGCAAAAACTGAATTACCCGGTCTTGACAGCGCAGCAACCCCCTACAGTAGCCTACATGGTCAACACACTGAATTCGACAGTCACATTGCTGCGGGATGTCCCCGACATGGCGTGTCAAATGCTAGTAAAGATGGCCCGGATGATCATCACCTGCATCCAGGTGTTTAAAGACACTGAAAACGACGATCATCCATGGAATTTGTTCTTGGAAGGACATAGAGGCATTTGTTGGAATCTCCAGGATTCACCGCCACAACACATTTTGATGGCAATGTACTCCAGGCTAATGTACCTGCCCTCACACCACTTGCAGACATTTGAAGAGGCCTTTGTCACAGGATTCTTTGAAATTGACTCAAGGATTTTCCATCCTATGGAGAAGGACCTCAAGGCACGTTATGTAGCATACCAACACACGTTATCTGAAAATCCATTCAGACAACATCAAGAAGCACTGGAAGTAGTCCTTCGAACAAGAAGTTTTTCAGCAACACTTGCTTCATTGGAGCCACATCAACGGCCAAAGCACTGAACATGCACGAGGGCGTACAAGGATAAGGAAGGGGGGAGTGTTTGGCGGACAAAGCAACAAGCGGCCGTTTCCAGAGAAGGATCATATTTTCATGAGAAACCATTGTAAAATTCTTTTGTAAGGAAGCATCTCTAAGCCGAGAACTTGTCAAAGGATTTATGATTATTCTTATGGGAGCAATTGTATATTAGAGAGCCAGTTAGAAGTTTATGAGCTTTTGGCCGGACAAGCCCTTTCTAAAGACCTAATCTATAAAGGTCATTTTTTGTAAGTTTGAACATGATCTTTTTGATGGAAAACTGAGAAGACAGCGTACTTTGAGAGCTCCTTCTTGTTCAAACTTGTAATCTTCGCCATTGTGGCTACGGTAATCTAAATTCAGATTTGTTTATTGCATTGTGTTCCTCTTATCTTGCTCTTCCATTCAAGTGTAATCATTCAAGATTCGGTGTAGGTTTTTACTACGAGTTTGAGGCCTTAAATCGTCGTTTTGAGTGTCTATATGCGTGTTTTATGTTGTTTTGACCCTAGGAGGGGCTTTAGGGACCCTAAAACTACCCATTAGGATCACCTGTGCTGTTTTTGTTGACCTTGTGACGAATGATCGCGATCTTTGTACCTCTCAGAATGCTGTGACAATGATAGGATATGTTCCTGATAATCCCCTGAAGCTTCCCTTCAAGTTTCGTGCGATTCCGATATGATTTGCATGGTAAACGGGCGTGATGACTGTAGAGATGTGTAGAAGGACATAGGCAGATTACTTGGTGGTAATGCGTTTGATTTGCTTGTAGAGTTAGTAGTTGCATCTCTTCAAGTTCACTTCATTAGGAATGACACCCTAGTGAGTTTCCATGCCTCATCCGAGTCTCTTCCCTTGTATTAATAAATATGTTAAGGCCTAGATCCTTCAACTTAGGTAGACTTAGATAGTTTTAGGTATTAGTTGAGTTGTGGTGTAGAGAGTAGGAGTTGGAGTGGTAGAGGCGGTGAAAGGAGAGCTTGAGAGTTCGGAGAGGCCAGGAAGCAACCGAGACACCAATATCACCATCTCACATGATGAGTAGGAGTAGGGTAAGTAGGACATCATGATTTATGATTTGGAGCACTTCATCCATGTTATATTTGTTGTTAGGCTCATCACAAGGTTGTAAAAGACGGAAAGGAGTGTTTAGAAGCTGAAGTAAAGTTCAAGAGTTCCTGTGATTGTTTCTGAGAGAGGTGCAGAGCATAAGGAGTAATTTTGTCAGGAAACAATTAAATTTTAAGCCAGAAGACATCCTACGCGTAGGATGTCTACAGGGTGTTCTGGTGAAAATTTTGAAATTCAGTGTGTTCAGAAGGTAGGTTTTACCCTATTTTCACCTGGAAAGTGGAAGTTTGACCATATCTTGATAGGATAAGGCCAAATAGAAAGAAAATTGCCAGACATCTTACCCAAATCGTGCCAAGGAATTATTTTAATACCAAAACCATAGGATGGCTGCATGAGCATGATCTGCATGATTTATTGAGTGCCCGAGGAAGGTTTCATCTCAATTGGGTTTTAAGCAGACTTTAGCATTTTTGACTGAGAAGGGCTAGGATAGCTAAAATTGGGGTCTTTTGAAATCCAAACTAAAATCTAATCATAGAATTGGGTTGCTGACATCAAGGGGAAGCTGTGGCTCAAGTTTGGGGTCAAACAGATCATATAGACATCCTACACGTAGGAGGTGTATTGTGTGATTTAGCACTCCAAACCCAACTTTGAGCATACCAAAGTGATAAGCACCTTAAGAGGAGTCTGTGCTTGGCATTTGAAGCCATTTTGAGCAGTTAGACATGCTACACGTAGAATGTCTAATGCATGAAATAGTAGCCAGAAACTGACTGTAGGCATAGCAGGGTGTTGTATAGCCTGAGGCAAGCCTCCTAGTCAATTTTGGTCCAAATTGGAGTTGATTTGACTCGTCAGATCAACATCAGGCTGCTGGAAGAGGTTTCTGATCAATTGAACAACTTATAGGTGTCCAAATCAAAAAGTAAAAATAGCCGTGGACTCAGCACATCATGGGGAATCTATAGTGCAAAATCCAGGCAAAATAGAGCAAATAGACATCCTACGCGTAGGATGTCTACAAGGGCTTAGTAAAGAGAAAAGCTGATTGAGGAAATAGGGTGATGTTCCAGTTGACTTAAGAGTTCCAGAAATTCTTTCAGAATTGAAATTGGACCTTGTTTGACCTTTGGGCGGAGCAAAGACGGAATTAAGACTTTCCATGTAAATTGACCAACATCCGGGGGAAGTACAGTTCCAGATTAGCAGAACTAATCAAGAACATCCGAAGTGTATAAAATACAGTAGTGGTTGAGGTTAACCCTCCAGTTATACCAATCATTACTAAGACCACCTCTAGCGGTTAAATGCTTTGATTCGATTGCCGAAATTAAACGCTTGTGTACAGGTATATTCAGCGACAAAGCGAGAAGTTGTGCGAAAATTGACCCTTTACCAGGTGAGTGGTTGGATTTGTGATAAATTGCATTGCTAAGTTTGATGAATTTAAGATCAGGAAGACACATTCCTAGAGATCAAAAAGTGGCAGGTGATCAAGGTAGCTTAGTGTCCACCGAGGAGAGTGTAACTCAGGCAAGGCTAGATCCACTAGCACCGATATTGAGGAGGGTAGTGATACTGACACTTCATCAGATAAGTCCTTCTTCATGATGGGTAGTCAACAGCCAGGAGGTTTCTCCGATGAAGGACCAATGCTAGGAGGAAGCACCTCCCAAAATCCTTTGAACGATTCCAAGTTCACAATAATCTTCTTAGAAGGAACAAACTCGAGGGGAGCCCTAGTTTATTCTGACTATCGAGGACGCAAGTGTATTTGTATTGAAGAAAGACCTGCTCAGAGATTGGAGATAATTCGAGTCTACGATGATGGAGATAGATTCCGAGACGAAAAGGGGAACCACTATCTGATAGTCAGTAACCTTGAGGATTACAACAGATATGGAGATAACGTGGCAAAAGGAAAAATGGTTTCAGAAACTCAAGAACCGCCTTCAAACATTGATCGACCCGAAGCTCTTTTTATGTATGATAAGAAAACAACCAGGGTCTCTACCTCTAATGAGAATGTGGAAATTTACAAGCATGAGAGCGAGGGAGTAGTCTCTTATTTTTGATGCAAAGAACCCTACCCAAACGAATTAAGCAAAGACAAGGTTCTTTACTTATTCTCTTATGAAATTTCTATGGGGAAGGATATCATTTTTGTTGATAGGTACGGGCAAGAATACAAATGTATTCTCCCAGAGGAGGTAGAAAAGGCAACAGTTCCAGAAACATCAACATATGCCCCCGAAGAAGTGCCAAGGGTCACCTACACCCCTAGCAAGTCAACAAATCCATTTTCAGAAGAGTATGACGCAACCTCACATTCTAACCGACAACAAACGTTCAACTACCAAAACCAACTAGCAACCCAACCATCATTGCAGGCATGGCTTCGACAAAGTGCAACATTAGAACAAGACCGAAACCAAGATGGTTATCTAGCCGCATGAGGGCTAAGGAATTTACAAGAACCACCACTCTATTTATGGTATCAAGGTGAGAGTAAGCCAAAAACTCAAGGGTCAACAGAGCCTGGAAGACAACCCCTGGAACGAGTTCGAAGAGATGAACCATCCCTTGCAAAAACCGTCAGAAATTATGGCTTAGGAGCACCTCTGGGAGAGGAACCCGCCCACTACCAAAGGTCAGAGGAGGTATATAGATTGGGATGAGGAGAACCAATGATGAGATTTGTAGACCATCGTAGAATTAGACCTTCTCAGGTGCAAAAATGGGTAAACAAGAAATACACGGAAAACAGAGATCCTAGGGATCATGTAGCAACCTTTTTGCATGTAATTAGAGCTAAAGAGGTGTTAGAATTCCCTACCCAATTTGCAGGGTTTGGACTAATCCTAGAGGAGGATGCTGCTACTTGGTTTGACTCTGTGGAGCGTAGAGACTTTGAGTCTATGAAGGAGGTGTTTGACGAGTTTATTGAGGAATTCTCACAAAGGGGGATAGCTCATAATACAGTCTCACAAATCCATAAATTCAAACAGAAAGAAGGGGAATCTGTGCGAAAGGCAGCCCTATGACTAAAAGGATATGTTAAGTTCTGCCCTGTGGAAGAACTGCCAACTTAGTCCAGACTTATGCTTATATTTATTCAAGGACTAAGGAACGCAGATCTCCAGAAGGACTTACATATGAAGAGGAGCACGACGTTAAATGAGCTAACTAAGGAGGCTCTTTACCTTGTAGACAATTGTGCGGTCTACAAGGAGGGGGAATTCAAGGATCTTGATGATGATTCATCCTCACAACAAAGTGGAAGTAAGTCCACTAAGACATCACCGAAAGGAGAAGTAGCTGTAAGCCAGGAGAAGCTTGTAGAAGAAGTGCTAAAAAAGATTAACTTGTATGCCAAACCTCAGGCTAAACAGGCAAAGTGGTGTGCTATTGAACAAAAATGAACAAACCATGTGACAGAGGAATGTTATTATAACAAGGGATATGTGAAAGAACGACCTTATGCTCCCCAGGCTCAGGTAGCATCTCCTCAACTTCCACCGATGCCTAGGTATCAAGCAGGTAACCTACCAGGACCTGTAGGTAAGGAAAGACCACAACCAATCTTGGGGCAACAACCACCCCTACCAGTCGGCATAAGATACACACCAACAGTAAATGAACCAGAGGAGAATGCTTTGGTGCCTATGCATGCATATTATGAAGATCCCAATGGATATGCTGCAAATACTATCTATTATCCACCAAAAGAACCCCCAACGCTAGAACCTTGGAGCATGATGGGAAGTGCAGGACTACCAACAGCTGCACAGGCAGCAGGAGAAGTAAGATATAGCTTGGATGAACGAACATTGTTGTTCATAGCCAACGGAGGCATGGGCAGGCAGAGACATGCATACCAACAAAGAGGGGCTCAAGGAGCACCTCAACAGCATAAGGGACCCTGCTACAAGTGTGGTGGAGACCATTGGCTAAGAGACTGTCCTCATGATGAAATCATTAGAGTCAACGCATATTGCACCGAGTGTGGAATTACTCATTTGATTCTTGATTGCCCTAAGAACCTGAGAAAAGGAGCAAAAACTACCTTGAACATGCTAGAAGCAGTGCCTTCCAGTGGAGGGTCAGAAAACGAGATAGTAATACCTATTCAGGTAGTGACACGAGCCCAAGCTCAAAGGATGACGAATGAACCCATAATTGAAGAGCCAAAAACCGATGCCCCAAGTTCAGAAATAAAAAATTCAAAGAAGCACTTGGAAAGCTAGAAAGGCTCGTATGAAAGCCAGGAGAGAACGAGAGCAAACGGCTCTATCCGAGGAGTTAAAACACACGAGGGATAGATTAGAGTGGTTAGAGGATCTAGCTAGTCTAAGCTCACACACTGCGGTAACCATACCAGAACCCAAAAGTGCAGGATCAGGAGAATCACTGTTGGCAAAAAAGGTAAATGAGCAGTTAGACGCACTTTTAAAAGCATACGAAGCCAGACTAAAAAACAACCAAACCCAAGAGCAAAGATGGATGACTTCTCCATATGCAGAAATAGAAAAACAGAGGTTGGAAATGTGTCGAAAGATGATTGAAACAACCCAATCATTGATAGAAAACCCGCTTGGTAAACCTGCTAGTTGGCACGAGGTACCAGCTCCAACCCCTATCAAACCAACTTTAGAGAAACAAGTAGACATGAAGGAGAGACTCACTACAGCCTCCGAGTCTAGGAGAGAACCTATCATAGTGCCAAATACAACAGATGAGACGATTGATGGTTTTCAGCCTCAAACATTGGTAGAAATGGGTGAGGATTGTAACGGTCTAGATGACTTGTGGAAGCAAATCCGTGATGCCAACGAAGCTAACAGGATAAGCTACCAAATGAATAGCACGAGAAAAGAGAAAAATGAGATCTTACCTCCTGAGGCAAGATCACAAATGAACTTTGATATGCATTCACAAGGGGGAGACCAGGGATCAATTAGTTCGGGGCACAGCCAACCAGACCCGCTAAGAACTCTACCTTCGTATCTAGGGGAGTATGAAGCCAAGTCTGAGGTGAGAGAAATCCCATCTCAAAGACTTTCTTCTAACAGAGTGATGGATTCACAAGGGTTGATTGAGTTATTGTCCACCCCTGTGGCATGCACAATCACTTTAGCCGAACTCCCAAGGCTACGGCCAAACATGTGGACCACTATAGGCAAATGCTTAGAAAAATTTGGAGTAAAAGACCCCACCTCGAAGCTTCAAGAAGGGATCAAAGAATTGGACAAGCCTCAACTAAACACTAGACCAATACCTTTAAACAAGGTTGGAGAATATTGCGAGGGAGAAGATGGAAATACCACACTACCAGTAGAATTCCAAGGAGTAGTTTCCAAAGCTATTCTTGACACTAGAGCAGGAGTCGCTATTGCCACCAAGGAAATCTGGAAAAAATGGGGAAAGCCGGCTTTGAGAGCTACCAGAATGAAATTGCAACTGGCAGATGGGTTCATGGAAAAGCCTCTAGGACTTTTAGAAAAAGTATTTGTCACCTCGTGCGGAATCGAGTATGAGCATATATTTGCAATAGTCAATTTCGACAAAAAGAACAATTACGAGATCATCTTGTGAAGACCATTCATGAAACAATTAAAGATGGTCCAGTGTTTGGCGGACGAAGCAACGAAGCAATGGTTTTCAGAGAAGGAGTCACATTTTTGTGGGAAACCCTTGTAAAATTCTTTTGTAAGAGAGCATCTCTAAGCCGAGAACTTGTAAAAGAATTTATGATTATTTTTTTGGGAGCAATTGTATATTAGAGAGCCAGTTAGAAGTTTAGGAGCTTTTGGCCGGACAAGCCATTTGTAAAGACTTAAACTATAAAGGTCAATTTTGTAAGTTTGAACATTATCTTTTTTATGAGAAACTGAGAAGACATCGTACGTTTTAGAGCTTCTTCTTGCTCCAACTTGTAATCTTCGCTACTGTGGCTACGGTAATCCAAATTCAATTTTGTTTATTGCATTGTGTTCCTCTTACTTTGCTCTTCCATTCAAGTGTAATCATTCAAGATTCGGTGTAAGTGTTCAACTGCGAGTTTGTGGCCTTAAATCGCTGTTTTGAGTGTTTATATGCGTATTTTATGTTGTTTTGACCCTAGGAGAGGCTTCAGGGACCTTAAAACGACCCTTTGGGATCACCTGTTCGCTGTTTTTGCTGACTTTGAGACGAACGATCGTGATCTTTGTACCTCTCCAAAATGTTGTGACAGTGATAGGATATGTTCCTGATAGTCCCTTGTAGCTTCCCTTCAAGTTTCGTGTGAATCCGATATGATTTGCATGGTAAATGGGCATGATAACTGTAGAGCTGTGTAGAAGGACATAGGCAGATTACTTGGCTTTAGTGCGTATGATTTGCTTGCAGAGTTAGTAGTTGCATCTCATCGAGTTCACTTCATTAGGAATGACACCCTAGTGAGTTTCCATGCCTCATCCTGGTCGCTTCCCTTGTATCGATATTTTATGTTGATGCGTAAGAGCTATGCTATGGACGTCCGTCGTGGCGACCCGCAAACATCCAAGATTGGGGTTACGACCACATATACCTCAGCCATGGTGATACTACAACCAAAATACACCTAAAAGACCATAGTTACAAAGATGTGAACTAGACACCAGTGGAAGAGTTTGATTCAGCTACATTGGCAGGGTCCGAACTCTTAGCATGGTTAGGGCAAAAAAAAGAGCTATGGATGTGCGGAGCTTCACATTGTGGGAGCTTAAAAAGAGAGGAATGCGTATTAGAAAGAGCTATTGAAGACAAGGATTACATTCCGAAACCTTTTTCCAAAGATGCCTTAGAACCTCTGGAATGGGAACACATACTAGCAACATTGGATGTCTGTACCATTACAAATAGCCCAATGACAAAATTTTGTGATAAGGATGGCTATGATGTGCTACCCTATTACATGGTAAGCCTTATACCGGCAGGAGATGAGATTGTAGAACCACCTGAACAAGAAGAGTTTTATAACTCCTTTGAGCATCTGGAGGTAAATAACAAAGCAGATAACGAGTGTTCAGATAGCTCAAGCGAGCGTGGGGAGACAACAGCGAATATCAAGTTTTATAATTTTGCCAATCAACATCCCAGATGCCAGGAACGATATAAAAAAAAAAGATCAAAAAACAAAATTAGAGAGAACCTGATGCCGAGGATAAAAGATAAAACTCACTATCTAATGGTTGTCAAAGCAGAGGATTGTGTAAAAGACCAAATATCAGGAAGATTCTCAAAAGTTCGAAGGGAAGGAATACAAGAGGGAATAAAACAAGTACGGAAGGCTAAAACAGAAACAAAATAAAAAAAATCTCAACAATCAAAACAGGAAAAAACAAAAGACCCAGAGTGGACCAAAATGGAGCGTAAAAAGAAATACCAAGAACTAAAACGGTCGTTACGAGAGGTATGGACTACTGAGGAAGAAAGTGATGGTAAGGAGGAGTCGGAAAAGGGAAACATGAATGTACCATCCCACTATCGAAAATTCACCATCCAGGACAGAAAAATCATAATGACACCACCAGTTAGGGAAAGAATAAACCAGGAATCTTACGATGGGCAAGAAAATGCAAAACGGATAGACCTCGCTGCACCAGGTGAAAAGCCTCAACCGGTCTATATAGCAACTGATTTAGAGCCTAAAGAAGAAGAACTGCTAACACAACTTCTCAAGAAGTATAAAGATGTGTTAGCATGGTCCTACAAAGACCTCAAAGGAGTTGATCCATTGATATGCCAACACACAATTCCATTGAAATTAGATGCCAAACCTAACAAACAGCGTCCTTACACATATAATGACACATTTGCTAAATGAAGAGGAGATTGACAAGCTATGAAATCGAGCATACAGATTGGGTGTCACCCATTGTAGTTGTCCCCAAAAAGAATGAAAAGCTGCGTGTGTGTGTGAACCTCAAAAAAGTAAATGCAGCCACCATAAGGGATAATTATCCCTTGCCGATTACAGAACATGTACTTGAGAGGGTGGTTGGGAAACGGGCTTATTCCTTTCTAGACGGGTTTTCAGGGTATAACCAACTGGCAATTGCAGTAGGGGATCAACACAAAACAACGTTTGCCACAAAATGGGAAATATATACGTATAGAGTTATGCCTTTTGGCTTGACCAATGCCCCAACTACCTTCCAAAGGTTAATGACTCATGCGTTCAAAGAATACCTGAGAATATTCTTAGAAATATATATGGATGATCTTTGTGTCCACTCTCTTCTACGAGAAGAACATATTGACCATTTACAAAAGGTATTTGAGAAATGCAGAACATATCGAATCTGTCTTAACCCGAAAAAGTGCATTTTTATGGTTAGGCAAGGCCGCATCTTAGGACATATTGTCTCAAGAAATGGCATAACCGCTGACCTAGACAAAATCAGAGTCATAGTAGACTTGCCCAGGCCTACTAATGTCAAACAAGTACAATCCTTCATGGGACATTGCGGATATTATCGAAGATTCATATATATGTATGCAGTCATTGCACAAGCTCTGTATAATTTATTAGTCAATTTAGACTGGACTGAGGAGTGTGAAACTTCATTCCAAAAGCTTAAGGAAAACCTTGTATCAGCACCTGTACTTAAAGCACTAGATTGGGAAAAGATATTCCATGTTCACATTGATGCATCTGCGTATGCAATTGGGAGTATTCTGGCTCAACCTGGAGACGGAACAATGGATTTCCCATTTTGTTATGCAAGTCGACAGTTAAATAGTGCAAAAAAGACTACACAACCACTGAAAGAGAAGGGTTAGGAATTATTTATGTTGTAAAGAAATTTGGGCATTATTTGCTCGCAAACAAATTTGTGTTCTTCACAGATCATCAAGCTCTTTTGTATCTAGTAAATAAACCATGCAATACTGGGAAAATTGTACGCTGGTTTATTATATTGCTAGAGTTTGACTTCACAGTGGTAGTCAAAAAGGGTAAAACACATCTACGGGCTGATCATCTTTCAAGGCTGCAAAACGGGGAAGCTCCTGAAGGAGTAGACGATGACATACCTGACACTTATCTTTTCAATATTGAAATGATACCCAAATGGTCTCAGGAAATTGTTAGTATTCTTTCCTTTGGAGGTAGATTTGATAACAAGGAAGACAAATCCAAACAACAAACAATTCAACAAACAAAAAACTTCCAGTTGATTGCAGGACGACTGTATCATCTAGGCTCGGACCAAATTCTATGATTATGTATAAATCCAAAGGAATTCGAGTGTTATCTTGAAGAAGCACACGTCCAGGATTGTGCATTTCATTGTTCAACAATGAAAACACACCAAAGACTGAAACAATTAGGGGTTTATTGTCCAACTATGTATGCTGACACACGGCACACATGCTTATGTTAACTTGAAGAAGCACACGTCCAGGATTGTGCATTTCATTGTTCAACAATGAAAACATACCAAAGATTGAAACAATTAGGGGTTTATTGGCCAACTATGTATGCTGACACACATGCTTATGTTAACCATTGTACTATATGTAGTGCCAAACGACCGGTGGATCACGCGACATTGTTTCAAGTAAACATTGCACCTGCATGGAGTCAATATATCATTGATTTCTTAACAACAAGGACATTTCCTGAAAACATAACAAAAGCGCAAAAAAGGGCTATATAGCTGGAGGCTCGCGCTTTAATTTAATTGGGAAGCAACTCTATAAGCGAGGAAAGGAAAATCAACTTAGAATCTGTGCAAGTGAAAGCAAATACTTGTTGATTCTAGAACACGCACATGGAGGTATAAGTGGAGGCCATTTTTCAGGCGATAAGACGACAAAAATTGTCTTAACCGCAGGAATATGGTGGCCTACATTGCATATGGATGCTGAGGAGTTTGTAAAGCGTTGTGATGCATGTCAGTGCATCAAGGTGCCGATAAAGAGAGATGAGATGCCACTACGGCCAATGATGGGAGCAAGGGCATTTGCAAATGGGGCATTGATTTTTTAGGGCCTATTTCACCCCCTGCATATTTCACCCATACCCAATATATCATTGTGGCTACGGACTATCTCACAAAATGGGCGGAAGCCAAGGCAACACAAAAAACAGACGCAAGAACCACTACACAATTTTTGTATGAGAATGTCTTTGTACGATACAGATTACCAATAGAAATTTTTAGTGATTGAGGAACACATTTTCTTAATGAATTCATTGAATATCTACTAGAGGAATTCATGGTCATACATAGAAAATCTGCTTCATATCATCCACAGGCAAATGGACAAGCGGAAGCCACAAATAAAACACTATGTACTGTTCTGACTAAAATTGTATCAGAGTCAAGGACAGACTGGGATCAGCAGTTACACTCAACACTATGCGCATATAGGGTAGCTTACAAAACATCAATAGGAACAACAATGGTACAACATGGTGTTTGGTCTAAACGCTATATTACCCATAGAGTTTTTAGTTCCGACTCTACGAGTAGCGAAACACTTAGAATGGACAGGGCATGAACTCTCTTCAAGAATAGATGATCTTGAAAAGCTAGATGAACTTTGATTGAGAGCTGTAGCTTCAATCTATGCTAAAAAGAGAAGACAAAAAGAGTTTTTTGACAAGCATGTGCGCACGAAAGAGTTTAAAACAGGTGATTATGTACTTGTTTATACCTTGAAGCAACATGCCAAGAAACTTAAAAAGCGAGGGATGGGACCCTTTGTGATTAGTGACTTATCACAGAGTGGAGCTGTCAAACTTGCTACATTGGCAGGGGAAGAAATGCCAAATTGGATTAGTGGGTGTCGATTAAAAAAAAATCATTTACCACTAACACAGGATATGCTTCAACAAATCCATCAAGAAAAACAACGGATGAAGGAGAAACAGAGGGTACGAGAAGAGGCCCAAGCAGAAGCAAAAGAACGCATTGCAAAAAGAAGGCTTCTACGACAACAACGACAATGTGGATCAATGTTGCAAATAAATGCTATTCGACTAACGAATTCTAGTGAAGACATAGTGGAGCCAATAATTGCAGTCAAAGTGGGTAGCAATCAAGTTGAATCGATGGCATTGCTTGATTCTGAAGCTCAAACAAATCTGATCTCTTACAGATTATACAAACCGCTCAAGCCCAAAGATCAACTACATCCTTCTCCACAAGTGTTGGAAAGTAGTACATCACATTCGTTGAAAACATTGGGCTGGACTATATTGCATGTACAAATACATCAATATATTTACACAAGTTTTACGTGGTTGAGGATGAAAGCACACACAACACCCCATGTTGTTGGGACAACCTTGGCAAAAAGAGTATAATGTGCAGATAGATTAGAATGCGGATGCAGTCAAAATTCAGTATACACAAGAACAACAGGTGGTAGCCTTTGCTCAGAAACCCCGAAAGAACCAGATGGTAGCAACACAATCACTAGATAAAGAACCAAAAGGATGGGTGCCACTGAAGGATATCCATGGCGAACAAATAGGGAACTGCCAACCATGTTCAATACCAACATACAACAACACAGACCACAGTGAAAAGATCAAGGTAAGAAACACGCGAAAAACAAGTATGGGTGCGGAAGGATAAAGGTGACATGGCAGACAAACCACAATGCAACAGAAGAAGTCAACAGAAGCACACAGTTCAACAAAAAAACAAGGGAATAAAAAAGATATGGGTACCAAAGAAAATGCTCAGTAACAACTTACATGCGGCTCGCATTTGGATCCCGAAACCAAAACAATGGGAACTCCCTTCAGTACAAGCAACATCGGCATGCAGACTCACACTACATATGAAACCGGCAAACCGATCTAGGTGGGTGCCAATCAACAACACAACAATCAAAACCACGGAAGTAGCAATAAACCTACAAAAACCTCCGAAACAAAGCTATCAATGGAAAAAAAAAGAGACAAAGACTATGGCCAATTCTGCCACGACAATTCTCTCCAAGGAGACAACCATGGCCATATCGACAGTAGTGGCACACCAAGCGACTTTTGCAAGAAAGACGATAAAACAGAGAGCGGTAGAATTACAACTTTTACTTGCAAAGAAAATCCGCCAACCAAATCAACAACAAATAGGAAACATTGACGTCGAATGCCAATAAGCATTTTGCTTATTCCCTCCTCTTGCACAACATTGATTTTTCCATGCATTGACCGAGTATGCAACATATAGGGCCACATTACACGGCCGAGCATTAGCACAATTTTTAACCCATGCACGGCACATACACTGTGGCGATACCTTGTCGTCCGGGAGGACTCCAGGTAGGAGGGGGGGAGGCATTCTCAAATGCGGACACAATGGTAAAAAGACCAAAAAAGGGCATGTTTTTTGACTATTTTAGAGGGTTGTCGTTTGATTGCAAAAGTTTTTGGACTAACCCAAGTACATATGCCCTTATACAGCATGAATCTACAAGTATATGGGGCCAAACGCCAAATGAAGCCCCTAGGTGTGTGTATATAGGTAAAAATAGCCGTTTTTCGGGTAAAATATTGGTAAAACGGAGAAATCCGGCCATAAAAATTGCATGTGAGTGTATATAGTGTTTTGCGGTGATGTTTTTGAGCTATTATGATTTTTTGGGTTTAATTTTCTATTTTATTTTTAATTTTACTAATTATCGGCAGAAAAACTTTAAAAATACAAAAAGCAGGTGAAATACCTTAGAAAGCGTAGGCGAAGCTCCTGTGAAGCCAAAGTCAACAAAAACCATATGGCAAGGATCCCCAAGGAACCGTGAAGCTATGGAGACTAACATCAAGAAATTTCATCGCCGAAAAGCACTCCAAGAGTCAGAAAACGGCTTAGAGGCTTTGAAATCCAAACAGGGAGTTTCTATCTATCTATTTGACTTTTTTGTTGAAATAGGACTTAAAAGGGACTCAGGGGGGCTCAGGGCAGGCACCAGTAGCACTTCCCATATCTGGGAGCCAAACACAACATCTCATATCACACATAGTTTCTACATAGCCTGTACATGCTAGCCACCAAGTTTCATCACATTTGGACAAAGGTTGACCTCATATGCATCAGAAAACGGAAAGTTAGAGCATAGAGGCAATAATGGGTCATAGACCTACCAAAACTAGTCCAAATCACATGAAACTTGCACAATATACTCATGAGCACATTGCCAAGCTAACTGTGGGGTCAGAATAGAGGCAATAATGGGTCATAGACCTACCAAAACTAGTCCAAATCACATGAAACTTGCACAATATACTCATGAGCACATTGCCAAGCTAACTGTGGGGTCAGATGTGAAAATTGATGAAATAGACATCCTACGTGTAGGATGTCTAAATGACCAATTTTAACCCGAGCTGGTATTTTTGAGTTCCAGATCTCTTTATAACACCTTCCTAAGCTCATGTATCAAATTCAAGCCATTCCCATCACCTGTGGCCCCCAAAACCTCCAAGATGCACTTTTTGACCCTAAAACCACTACACATGCTCTTAACAACACCAATGCTTATCCAAATCAAAATCTAAGAGCAGGGCCATGTTCAACATGCTAAGGGCTAACCCCAGAACCAACTTCAAGTCATTTTAATAAAATAGACATCCTACGCGTTGTCAGGAGTTTTTTGGAGCAAGGGATTGTGCGTATGTACATACACATGCATGGTGCATCAAATAAAGGATTGCCCATTTTCCTTAGCCAGGTGGTTACGTGGGTCCCACATGTGTACAGGTAGGACAGCATGTACATAGTGCAGCGATTTTCACTATTATCAATACTAGTGTGTTTTTTCTACAATAAGGAGGAGTTGGTAGCGCGTAAAACTTCTTGAGGAAGCTATCCGCGGGCCGACGACGTGAGGTCAGCAGGTGCGTCAGATGGCATCTAGTGGCGTCAGGAGGGCGAACGAGGTCAATATTTGCACGCGGATGAGGACGGACACAACGTGGGTGTTTTCTCGTGAGAATTATGCAGAAAGGTCATCATTAGGACCACTTTTTGGGGCCACTTCACGTGGTGACGGGACGCATTATTGGAAAAAAGCTGAGTGCCAGGTGTGCGGATGATGCAAAAAGGTGACAACTATGCACTGCGAGGTCAGTTTTTGGCCTGTTCGGGGTCCGTTTGAGGTCATCTAAAAGGCCAAGAGTGCCCAACTAATAAAGCTAAGTGTGGGAACTGAAAAAAGAGAGAGAAGACCAGAAAAAACGTGGAGAAGAGAGGAGGAACAGCCGCAGGTGTGTTTTTGCTCATTTTGGAGCCTGTTTTGGCCGAAAACTGCTCATCCGAGGTCGGATTTGAGTACTTTGACATTGTAGACTGGGGTTTTGGGCTGTTCCGGACACGATGGCGCTGTCCATTTTGCAAAATTCCTCACTCTTTTCCTGCTGTTTTTCTGTGTAATCTTCTCCGGTGATTGAAGCTTCTTCTCCAATTTGTGATTGTATATGGTATCTTTTACCCATATTGTGTGAGCTGTTTGCCCCATTGGTGTTGGCCCAAGCTCATTTGTATCTAAACATCAGAAGTTCTCCTCTTTTGAGCTGAGTTTTTGTGTATGTGTGTGTGTGTGTCTGTGTGGAGTGGGCAAGTGGATAGTCTCTCTCCTCTCACTCCAAAGGTGTGTTCCCTGTCTCGGCCAGGTGTGTTGTCTAAGCCGAGTGGTGCCCCATAGTGTGTGTGTGTGTATCTTCCCAAGAGTGTGTGTCGGGTCGTTATAGAGGCGCTGTGTGTGTTTTCATCCCGCTCACATTCTTTTGGCGCCCCCACCGAGGATCTTCTTCGAGTACCTTCAGCTTCGAGCTTCGAGCTTTGAGCTTCGGGATTACAAGTTGCAGGTTGCAGATTAGAGGTTCTAGGTTACAGGTTACAGGGACAGGTACAAGTACAGGTGATTCACACAGGTACAGGTAGCTGGAGTACAGTGATATACTAGCAGTGATGTCACTTGCAGTTGTTGTGGGAATGCATCACTTGGCGCCTATTTGAGCGCATTGTCTGCTGGATTGTACGTTACTTGTGGAAACTGCCATTGTACGCATTTGTGGAGCCATACTTGGTTGTATTTGGCAGTCCCAGCCATTTCTTAGACTTGGTCTGGAAGATAGTCATTTCTGAGACTTGACTATACGCGATTTGCATTAGCCTTCGTGTGAGGGTCGATAGCGTGAGGTTTTTATTGAGCTGGGGGATTCTCAAATGTGGAGATCCTTTCGGTGATACAGGTAGCTGGAGCACCCTTTTTGTGACCTCGCCATAGGCTATGTACTAGTGAGTCCTACTTGATGCTTGGGTTCTATTGTTGACAGTTTATGCATACATAGACAGTCTATATTTTGGGTTCCTACTGCTCTACTTTTGGGGAAACTCTGTCGAAATTTTCCCAAGTTATGATGGCTGGTTTTTTGGTATTTTGAGCCATTTATGCTGCTGAAATTTTGGCAAAATCAGAGGTTGAGTCAGGTGTGTCTTCTTGGGAGCTTCATGGTTGGCTTTAATGGATGATCAAAATGGCCCTCAGTTCACTCCTTTTCATTTAACTCAAAGAATTCAGATTAATGTTCATGTGTCCAGGAAGATCTTTTTCCAGCAGCGCATAGTATTTATGTTTGGGCCAAGAAGATTGAGAGAGATCCTGGAATGTCCTTTGCCTGTTGTCATTCCGATGATTAACTATGAAAACTCATTTGATGTGCATGTGTTTGTCCTCATCTAAAGTTGAGCTCCATTGAAGTTTCTAGGGATTGGGTAGTGAAAAGTTTTGGGTTCTTGCACGTGTGTTCAAAGGGGTTCTCAAAGCATTGTAACTTGGGTAGCCATGGCTTTCTCTTATCCAGAGTTTCATGGAAGAAGTGATGAAGATGTGGAAGAATTTTTGGAAAAGATGGAGGTTGCCTGCATTAGCAACCAGATTCATGACCCTACGCAAATGTTACGCCTTCTCCAAATTTGTTTGAAGAGTGATGCACGAGTTTGGTCCAAGGCATTTGAAGAGGAGTTGCGTGCAGCAGATCCACCTATAAGATTGAGTTGGGACAATCTAAGGCATGGGTTGGAAGTGGAGTTTGTGAAGATAGAAGATCCTGACAAGGTGTGGCAAGAAGTAAAGGCTTTGGTGCAAAAGGAAGGTGAGCCAGTAGATGCGTACATACGTAAGTTTTCATTGGCATGGGAGCGAATGTGCAAGGCTTTAGCACCACAGGTACCCCCGCCTGACATGATGAAGAAGGACAGTTTCTTGGCTGGTCTTTGGGAGAATATACGTTGGAGAGTGGAGCTAAAGAAGCCTAGGACATATGAGGATGCACTAGAGGTAGCAAGGAACAAAGAGTGGAAGCTGAGAAAAATGAGCCAGTTAGGGGTGGAGTCTTTGCCAATGAGGTCTGAATTTCAGCCTATAGAGTCTTTACAAGGGCGCATGTCAGTGGTTCATCATGAACCAGTGGTTCCTGTTACTACTCAGGTTATGCCAGCAGTGGTCACTACAGCAGTGCAAGATGATGGCCTAAGGCAAGACATGAGGCAAGTGGTTGATTTGATGAGGAATCTCAGCCTAAACATGCTAGGTCAAGTGGGAAATAATTGAGGTCGAGGGCGGTTTGCAAATCAGCCAGGAGGTGAAGAAAGGCCTAGGAATTGTGTTGGACAAAGCAATGGTAGGTTTTGGAGGCAGACGCCCACATGTTATAATTGTGGAGAGTTGGGTCACATCAGCCCGCAATGTGATAAGCCACCAAGGATGGGGGGAGACATGTATCCATTGCCAAGACAGGTGCTAACTAGGTCAAATGATTATGGCATCAAAATTAAGGGAGATGAAGGAACCAGTGGACTGACCCAGGAGGAAAAAGGAAAGACAAAAGTGCTAAGTGTAGTCACCTTGGAGAAGGCATCAAACCTAGAGGATACATTAGTGATGCCTATTGGGAAGAGGACCACAGAGGAAAAGGAAGGAAGAAGTGCCCCAGGTCCTAGTAAGAAGAAAGGAAAGAGCCATGAAGGCGAGGATGTCAAGGCCAAGAGGAAAAGGAGAGCTCGTCGAAAGTTTCATGTTTTAGATTTTCCACTAGGGGATGGGCAATTAAGCTATGACTTGAGGGAGGATCTGACGAGTAGGAAGGCAGATGTTACTTTTGGGCAGCTTATAGAGATGGTGCCTAAGCTAAAGCGACAGTGGAAGAGGATGGTTAACCCAATGGAGAAAGAGCCAGAGAGAGGTTCAGTAAAGGTGTTGGCAATGGATGAGCTACCAGACATTTGTCCAATAGTAGATGTGTGGCATAAAAGAAAAAATTTAGGACAAGGTTATGTGGATGGCGGAGCCCAAATATGCGTCATAACACACTCATGCGTTGAGAAGATGGGTCTCACAGTGGCTGGGGTGTCAGGGTTTCGGATCAGATTGGCAAACCATCAAAAAGTAAAATGTTTGGGTGTTGTAAAGAGCTTAGAAGTGGAAGCATATGATGCAAAGGCAGTGGTTGATTTTCATGTGATGCCAGCAGGGTTGGGAGCATATCCTATTATACTGGGCAGACCATGGTTACGTGCAGTGGGAGCTGTTCAAGATTGGCGACATGGTACGATTAGCCTCTATGGAAAGACAGGTACCAAGAAGCTTTATAATATGGACACAAGGAAACGATTAGAGGAGATTTATGAAGATGAGGATGAGTCTAGTGATGAAGACTCTTCCACGGTGACAGATGAGGACAGTGATAGCACTACCAGCAGTGATGAGGATGCTGATGTTGCATTTCTTTTGATGGATAAAGAAATCCAGGAGTGTGGTTTAGTCGCATTTGCGAATGAAGTTGAAGATGAAAGTGAAGGGCCTTATGAAGTGATTGAAGGGCTGATGCAAACCAAGGTTGAGTTGTCAAAGAAGCAGGATATATTTTTGCATATGCTGGCTAGTTTTCCTGATTTGTTCATTACTTCATATGAAGAGATCAGAGGGTTCAAGGGTGAAGAGATGCACATAGAGCTGAAAGAAGGTGCTAAGCCAGTGCGGCAAAGGCTAAGAAGGATGGGTCAAGAGAAAATGGAAGCCTTGCGGGTAGAGGTGGATAAGTTATTGAAGGCAGGGTTCATAGTCCCTGTGGAGACCACAAAATGGGTGAGTCCAGTAGTAGTCAGTCCAAAGAAGGATGAGAAGTGGAGGATTTGTGTGGATTTTAAACCCTTAAATGCAGCCACTAAGAAGAACCCATATCCTCTTCCATTCATCGATCAGATCTTGGATTCAGTGGCAGGTTATGAGAGGTACAGTGTGTGTGATGGTTTTTCAGGCTATTTTCAATTGAAGATTGCTCTTAAAGACCGCACAAAGACAACTTTTATTATGCCATGGGGCTGCTATTGCTACACAGTATTGCCATTTGGGTTGTCAAATGGACCTTCCTTCTATCAAGAGAGAGCAAATTGGGTGTTGGAACCATTCATTGGTAGTTGTGTTAAAGCTTTTATGGATGACTTCTGTGTCTATAGCAGTAGGGCTGATCACCATGAGAAGCTGCAGATGGTATTGGCTCGATATGATGAATGTGGAGGACAACTAAATCCAAAGAAATGTCATCTAGCACAGCCAAGGGTGAAGTTATTGGGCCATATGGTGTCAGAAAATGGCATTGAGGCTGATCCAAATAAGGTGAAGTCTATTATTCTTCTTCCATCACCTATGAGTACGAAGCAATTGGCAACCTTTATACACAAAGTGAAGTACATGGCACGGTTTATTCCATTGTCTTCGCAGCTTCTTTATCCATTACAGCAAGTGGCAAAGCATGATCCATTGCAATGGGATGACAAGTGTGAAGAAGTGTTTCAAGAGGTGAAAGAGGTGTTAGGGGGGTTGTCAGCCATGCAGGCTCCTGATTGGGAGAAAGTTTTTTATGTAAATCCATCAGTAGGGGATGATGCCATTGGAGCCATGCTATTGCAAAAGGGGAAGGGCAGCCATTATATGAGGCCAGTGTATTGTGCAAGCCGAGTGAAGTTGGTAGCGGAGAGAAAGTTATCGGAAGTAGAGCTAGTGATGGCCAGTGTAATATTTGCTTGTCGATGATTTCGTCATTACTTGCTACCACGGCCTTTTGTTTTCTTGACGAGTTATGCCTTTTTGCCACAGTTAATTAATGGTACTAACATGTCAAATGTGGTGAAGAAATGGGTAATTGACCTGCAAGAGTTTGAGTTCTCTTTTCTAGTGGAAGATAGTACAAGGGCTACCCTAGCTGATTTGTTGACCTACAAGGAGAATCCCCTTATTGTTAAGGAAGAGGTGGTGAGAAAGGTAGTTGAAGAAGTGCCACAGATCAGCAATGCACATGTGTTGTTCTTTGATGGTTCATACAGAAAGAGCCACGATGCAGCTTCAGGGGGTATAGCACTTTATGATCCAGAGGGGAAGCTAGTATGCACGAGAGGGTTCAAATTGGATGCTCATAGCAACAATGAGGCTGAATATGCTACTTTGGAAGCTGGATTACACATTTGTTTGAAGCATGGGATTCGAAGGTTGAGCATAAAAGGTGATGCCTTGTTAGTGGTGAAGCAAGTGCTGGGTGTGTGGAAGAGCAAGAACACCTCATTGAAGGAAATGTGCTTTAGAATTAAAGGCCTGTTAAAAAAGTTTGAAGCATGGAGCATCAGACACATTGAACGTGCTCTAAATGGAGAGGCACATGCAGCAGCTCAAGGCATGATTGGGGAGCTATTCGTATTGAGGACCAATTTACCTCTTTATCATGGCCGGGAAAGTTTGGCTCAAGAAGAGGAGTTTTTGCTAACAGGAATCATTCCAAAGGAGATTCAGAAGTCTAAGAAGTATGGCTTTGTGCGTAGAGCATACAGGTACAAATTGATTGGTGATGTCTTATACATGAAAGGGGCTGATCTCGTGTTGAGACGTGTACCTTGGCGGGAGGAGCTTTACAGAGTGTTGGAAGAGAATCATGAAGGCGCATGTGGTGGCCATTTTGCTCTAAAGATCACCTTGCATAAGATCTTGCAAGAAGGGTATGTATGGCCTAGTCTGCACAAGGATGTTCACCATTGGTGTAGGTCTTGCAATAGGTGTCAAGCATTTGGGAAGAGAGTGTTGAAGCCAGAGCTACGAAAAACCATTATGGCGTTTGATGTGTTTGAAAAGTGGGGGATTGATGCAATAGGCCCGTTACCGATCACAAGCAGGGGCAAAAGCTATATTTTGACGGCAGTGGACTATCTTTCTAGATGGGCAGAGGCTATAGCAGTAAAACAGATCACTGCAAAGGATGTGGCAAAATTTGTGTATGATGAAATATGTTGCAAGTTTGGGGTGCCACTGGAGCTACTTTCAGATAAGGGGCCTGGCTTTAGAGCTAAACTGCTAGATTTTTTATGTGCAAAAATGAAGATTAGGCACCAGCATACCACTCCTTATTACCCACAGTGTAATGGCTTAAATGAAAGATTCAATGGTGAGTTGGTACAGATTCTTTTGAAAGTGACAGAGCACCAAGGAAAGAATTGGGATTTGGAATTGCCTAGTGCATTATGGGCTTACCGTACTTCGGTGAAAACAGGTACAGGGTTTACTCCATTTCATTTGGTGTATTGAAAGGAAGCACTATTGCCTGTGGAGGTAGAGTTGCCTGTGGTCAAGATGTTAGAGAAGTTGCTTGGGTCGCCTAGTGATGCATTTGAAGAGAGGCTCTTACAACTACAAGAGGTTCAGTTGGATAGGATGAGTGCATTGGAACATTATGGGCAGATGCAAGATAGGGCTTTGGCAAAGATAAATGAAAAGGTCAAAAGTAAGGGTATCAAGAAGCATGACTTGGTTTTGCGCTACAACAGTAAGCTGGACAACACCTTCCAAAAGAAGTTTCAAATTAAGTGGGAAGGCCCTTTCAAGGTAGTGGAGTGTTTCCCGAATGGCACATATCAGTTGGCTAACCTGGATGGGTTTCTACATAAGTCAAGGGTAAATGGATTGCGTCTTAAATTGTATCATGCCAGGTTGATGATGGTCGAGCAGGATGAGCTGTATGTGGATCAAGGAGTGTTGGTGAGGGATGAGGAGACCTGTGATGCGGCGAGTCTCATATCTCTCTTTGCTGCTGCTGATCATGAATGATCTAGCAGGCTAGGGGATGGGCAAATTATGTCAGGAGTTTTTTGGAGCAAGGGATTGTGCGTATGTACATACACATGCATGGTGCATCAAATAAAGGATTGCCCATTTTCCTTAGCCAGGTGGTTACGTGGGGCCCACATGTGTACAGGTAGGACAACATGTACATAGTGCAACGATTTTCACTATTATAAATACTAGTGTGTTTTTTCTACAATAAGGAGGAGTTGGTAGCGCGTAAAACTTCTCGAGGAAGCTATCCGCGGGCCGACGACGTGAGGTCAGCAGGTGCGTCAGATGGCATCTAGTGGCGTTAGGAGGGCGAACGAGGTCAATATTTGCACGCGGATGAGGACGGACACAACGTGGGTGTTTTCTCGTGAGAATTATGCAGAAAGGTCATCATTAGGACCACTTTTTGGGGCCACTTCACGTGGTGACGGGACGCATTATTGGAAAAAAGCTGAGTGCCAGGTGTGCGGATGATGCAAAAAGGTGACAACTATGCACTGCGAGGTCAGTTTTTGGCCTGTTCGGGGTCCGTTTGAGGTCATCTAAAAGGCCAAGAGTGCCCAACTAATAAAGCTAAGTGTGGGAACTGAAAAAAGAGAGAGAAGACCAGAAAAAACGTGGAGAAGAGAGGAGGAACAGCCGCAGGTGTGTTTTTGCTCATTTTGGAGCCTGTTTTGGCCGAAAACTGCTCATCCGAGGTCGGATTTGAGCACTTTGACATTGTAGACTGGGGTTTTGGGCCGTTCCGGACACGATGGCGCTGTCCATTTTGCCAAATTCCTCACTCTTCTCCTGCTGTTTTTCTGTGTAATCTTCTCCGGTGATTGAAGCTTCTTCTCCAACTTGTGATTGTATATGGTATCTTTTACCCATATTGTGTGAGCTGTTTGCCCCATTGGTGTTGGCCCAAGCTCATTTGTATCTAAACATCAGAAGTTCTCCTCTTTTGAGCTGAGTTTTTGTGTATGTGTGTGTGTGTGTCTGTGTGGAGTGGGCAAGTGGATAGTCTCTCTCCTCTCACTCCAGAGGTGTGTTCCCTGTCTCGGCCAGGTGTGTTGTCTAAGCCGAGTGGTGCCCCATAGTGTGTGTGTGTATCTTCCCAAGAGTGTGTGTCGGGTCGTTATAGAGGCGCTGTGTGTGTTTTCATCCCGCTCACAGCGTAGGATGTCTCCAGTGTGATTTTGACCTACTGTGCAAGACTTGACTTCATGGGAGCCATTAACATGGTATAAGAAGCCTGTATATCAACTTTCAACCCATTTGAATATCATTTTCCACCTGTTGAGGATATCCTACCCAATTTGTAAGCCTTAAGCCTAAATCTGCCCAAAATTGCACTTTTTGATGCCCAAACCCAATTCCAATCACATAGCCATGTTGCACAGGTCAAGGGCCACAAGCCTGCCAAGTTTCACCAAAAATAGACAAGGTAGACATCCTACGCGTAGGATGTCTATATGGTAATTTTTAGCCAGGAAGCTACTGTGAGAAAATGCAGAGTTTCCCTAGTTCCTTTTGAGTTTTATTTTCAATTTTCAAGTCATTGGATAGTTAGAACTCAGTTATGAGCTAATATGTAAAAAACGCTAACTTTGGACTACTGAGTGCAACAGGATCCATGGCAACCGCAAAATCACCTGCAAAGAAGAAGAGGATGACTATAAAGGACTACTTAGAAGAAGTGGAGCCTTTTGTGATCCCAGAGGGAACTCTGAAGCCCACAAGCACATGGATTCAAGACGATTTGCTAGAGTCCAATGATTTGAGAATCTACCAAGGAGTATTCAAAGATCCTGAAGGAAATGCAGTGGAGCTACCCATGATACCACGAGAGCTCAATGAATTTGCCTGGAGCAAGATGGGGGATTACTTGGAGAAGCTGGATCTCCACAACTACTTTGAAGCTTTGCCAGCAGGAATTGATATAAAAAGAGTGTGGGAATTTGTAACCACAATCAAAGAAGATGTAGTGTCGCTGGTCACAGATCTGCAAGGCAAGCCTGATACCATGATTGTCATCACAGAGAAGGTGGTGGCAGCCGCACTTGACATCTCGAATAAAGGAGACCGTGTGACAAAGAGGCGAGATGAAGTCAAGGTCTACTCAGAAAAGAAGAATAAGTACACATTCGAAGATATTGCAAACCCCGAAGGTGGCTATCATGAGACAACTCTACAATCAATACTTCCACATGTGTACAAAGCGGCCACAAAAATACAGAATGCCACTTGGAGCCATTGCAACCACTTTCACCTGGGCAATGCAGAAGAGCAAACCAAAAGAGATAAATTACACCGCTTACATCCACAACAATCTGGTGAAGATGGAGAATAGAAACCCCACCTATATTGTACCTGGTGAGCTGATAACAAAAGTTGTCTATGGAGCACTGCATGCCAAAGGAAACTGGCCTATACCTCCCTCACAAAATGATTGGCTAAAGCTGAAAGAAGACAAAGAAGAAGAACCTCCCAAAGCACCCAGGGTAGCCACACGTTTGAAGCGCTGGTTAGAGATCGTGCTAGAAGAGCCACCAGAGTCAAAGAAGCGAAAGAAAGAAAGTCTACAAGTGCCAATCAAGGAAACCAAGTCACAGAAAGCAGTGCGGCTAGAAAGACTGATGAAAAGCTTCAAAGCCGAGAGAGCACTAAAAGGAGATCTAAGCGAGTTGTGGAAGCCATCCCTTGAAGCCATGTCGGGATCATCTTAAAGGGTTCACCGGGATCGATCCACAGATTATATCAAAAACTTTGAGATCTTAGATGCTATGGAGGAGAATATCCCGAATATCCCATTTACAGAAGAAGAAGTGGACGAAGTGAGACGGCAGCTGCTAGAAGAGCAGGAAGGCCAAGAAAGAGAGAGAAAAACCAAGGTGGACTGGGATTTCAAGAAGAATCCACCAACTCCACGGTCAAGCCGAGAATCCAGCCCACCACCGTCACCACCTCCTCTTAGCCCTCCACAAACCCAACTAAAAGAGTAGCTGAACAGACCAGATGCACAAGAAGAGTCCAAGCAGGAGAAGAACAAAGAGGAAGCGCAGAAGGCAGAAGCTGAGCCAAAAGAGGAGAAGCCCGATCCAGCGGAAAGAAATTTTAGAATATTTCTTGATCTACTAGCTGCGGGGTACTCTCGAGAAGAGGCAGCTATTGTGGCTTTTGAGTTGGCAAGCACAAAACCCAAGGAGTCTCTGCAGAGCCTTCGATTAGTAGAGTTGAAGGAGATGGCCACTGATACAGTGGACCTACAGCCACCACCCAATGATTGAGATGTGGTAATGAAAAAGCTAACCCGGCTCAGAGCAAGATCAATGGCCACCACTGACAGTGAGATTGATACTCTCAAAACAAATGAAGTTCATATCAAGGTTGAAGTGGACTTACTGCAAAAACAGGGCCAAGAAAACATAGAGAAACAAACAAAGCTGCAAGCCAGTCTGGACGCGGAATTACAAAGATGCCAGGAGATGGAACGACAGAATTAGGCAGCAGAACACAAACTTCAAAGAGCAGAGGAAGAATACAAGAAAATTAGCAAGTCACTGACAGATGCGGTGAGAGGCGGAAGTGAAAAAATAGACCCGGTGGCCTCTACACCAAGACTATGCACAATGGCCTCATCATGGGGGATACACAATAGTGGCACCACCTAGAAAGATATGCGGCTAGGACGCATACATATACACAATGAAGCATGCCATGGAAAAAAATTTCAAGATCCACGCCCAAATGTGGAATGGGGTGGTCCGAGAATAAGGTGAGAGGAGTGGTGAGTGAGTGAGAATGGGCTCGCTACTCGTGCATGTTAGTAAGGAAGATAATGAGGTAGGGGAAACTTGCGAGTATTCTCACTTATCATACAAGAGGTGGCGAATCCGCACACCTCAAGATGGAAGTAGCAAGATGATAGGAATATGAGAGGGAGAGAGAGTGTGTGTGTATGGTGGTGAATCCGCACACCTTTACATAAGCAGAAAAAAAAAAGGGCAAGGAACAAGCATATACCATACTCACAATGAGATGTATCCAAAGCGACACAAAGTATGGCACCAAGATGGAGTGTGTTGATTGCTTGCAAAAGATGAATACAATAGGTAGCGTATGGCAGGAAAATGAGAAGGGGACAAGATCGTAGGAGGCATAATGGAGAGATGGGAGTTGATGGCGAGGAATATCATGAGTGTGTCCACCCTTCTTCTTCTTGAAATTGTGCCTTCAACCCTTAATTACAAGTGGTGTGGAGGTGTGGTGCTCATCTTTTGTGCATGGTGATGGTGTTGTGATTATGTGATTAGGGTTCATGCTACAAGCATGTAGCACAAGAGTGTGTATGGATAGGTGTGTGTGTGTGTTTTAAGTGAGCTCTCATGGCCTCCTTATATAGGGAAGGAGGGGAGGATTTAGCAATATTTCTATTTGAGGTGAGTGTCCCACTTTGGTGACTAGGAAAATGGGGTGCATGTGACTGTGGCTCCCATCTTGTCTCCTCATTATTTAAAATACCAGAGTCAATAGAGAGAGAAGATGAGAGAATGTGGTTAGGATGTAGAGGATAGGAGATATTTACAATAGTCTAGCTTTGGCTAGACATAAGCTTATTAGGGAGAGAAGAGAGAGGTAAGAAATTTACAAGAGAGATTGTCAAAGGTGGATAGTTGTTGATGAGGATGGATCCTCCAAAAATGGTGATAGAATCACTCTAGACTTGCCAATACCACATTAAAAGAGCCTTGTCTCTTGTAATCATGCTTGAAGACTTGTAGAACCATAGCCATTCTAGAGGGAAGAAAATTGGGGATGGCCTGTGTCAGCATTACACGAGAAAACTGGGGTCCACTACAAAAATCATATCTCCGTGTTCATAACTCCAAAAATTCTGAAAAAAATTGAGCTAAAAGTTGAAATCACGAGCTACATCTTTCATGTTGAAAGCTCCTTCAGATTCAGCGTTCTTCTTTACTTAAAAAATTTAGCCAAATAATGTATTATTTGTGGCTGCAAAGGTCTTTTGGTGGTCCCCTTTGAGTGGACTTCTCTCTTGCCTTCAAGTGTAAGCTCCTTCATGTGTATGAAAACATGACTTAGAGTTTTGAAAAGATTGGCAATCATCTAGATGGAGGTATTATTGAAATTTGAAAGTGGGGTTGAGGTTTGAAAATGAAAACTAGTGAAGAAAATATTTGGTAGGGTGGAATAATATATATACATGAAAAATATATTAGAAAATACTAAACTATATAATGTAATTTATATATATTTAATATTTAAGGTCAAAAGAGATATCAACAAAGAAATCTTACTTATTTATGCTACATCGTGATTGATTAGCATAAGTTTTATTTATTTAATAAAGGCTAAAACGTTTGTGAAAAAGGGAAGAAAAAATCAAAAGTAACTTATATAATAGGAAATATTTTTGGTAAAAGAGAGAGAAAAAAAAGGGGGGTTCGCATGCATGGAAAAGCTTGCCTCGTTAGCCCTCCCCCTAAGGCTAGAGGTATTCATGCCTCTAGCGTTGTACTTGATCCTTCTTCAATTGAGGTGGAGGAGTCTCCCTCCTCGGGGATTTCCATCATAGGTGTTTGATCAAATCTCAAAAAGTATTGTTTCAACCTCCATCCATTGACACGTGTTTTGTGGAGCCTACCATCTGCATCCATCAATCGGTAACTGCCATTGGCGTAGCCCTTTCTAATGAAAAATGGCCCCTCCCATCTGGGTGAAAACTTTTTATCCTTCCTAGTGTCAAACCTGTTATCATACCGTAGGACCAACATACCTTTCTTGAGACCTTTTGCCCTAAGTCCCTTGTTGAAGGTAAGTCGACGTTGCTCTGTCTGTGCTGCATAATAGTTGATAGCATCTTCTCTGTCTAGTTGAAGCCTCTCTAGATCAAGAATGTGGTTGTGGAGATGAGCATTAAGACGTTCCACTTGCCCAGCTAGCACCCTGAGACTAGCCAATTGTACTGCAATGGGTAAAATGGCTTCCTTACCAAACACCAAGTGATATGGTGTGAACCCAAGGGATGTGCGAAATGAAGTGCGATAAGCCCAAAGTGTAGCCATAAGATGCTTGTCCCAATCACTTTTGTGATTGTTTACATGTTTAGTGATGATCTTGCAGATCATACCATTTACCTTTTCCACCAAACCATTGCATTGTGGGTAGTAGGGAGTTGAGTGTCGTCGTGAGATACCTAACCTGGTCCCCTGTCAGAAATTATTTCAAGAGGAGTGCCAAAACGGCAACAAATGTTTTCAAATACGAACTTAGCCACTTCCTTAGCTGTAATCCGGGTGGTGGCAACTGCTTCAGCCCACCTGGTCATGTAGTCCACACCCATGATGATATAAAATTTACCTGATTGGCTCCTTGGCAAAGGCCCAATAGCATCAATTCTCCATTTCTCAAATGGTCCATATGAGATTATAGGAGTCTGTGGCTCATATGTGAGCCTCCTATCCCCTGCCTTTTGACATTCCTTGCATGTTTTACACCAATGATGCACATCCCTATGTAGACTAGGCCATACAAACCCGGCTTGTAGAATCTTTCTACTAGTGATTTCAAGTGCAAAGTGTCCTCCGCAAACACCATCATGGCAACTTGAAATGATTTCAGTGATCTCTCTAGAGAGAGGTACACGCCTAATAATTTGATCCTTACCCTAGAGGTCGTCATTGATAAGGCGGTATTTTGTTGCCTTGCGCACAAGCCACTACTTTTGGCCCTTAGTAAGATCCTTAGGACACTCTCCTGTGTCCAAGAAACTCATGATGTCAGGCATAGCATCCATACCTTGGAAGAGAGGCAGCTTTAATTTGATAGCACCCACCACTGAAACATCTTGCAGCTTCTCTCTAGCTAGAGCATCTGCTTCTTGATTTTTTGCTCGAGGGACATGATGTAATTGTACAACTTGAAATTTCCCTAAAAGTTCCTTGATTTTGCGCAAATGGCCTAGCAAGCTATGATTTTTACAAGCCCAAGTTCCTTGTATTTGTTTTATTAAAAGCATGGCATCACCAAATACATTTAATCGTTGAATGCCCTGTGTCACACACCACTCTAACCCAAGAGTTAAGGCTGCATATTCTGCCTCATTGTTAGAGTGAGA
Organism: Adiantum capillus-veneris; assembly: GCF_014529385.1. Taxonomy (NCBI): domain Eukaryota; kingdom Viridiplantae; phylum Streptophyta; class Polypodiopsida; order Polypodiales; family Pteridaceae; genus Adiantum; species Adiantum capillus-veneris. The sequence goes on along the minus strand of NC_140959.1, from coordinate 94,432,773 downwards.
ATCCAAGAGATTCCCAATGGAGAAAACCTTATCCCCTTGCTCGTTGAAGATGACAATGCCTGCTGCAGCTTTGTCCACTTTCCTCTTGTAGGCTCCATCAAAGAAAAGAGAGTGAGCCTCCTCTACCTTAGGGACTTCCAGCACAGGTGTAATATCTTGATCATTTGGCTTTATCTTTAGCTTCTTTTCATAGTGGCGATGAGTGATAATACCTCCTAGACTGGCCCTTGTGGAGTTCTCCACTTGCATTGTGTAGTCAAACTCTTGTAGCCTTGTGAGCCATTTGGAAATCCTAGAAGAAACATCCATGTGCTGCATTACATAAGGAAATACTTCTTCCATTGTTAAGATTATGAATGGTCTAGACAATAAATAAGAGAGAAATTTGGTGGTAGCAAACATTAATGCAAGCACCATGTGCTCCACTGCCGTGTATCCCTTTTCTAATGGAGTCATCATTCGACTAGAGAAGTAGATAGGACGCATGAACCAAGTTTGAGGATCCTTTTGCATCAATACAGCCCCAAGTGTGTCATTGACCACACTAGGGTTTACATAAAATGGCTTGTCCCACTTTGGAGGTGCTATGGTGGGAAGTGAAGCTAGAATTTGTTTTACCTCATTGAATTGTTGTTCATTTTCTTCACTCCAAGTGAAGATCTCTTGATGGGTAACTTGTTGTAAAGGGAGAACCACTTGGGAGAGAAAGTGAATGAACCTACTCAAATACCTCACCTTTTGAAGAAAAGAGACCAACTGCTTTGTTGTGGTGGGAGAGGTTAAAGCCAGCAAGGCTTGAACCTTAAGGCTTGAACCTTGCTTGGGTCAGCTTCAATGCCATCGGCCGAGATCACATGGCCAAGAAGAGTAACCTTGCTTTCACCAATGCGGCATTTTTCCACATTGAGTTGGCCCCCCAAAGCTTGTAGCCTAGCTAGACCTTCATAAACTTTCTCCAAATGAAGAGAGCGAGAGCTATAGATACAAAAGTCATCAATAAAAACACGGATTGATTTTCCAAAGAATGGCTGAAAAACAAATGTTACATATCGCTGAAAAGTGGCTGGAGCATTAGTGAGACCAAAAGGCATAACTATGTAAGCAAAACATCCCCATGGTGTGATGAAGGTTGTCTTCTTTTGATCTTCTTCAGTGATGCTAATTTGGAAGTAGCCTGAGTAGCCATCACATACCGTGTAGCGCTCATGTCCTGCTACCTCATTGAGAATTTCGTCTTGAAAAGGAAGAGGAAAATGGTCCCTCTTTGTGGCTGCATTAAGAGGCTTGTAATCAACACAAACCCTCCACTTACCATTCTTCTTTGGTGTGACTACCACTGGAGAAACCCACTCTGAGTCTTCAATAGGATAGATAAAACCGACTTCTAGCAATTTCCTCACCTCTTTGAGCAGGGCGTCTTGTTGAATTACTCCTAGCCGCCTGAGCTTCTGCACTACAGGTTTACTTCCCTCCTTGAGCTTAATGTGATGTTGAACTACTGTGATGCCAGTGATTTTATCATATTCATCAGTGAACAATGTGGTAAAATTACTTAGCATCAAAATATAATCTTCACGCTCCTTCCCACACAACTCACTAGAGAGCATTTGATGTAGCTTACGTGCTTCTACCAGAGGTTGTATACCTGGTGTCTCCCCTTGGTTTGATGATGAGGCATCAGGTTGCTCCATCTTCTTAGGGTCCTTGAGAATGATCCCCATCACCTCAATGCTACTGTCACTTTCTTCACTCACTGTTGACTCCTCCTCTGAAGTGGTTGAAGAGTCACTACTAGAAAACTCATCCATAGAGGTTTCTAGATCCATGTCGCATTGCCGACCTATCTTCATGTCGTAAAGTATTGGCCTCCCTTTTGCATCCTTCATCTGGATTATGCCGGTGTCCCAGTCCTGCTTAGCTCTCATAGCCATAAGCCAAGGCCTCCCTAGAATGATAGGATAGCCCTCCCCTTTGTGTGGCATGACAAAGATGTCCACATCTACCTCGGTGTTGAATGCCTTTATCCTAACTGCATTTATGACACCAACACATTGAACTTTTAAATTATTTGCCATTTTGGCTCGGCATGGTGCCGGCCGACTCACCTGTAAACCCAAACGGTGCATCCTTTTTTCACTCATGACGCATATTTGTGCGCCACCATCGATGTAGATATTGGAGATGTGTTACCCTTTGATGTAAGCATCCATCACTGGTAGTATGTCATCTAAATTCCTCCCAGAGATAGCCCCAGCTATCTTTGGCTTTGGTCATCTTGTGCTAACCATCTTTGTCCATTGTCTCCTCACCCTAGGTGCTAGGTGGAGTAATTGGGGCCAGGTGATTTTTGGGCCCTGCACAGAAACATCTTGAACCAAATCATATGGTTTAGAACATTCACCCAAAGAGAAATCTACAATGTCAATTTTACGTCGTGACTTGGACGGCTTTTTGCTAGATTCCCCTTTAGTCTTCATCTTTTCTTCCTTTTGGGAAGATTCACCTTGCCTAGCGCGTTTTACCCCTATGGCATCTACTCCTTTAAACTTGGTCTTAACTTTTGCTACTCCCTTGATATCCTCCTCCACTTTCTCCTTTCCTTTACCTTCAAGACTGATGACGCTTACTGTTTGATTGCCAACTAGTGGTGGGGGTAAGGGTGGAATGAGAGGTTGTGGTGGTGGTGGTGGTTGTGGTTGAATGGGTGGTTGTAGGATTTGCACGGGTGGTGCTTGTTGTGGTGCCCTCGGTGGTGGTGGTCTTGCTCTCGGTGGTGAAACCTGGTTTTGCCTGGCTCCTCTGTTGAAATTTTGCCTCCTTGGGTGTGGACAGTTGTACATGCCATGACCATCCTCCCCACAATTGTAGCAGTGGTATTCTTGGTTTTGCCTTCGTTGTCCTCTTCCTTGCTCTTGGTTGCGATTGTGTGCATGCCCTTGTTGTATCAAATGGACTGAGAGATTCTCAAGTTGATTGGTGATTCGATTGAGCAGGTCTTGCTGATCTTCAATTGGTTCTTGTGGTTGAATCCTCTGGGCGGCTGTTGTAGGTGGTGCTAGAGGTGGTCGGGTCCTAACGGCTTCCTCTTCATCGATATTCCTGGCTTGTAGGTGCAACTTCTTGTCTTTAAGGCGGGCCACTTCAACTGCTAGCTCATACGTAGCAGGAAACCTTCCCTTCACCTTCTCTTTAAGAGTTGGCCATAACCCAGCCACAAACCAATCCTTCTTTAGGAAATCAGGTGCCCCCTCATCCTCTCTTAGCGATGCAACCCATCGCCCCCATAAATCTACAAACTTTGACTCATATGATGCGTATTCCAGCATACTACCCTGCTTCAACTCTGTCAACAATTTCCATAGCTTCTCTGATGTTGTGTCCTCTCCAAAACACTTGACAAAGGCTGCTCTTAATAAGTCCCGCCGTTCCTTGGTTGCTTGTGCCAAGGCATTGTACCATGATCTTGCCTCCACCTTCATTAGAAGTGGGAAGATGCGCAAGCGTGAAGCATCATCATCTCTCGCAGAGATGACACATGCTATTTCCAAGTTGTCTAGAAAGTCTGCAGCATCCTCACCCACCTCACCAGTAAATGTTGGAAATGCTACACTTGCCATTGTGAGAGTGAGAAAATTAACTCGACTTAGACTTTTTTTTTTTAATTTTCTTTTTATAGAGATTCAATACATGGGTGCTCGGTGGATGGAAAACATACTATACAAGGATGAAAATAACTACATCAAAAGACACTTCATGATTAATCATAGGGAGGATAAAGGGTAGAGAAGAGGTGTTTATCTCTTGCAGTTGTTCTCTACCAAACATGGTTGTAATGATCTGCTGATAAAACATCTTGCGGTCCAAGATTACTTTGATTGATTGAATTCGTTGTGGTGCATAAGTTTGGTTCCTTGCAAAAGGTTGATGCGCTGGGTCCATCACATGATAATTCGGAAAGGCTCTCTCCTTTGTGGTGGAAGGTTATAGTCGGAGGTGTAGAGCTCTTGGTAGTCGAGGTCAAATTTATAGTACCACAGGACAAGGTTGTCTTCGTCTTCTAGCTCTAGGACTTCCCCTCTAGCAAGCTCTTGGAAAAGCTTGAACTCTCTCTCTTTGAGCAACTTCACTTTCCTGCAAGATAGAGTGCCATCTAGTGTATACACAGGTGTGATGAGGTAGGTGGTGAGTCTTACCACTTGTATTAATCCAAGTTGGATGGATACATAGCAAGCTGTAAAGTCGTCATCATAGCCTTGATTCACAAGCAACACCCCTTGAAGGTGGAGGGTCTTGTCTTTCCGCCAAGCAAAACCAGTGTCAAATACCTTGTCGATGACAAGTCCGCCACTTCACTCGGTAGACAACGTAGAATCCATGCTGCTGTTTCTAGTTCCTGGCTCATGAGATGAGAGTGAGGTATAGAAAGACTTTGGAGGATTTACCCTTTTGTTTTGGATACGGGGTGATTGTCGGCGCTCGAAAACCCTTGAATCTTTTGGTGCAAGGGAGAGGGAGGGACCACGCGTTCGTAGTAGCTTCCTCAAGTTGTGAAGGCTTGTTGTGGATGTAGGTGGAATACGTGGCAAAGATGGGGACGTAGATGTAGAGAAGCCTGGTGCTACTTGAAAGCCTACTGATGTGAGAACGCCTGTGCGGATGTCGAGGGAGAAAATGATGGCCTTTTCTTCACTTTGGGTTGCACTCATGTCGAAGGTGCAGTTTTTTGGCTACAATGTGAGCATGATGTAGCTTGTGCCTTGCTTTTACACTTGAGAGGATGATGAGAAATGTAAACAATTTGAGTAGGGAAAGAGGGTCTTACCACTTCTTCTATGCTAACAATACAACACCCTGGCAAGAGTGTCTTGATAACTTGTTTCAAACCTGCTTGAAGCTCCTCCTCTTCAGTGGTCCAATTAGACAATTCAAGAAGCCACTCGTCCATGAAGAGAAGTAAACATGTCAGCCTTGTAAACTGAAGGTTTCAAGAGCCCTCCTCCGTGGGGGCACCAAATGAGAGGCGGAAGTGAAAAAATAGACCCGGTGGCCTCTACACCAAGACTATGCACAATGGCCTCATCATGGGGGATACACAATAGCGGCACCACCTAGCAAGATATGCGGCTAGGACGCATACATATACACAATGAAGCAGGCCATGGAAAAAAATTTCAAGATCCACGCCCAAATGTGGAATGGGGTGGTCGGAGAATAAGGTGAGAGGAGTGGTGAGTGAGTGAGAATGGGCTCGCTACTCGTGTATGTTAGTAAGGAAGATAATGAGGTAGGGTAAACTTGCGATTATTCTCACTTATCATACAAGAGGTGGCGAATCCGCACACCTCAAGATGATAGGAATATGAGAGGGAGAGAGAGTGTGTGTGAATGGTGGCGAATCCGCACACCTTTACATAAGAAGAAAAAAAAAGGGCAAGGAACAAGCATATACCATACTCACAATGAGATGTATCCAAAGCGACACAAAGTATGGCACCAAGATGGAGTGTGTTGATTGCTTGCAAAAGATGAATACAATAGGTAGCGTATGGCAGGAAAATGAGAAGGGGACAAGATCGTAGGAGGCATAATGGAGAGATGGGAGTTGATGGCGAGGAATATCATGAGTGTGTCCACCCTTCTTCTTCTTGAAATTGTGCCTTCAACCCTTAATTACAAGTGGTGTGGAGGTGTGGTGCTCATCTTTTGTGCATGGTGATGGTGATGATGATGGTGTTGTGATTATGTGATTAGGGTTCATGCTACAAGCATGTAGCACAAGAGTGTGTATGGATAGGTGTGTGTGTGTGTGTTTTAAGTGAGCTCTCATGGCCTCCTTATATAGGGAAGGAGGGGAGGATTTAGCAATATTTCTATTTGAGGTGAGTGTCCCACTTTGGTGACTAGGAAAATGGGGTGCATGTGACTGTGGCTCCCATCTTGTCTCCTCATTATTTAAAATACCAGAGTCAATAGAGAGAGAAGATGAGAGAATGTGGGTAGGATGTAGAGGATAGGAGATATTTACAATAGTCTAGCTTTGGCTAGACATAAGCTTATTAGGGAGAGAAGAGAGAGGTAAGAAATTTACAAGAGAGATTGTCAAAGGTGGATAGTTGTTGATGAGGATGGATCCTCCAAAAATGGTGATAGAATCACTCTAGACTTGCCAATACCTCATTAAATGAGCCTTGTCTCTTGTAATCATGCTTGAAGACTTGTAGAACCATAGCCATTCTAGAGGGAAGAAAATTGGGGATGGCCTGTGTCAGCATTACACGAGAAAACTGGGGTCCACTACAAAAATCATATCTCCGTGTTCATAACTCCAAAAATTCTGAAAAAAATTGAGCTAAAAGTTGAAATCACGAGCTACATCTTTCATGTTGAAAGCTCCTTCAGATTCGGCATTCTTCTTTACTTAAAAAATTCAGCCAAATAATGTACTATTTGTGGCTGCAAAGATCTTTTGGTGGTCCCCTTTGAGTGGACTTCTCTCTTGCCTTCAAGTGTAAGCTCCTTCATGTGTATGAAAACATGACCTAGAGTTTTGAAAAGATTGGCAATCATCTAGATGGAGGTATTATTGAAATTTGAAAGTGGGGTTGAGGTTTGAAAATGAAAACTAGTGAATAAAATATTTGGTAGGGTGGAATAATATATATACATGAAAAATATATTAGAAAATACTAAACTATATAATGTAATTTATATATATTTAATATTTAAGGTCAAAAGAGATATCAACAAAGAAATCTTACTTATTTATGCTACATCGTGATTGATTAGCATAAGTTTTATTTATTTAATAAAGGCTAAAACGTTTGTGAAAAAGGGAAGAAAAAATCAAAAGTAACTTATATAATAGGAAATATTTTTGGTAAAAGAGAAAAAAAATATGGGGGGTTCCCATGCATGGAAAAGCTTGCCTCAGCGGAAAAAGAGAGGGACAATCTGACTCTACAACTTGTTGATGAATCCAAAGAGGTGGAAACCTTGAGGAATGCCAAGAAAAAGGCTGAGATAGAGCATGAGGCAAGCTAGGATGAAGTGATCGAGCTAAAAGATCAGATGAAAGTGAAAGATGAGACCATCCAAAGGCTAAGGGCATCTCCGACCAGAGTCACAGCTGCTAGTCGACTGGCACAACTTCAGAGAATGACCTGTATGAAGAACAAATGAGGGAACTCCAAAAAGAGTTAACACTAGAGAAGAGGCAAAGACTGATGCTGGCTGAGGGATCTCTTGTAATGCAAAACCGCTTGGAAGAAGAGAACCAGACCATGAAAAATGAGCTAGAAGCCGTGAAAAGAAAGATGGACGAGGAATTTCAGAGATGGCAAACAGAAAACAAAGACATCAAGAGGAAGCTCGAGGAGGCGGAAAAAATCAATGCAGATCTAAATGACCTCCTAGTAAACATGTGAGATCAAGCGGAAGAGGAAAAGAAGACATTTCAAAAGCAGATAGATGAGCTGAAAGGCCAACAACAAACTGAAGAGCAACAGTTTAGCACCGGGCAAGCAGCGATGGAGGGTATTGACATAGAAAATGTGTCAGATCCAGTGGACACCACCATGCAAGAGGACATCCTGGTGGGACCCTCACAAGAACCTAGGATCTGACACAAGAAGAAGAAGAAAAGCTGCAAAAGGCAATAGAAGCGGTAGTAAGAGACACAACCAAAGAAGCATTGGAGTGGGAGCAGAGAGTGTTTAAATCTATGACCATTCAGAAGATAGATGCCAGTATCATTCGGCGTGAATGGCTACAACCTTCTCTCTCGTATCCACTTCTAAAGTATCAAGCTGCTATGATCAACAAACGGATAAAAGAAGAGCCAATAGTTCCATTATAAAAGCATATATCTCCAAACCTGAAGGATTTAAGCTGATCGTGGATTCTCAGCCCAGGTGGAGAAAGGCATGGCTCACCAAATATCTGCAATATTTAATCCATCTGGTAGAGGCGCCCAAAAGAATCAGAGACAACCTCAATTTTTGCCCTCTACCAAGGATGCGGACATGGAAAGCACATGAGCTGTTGCAGAGAAGCCAACCCACTTGGCTCAATTACCTGAAGCTGCCAGGCTTGAAGGCAGGCGAGAGAATGAGTGAACAATACATGGTGAAAACCCTAATGGGGGTGCCATCAAATTGTTCACTGGTTCGCGTGACCTATCTTGCATCATGCTTAGAAAAATATGTAAAACCCTTCTGGTGGTTTTCAAAACCTTCAAACCTGGACAGGCAACAGACAATATATTTTTCTTCCAAGATACATATAGATGTTCATACGATTTGTCTGCTCAGCCTTCTCACGAGGTGATACATGCACTTTATCAGAGAATTATGTTTTTACCTTCTTATCACCTCTAGGCGTTCGAAGAAGCCTTCTACACCGGCTTCTTCACCATCAACACAGAGATATTCGGCCCGACATTACTGGCTCAGCATGCGCGATATGAGTCCCTTCTAAAGATGCGCGAAAGCCTACAGTAAAGAAGCAGCTCTACTGCCATGTCGGGGACGACATGAACTAGGAGGGGGGGAGTGTTAGATTCTGGACACACCCAATGATTGCTCGACAGGATATTATTTTTTGTAATTATTCTTTAATTGAGAAAAACCGTCACTTTACCTTTGTAAATAGTGGGGCTTGTAGAAGCTTCCAGATTGTATCCCATTTTTGACATTTAGATTGAGTAGATGGTTAAATTGGAATATTAGGGTTTGAGATTGTAAGGTATTTATACCACTTTTGACCTTAATGAAAAAAACCTTTGTCATTTTTAAAAGTTCTATCTGTGTGAGTGAGCGTACTGTGTATGAGAGAGAGTGAGAGTTTCATCTTGACGCCACGGGGGCACCGGTGGTCGGAATTGAGTGCGGAGAAGTGCAGCATGTTGTCCCCGACAAGAGCTTCGCACCAATACCTACATTGCGGGTGTACGGTCTGGCTTCGTGAACTCGACCCACGAGCTGCATGTGGTGATTCGATGAGCATACGCTGTCTGTTTTTGCATTTCAACATATCCACGCGTTCGCATCGAGTAGAGCTACACATTAGGCACGTTAGTTTTCGAAAACGATGACCTGCAAATTTCGACCAGACATTCTACGTGATTTTGCACCACGTGTTTAGGGTTGGGATTTTGGTTCATGGACCTTAGGGAGAGCGACCTATTGGTGTTAGTAGGGTTTCCCTCAAGTTCTGTGGCGTTTCGAGAACGTTTGATGGGTATTTGGATCTTGAAGGCGTTGTAGGAAATCTCCTCTTATGCACTCCTGAAGGCTGTAGCTTAGACATTGGGTAGAGACCTCTGTAGGAAGTAGTTGAGAGTCGGTCGAGTGTAGGTTGACACCCTATGCTTGCTTCCACGCGCCTGCGGGTCAAGCTTCGTCCTTAGCTGACAAATCTTGTTAGGTGAGTTCTCGCTATGCTGACGTCCGTCGCGGCATATCCGCCAACAAATAGCAGTACAGAAGGGAAAATTGTTGGGACATACATCTCTCAAGAAGGAATGTCGATTGATGGGGACAAGATTAGTGCCATTCAGAAAGCTGTAGCTCCGGAAAATTTGAAGGTAGTGATGCGGTTTGTTGGACATATCAAATGGCATGGTAGGTATTTACGGTATTTGGCGGATGTGAGTGCACCACTTAGTCATTTGACTAAGAATGAAGTGGAATTTGTTTGGGGAGAAGCTCAAGAGAAGGCTTTTCAGATGATCAAAAATATGTTGGTAGTTTCACCTATACTTCAACCACCGAATTGGGAATTGCCGTTTCATGTGTGTTGATGCTTTCGACATAGCAATAGGAGCTGTTTTAATGCAGGAGAAGATTAAGGGATGGTTTAGACCGGTTTATTATGCTAGTAGAATGTTGAGAGCACCGGAGAAGAATTACACAATTACGGAAAGGGAAGCTTTGGGAATGATTTTTGCTTTGGAAAAATTCCGACATTATCTGCTAGGGAATAAAGTGGTTTTCATGTGGATCGCCAGGCTTTATTGTTTCTAGTAAAGAAGCCAAAACTGGAAGGCAGATTAGCAAGGTGGATGCTCATGTTGTAAGAATTTGATTACATAGTTGTTCATACTCTAGGAAATCAGCATGCAGTGGCGGATTACCTCAATAGATTGGAACATAAGGAGGAATTACCAGGAGTATCGGATAAATTGCCTGATGCGGATTTGTTTCGAGTGGAAGGACAATTTTTTGACAATTGGTATGATCAGATGGTTCAGTTTTTGACAGATGGAGTTTTACCTTCGACAATGTCTCCGGATCAGACGAAGAAGTTTTCATTGAAGAGAAGACCATTTAATTATAGTTGGAGCATTATATAGAAGAGGAGCAGATCAGATTATACGACGATGTGTTCTGGATGAAGAGCACAAAGCAGTGTTGCAGGAGGCACATTGGGGATCAGCTGGAGGACATTTCTGAGGGGAATTACAGGTCGGAAAATTTTACAAGCTGGACTTTGGTGGCCTTTGTTATTGAAGGATGCACATAGTTTTGCCAAGGAATGTGTTTAGTGTCAGAAGATGGGGTAGCCTACACAAGGGGATAGGATGCAGGATCATCCAGTCTTGCCATTAGAACCATTTCACAAGTGGGGAATGGATTTTGTAGGCCCAATAAAACCACGCAAAGAGGTCAGGTTCCAGATATATTCTTGTTGCAACAGATTATGCTACCAAATGGGTGGAAGCAGTGGCTTTGAGAGATAATAAAGCAGCAAGTGTAGCACGGTTTCTATATATAAACATTATGACAAGATTTGGATGTCCTGTTGAGTTGGTGTCGGATCAGGGAACACATCTTTTGAATTCTGTGATTCAGGAGTTGACATCTAGACATATGATTTTGTATAATAAATCTACTCCATATCATCCGCAAGCAAATGGGCAGGTAGAAAGCTATAATAAAGTGTTGGTGAGAATTTTGAAGAAGATTGTGTTGGAAAACAAATCGGATTGGGATGACAAGTTGGATTCAGCACTATGGGCTTTTCGGACAACTTTTAAGGTGGCGACTGGAATGACACCTTTCAAATTGGTCTTTGGGATAGAAGCTGTGGTGCCAATGGAATATGTAATTCCAAGCTTGAGGTTGTCAGTTCAACATAAATTAAGTCCGGAGGAATCAATTTCTCATAGACAGAAGGAACTGATTAAATTGGAAGAGGATAGAATTCAGAGTGCCTATTTGGTGGAAATTGGACAGAAGAGGAGACAAGCATGCATGTCTAGGCAGGTGAAATTCAAAATTTTGCAGAAAGGGGATTGGGTGATGTTATATAATTCTAAATTGGGACCACATTCGGGTAAGTTGAAGTTGAGATATTTGGGACCTTATCAGATTGAATCAGAACAGGGCCAAGGAACATTTTTGTTGAAAGATGTCTTTGGAACAAAGATTTTGAAACCTGTGAATGGATTCATATTGAAGAAATTTTATGGAAAGGTGCCTGAGGTTCCCAAGTGGATGGTCAATAAGGCTGAGGATATTGGGAGTAAATGGTTAACAGTTGGTGTTTTGGGAGTTGCAGTGGAATGTTCAAAGGCAGAATTGGCAATTTGTTCTAGTAATTCAAAACTTGTAAAGGGATCTGGAATTTGGAATTCGGATTGCGGACTGGAAGTCGGAATTTGGACTGACGGATTTGAAGTCTCGAAAGTGAAAAGTCGGAGGAATGGGATTGGGCAAAAGGGTACAGAGGTACTAATAAGTGGGGGTACTCATTTTAAGGCAAAAAATTCGCTTAGTGCTGATGTGACTCTCTTAAGGATGAATATTTTTTGGGCGAATCCTGCATGGTGTGCCCGAATCGAGGAGAAAATTCATCATCATAAGAGTAAGGTGGTGAGAGGAGTTGGGGATCACATCCAAGTGTGTGCAGTTTAGTGACTGTTAAGTTAGGGAAGAAGGGCGAAATTTTTTCTTAGGATTAAGGGAAAACTGATGGCGGGTATGCAAGATGATGCGTCAGAAGCGATGCCGAACACCAGGTCGATGAAGATGGCGATGGAGGAGCTATTCAAAGCGCGGCAACAGGAAGAGCACATCGAGGTGGAAAGCAATGAGACTGAGTCTCTGAGTGATCAGGGCAATGTGGAGATGGCAGTGGTAGCGTTTGACCCTAATGAGGCGGAAACCCATATATGGCTCAAGCGTATAGGTCTTTATGAATTTGCATGTCTACCTTGGGATACATGGGCAGAGAATGAATTCGCTCAGCAACAGTGGAATATGTTAAAGAAAGCGATGGAATGATTACAGTGGACGTTTGCTCGACACCAAAGTTGGTGTCCAAAGTCTTCAAAGTTCCCTGTCTAACTGTGCCAGCGAAGACGAGGAAGCTGACTGATTCCCAGATGAAGGGGGAATTTGGAAATCCGGTAGGGACGAAGGCATACTACATGGTGAAGAATGCGGGTGGAAACAAAGTCTCAAATTTGTTTTGGTATTTGGAAAAAGTGTGTATCCTGCAGAAGACTGCCTACATGTCCAAGGAGGCTTTTGCACCTTTGTTTTAGGCTGAGAGAGGCATTAAAGTTGATTGGGCATCAATTTTGTATGATCGGATGCAGTTAACTGGGAAAAGAGACCGACGTCAGACACCAGCAGTGGGCAGAGTAGCACCTTATTTGGCTACAATTTTGAGGGTTCCGATAGTATCAACAGGTTGGAAGACACCAATAGCAGATGTGGCAAAAGAAGAGGGAAACAATATGTGGAAGTAAGAGAAGGAAGTTGTTATTGGGCTCTCCAACAATTGAAAAAGGTAAATCACCTTTCAAAGTCTCTTGGAAGGGTTTGAAGAATCGGAATGAAAGTCGAACAATTTCACAATGGAATCAGAATCAAAGAAATCGGAGTCCAAAGGCAAAAAGGTAACACTGTTTATGAAAGGAATGGGTGGAGCTGTGGAGAAGACCGCTCTGGAAAGTTTGGAAGTTAAAGTAGGGAGCAGTGACAGTTATGAGAATAAGGGGATTTTTCCTGTGGAAGAGGCAGCTAACAGTTTGACTCAATTGAATGAGTTCTTGCAGAATCAAGATGTAGCACTGAGGGTGATGGAAGCTGAAAAGATGGAACATAAATGTAGTGCTATTTCGGAATGGAAAATGCAGAAAGTTTGGATGTAGTTGTTTCAAGAGAGGTCGGATAAAAAAAGACTGCATGAGGAAGTTAAACGGATTACAGCAGAGGCTATGGTGAGAAATGCTGAAGTTTTGAGTGTAGCTGAGGATTTTACTAGGTGGGCAGACGGATTGAAAGCTGCAGTGGATGAACAATTCAAAGAACTGGGGGACAAGGTGGCTGAGTTGACCACTGAAAATATTTTCCTGATTAATAGATTGATTCCATTGATGGATATGGAGAAGGCCGCATTGCAGAACCAGGGAATGACAGGTATCATGGTTGCAGATTTGAATGCAGATATTCTGAAGCAGGAAGTGTTGGAGTATACACAAGAGATGTGGAATAAAGCTACTAGGCTTTGGAGGGAGCACATGGAGGTGTCGACGGACAGATTCAAAAATTGGTTTCAGCTAGCTGGAAAAGAGAGCGTTAGGAGGGAGAATGAGGAATTGAAGGTGGAGAATGAGAAATTAGTGGCAGAGATGCAAGAGTTGAAGGAAAAAAGTAAGGAGATTGAAGTGAATACAGGGGGTCTGAGTAAGTGGATGGCGGAGCTGAGCAGTGATGTTTTGGGACCAAATCGGATTGTAGCAGGAGGAGTGGAATTGGAAGTGGAAGCAGAGGTGGAAAAGCAGGCAGATTCGGATGTTGCAGTAGAAAAGGCAGATACAGAAGGAGATGCTGGGGAGCAGGTTGTTTGATCAAGGGATTGTGGGTCCAGGTCAGCCTGTGGCTCTAGCCACCGGCCTGTGCCAGGTTTTAAGCCTAGGAATTTTTGGATGTTTTACCTTAGTAGAAGTTGGAATGTTAACTTTTGTACTTTTCGGATTCCAAGGGGTGTTCTTGGGAAAGGGCGTTGCCCATTAGTCTTCTAGAAGTATGTAACTGTCGATCAGTGTCTTCTTGGGAATGTGAAAAACGGAAGTTATGGCGGATTTAGTCTGTTTGTCAGTTTCTGTGTTCTGTTCCAGTTCTAGTTCCATTTTGATTTCTGTGTTTTGTCTATTTTGAATTTCCGTGCCTTAAACATTGCACTTTAATTAAACTTTAGAGGTTGACGCTTAACAATGGTAGCACCAAAGTGGCCAAGAATCATCAACAACAATTGGTAAACTATCCAATTACAATAAAGCAAGCACATGCAAGGCCTATGGCTTGTAAGGTGACGATATTCAACAAGGTTGATTATTTATTACAATTTGTGAAGACGACATGCATCTTTCTCTCTGGTTTGGAGTTTTGTATTTGCTAGGGCATGGCTCCTAGGCACGTTCTCCAAACTCGATGCTATCATGAGAAACCCATTGTTGGTAAACCGGATCTAATTGATTTTCAAGGGTAGTTGGAAACGGTGTTGTGCCACTTTGCATGCACAAGCTGAAAAATAGAGTTTTGTATGTATCTATGAACTTTGACAAATCTATGCACTATGTTAGAATTGTTTATGGCATCAAATTAGCAGAAATGTATGTATTATGTGGGTTTTTGTAGACCAAAGTGAACTAAGTGGGCTGACATGTGAAGAAATGAAGAAGGGTTGGTTTTCTACTTAGAAATGCAGAGCTTGAAGTGCTGAAGGAATAGGTCCAGACGGCTTATCAAACAGAGCTATGGAGCCCAAGGTATTGAAGTATGAAGGTGCAGTGCATTGCAGATTCTTGCCGGGCAACGCAACCGGGGACATGTGACCAAGTGGATGATGGTGTATAGACCCATAGTGCTTGATTTATGAAGCTTGTTGGTCTTTTCAGATCAGCAATCTGAGTTTCGGATGTCAAGTTATTAGCAGTCAAAGTTTTGCCGGAGGCCAGGTTTGTGTCAGTTTGCACGCTTTGGAAAGAGTGCTACAAAGGTTTTTGGAACTTGGTGTAGTCTGCAGGGGTAGTCAATAGTGTATGAAGCTAGTAGGAAGAAACGACATGTTAATCAGAGCCTAGAGCGCCCAATTTTGGCTTGTCAAAGTTTGGGCAATTACTTGAGAGAAGGTTGCAGATGATTTTCAAGTTTTTGATCAGTTTCATTGGAGGGCCATATAAAGTCCGAGGGCAGTGGGGTTTGCATTGATTGAGGTTTAAGTTGAAGAATTTTGGGTGGGTTTCTTTTGGTCCGACAATTGGCCTTGTGAGTAGTCAATAACAAAGCCTCAAACTGAGGGGAAAAACAAAAACAAAAAGATATGTATATATTTTTTTAAGAGGCCTTGAGGCCTTTGGAAAGTTGAAGGCACGAGGAAATTCCACGTGGATTGCAGTTATCCCATATGCAAAACAAAGGGCCTACCGGTAGGGCTATATGGGCAAAAGCGTGAGCCTCTCAAGGGCATCACGAGGAAGAGAAAAGCTCTTCAGGTCATGGCTATGGTGGCCTTGAGGTTGGCACTACTTGTGACGGCATTGTCGCAATGGCATTGGTGACTGTGGCGCTGGTGGCCATGTTGCCCGTTGGTTGTTGGATGGCCTTGCCGTTGATGGCAGCTGGTCAACCGTCTTGCTGTGCATACTGTGATGACGTGGCATGACCAAGGGCACTGCCCCGCGGTCGCCGACCCTCTTTTGAAAACGAGGACAAAAAAGCCCCCCCCGAATAGCGAGGTTGCTAATGCTTGCTTAGGGGAGGGGTCCCGTGGTAGATGACTAAGGAGAGGGAAAGAGAGTCCCAAAGCCAACAACTAGAGGGGGCAATCCCGCGATAGAATTTAGAGAGAGTGAGAGAGAAGGACAATACAAGGGGCTTATTCCACGGCCGAGGCCAACAGAGAGAGAGAGAGAGAGAGAGAGAGAGAGAGAGAGAGAGAGAGAGAGAGAGAGAGAGAGAGAGAGAGAGAGAGAGAGAGAGAGAGAGAGAGAGAGAGAGAGAGAGAGAGAGAGAGAGAGAGAGAGAGAGAGAGAGAGAGAGAGAGAGAGAGAGAGAGAGAGAGAGAGAGAGAGAGAGAGAGAGAGTAAAAGGGCGGCCAAGTTGGGCGGACAAAAGACTAAAATGGATGCACCATGTAAGGAGATACTAAAAGCGAAGTGAGCCAAGTGCAAGGAATGCAAGGGAAATTCCAAAAGAAACTGAAAGAGAAGGGCACGAGCAAAGAGAGCTTCATTTTTTTCCTTTTTTTGGGAGATTTAGACCTCTATAAAAGGAGTATTTTTGCACTAAACAGGGGTTGGGATCTTTTAGGTTTGGTTGGATTTTTGGGAGAGGTAATATCTTCAAGCATTTTGGGGGGAGAGCTTTTGGGAGGGAGAACCTGCTGGAGCAAAGGGGAGTCCTTCTGCCTGGGAGCAATTGGAGAAGTCAAAGCCCAAGGAAACGAGACGGTGGGTAGCCTGGGGAAGAATTCAGAGGCAAGGATTACAATTTGAAAGGCATACCAATCGGGCGTATGCAACTGGATTGTAAAAGTGCAACTAGAATTCTTACAGTGTATCTGCAGTACCACAGCTCTTGAATTTAAAAGATTTGTTTCTTCATCATATCAATTCTTATTGTTCTTAATTGCAATCTTCTCTCTCTAATCTCTTGAATCTTCAGTACTATGTGTATTAACCTATTGAATACTTCTACGTGCACTCTATTATCCTAGTTTGACCACCTGCTAAGCTCCTGTCTACAGCCAGAGACCCTGTGCTTTCTCGGTCAACCTTGGAGAACCACGCACGGCGACAACGGGTGCAAGAAGTAGTTAGGTCACTCATGTATGTTTTATCTCTGAAAATATTTAGGAATTTTTATGCTTCCAATATGGTATCCCACTTGATAATGTCAACAATTGACAAGGTTAATTTTCTTTTAACTCTGTCTAGTATGACAATGGCCTAAAAATTTGTTGAAAGCAAAGCTGCAGGCGGAATTCAACACAAGAAAACAACACCAAGGGGTGCTACAAATTTCCATACCAAGGGTGGAAAATTCAAGAAAATAGATAAGCAAGTTACAGTTTACAGTTTTGAATTAATTTTTGTAAAACTTTTTACCATGCCAACTTGACAAGAAAAGATTGCTTTGGTCACATAGAGTTTGGAAGCCCGATGATGTTTGATAGCTAAGCTTCAAGAGCTATCTCTTTCAATATGGGGCAATGCTATAATTCTCAATAAGTTGCGGGCATCTGTTGACTAGGAGCACACATGCTCTATCATGTTTTATTTTTTTGATGAACTTATGCAAAGCAAGGCTTGAGATTAAGGAATATTTCATAGAAGTTCCAAAGTTTGGAATATACTATTAGCATACAGACTTGGGGAAACTTGGCAACATGTCTACCTAAATTTTTCTTAGAGGTTGATATGAACCAAACAACGAGGGCATGCAAGGTATATTCAACCGCTCTAAAGTTACTAGCACACATGTCTATGATGCACATTCAAATGAAGGCAATTGATCTTAGAGGGTCCACAAGGTTAGCCAATTTCAAGCTCTACTTGTTTTTATGTCTTTAACCTTTCATTTGAAAAAGATTCCTCTATTGTGCAAAGCAAAATGATTTGATGGACATACCAAGAAGCAAGGCTTCTATTCCATGCCTCCATTGACTTAGGATCAAGTATAATGGCACACATGTTTGAGAACTGGAAATAAGAGGATATAAGCTGACATTTACATTTGGCAAAAATGAATTGTGATGTCTCCATGCCAATAAAAACTGTGCAAGGCACATATGGAATCAACACAAACTGTTGAGATTGTCATTGACACCAAGGGCTTAAAATCCTCCTTTTATATTATGCATGCAAGGCGTGGCAGTATAGATGGGATTATTCCCACTAAATCATTGTTTACACTTCAATTATAACATCAGCTACTCTATTCAAAAAGATTTGAGGCTAGTATATTTGCTTGTGATCATTGTATATGTATGATAGTGGCGGGCACCTTACATCATTGGTATTATGCACAAGGTGCATCCAATATAGATGAAACTTCTTGTAAGTAGCAAGTAGGCATGTCCTAGCTATCCAACAACTAATTCATGGGATTACATGAATAGGCTAAGAGGGCCTCAAAGCAAAGGATCTCTTGATTGAACACCCCAGAAAATCACACCCAAGGAAATCTAGAATGACTACCTTCTTTGGACTAGTATTAGACATCTTTCTCTTCTATTCATAGAGAGATATGATTATTTTAAGATTTAGTTGTGGATACAATTTCAACTTGAGAGATTTTCTATTTGATTTATAGCACTGATTGTGGCTATGGAAATGGTATTTCTAGGGGTATGACCCAACTAATGTGAAGTCCCTCTATGAGTGTTGATGATCATTGATTTTCCTCCATGAGTGCTGACTGTCATTGATTGATCTCTTTCTAGTTGTACTTTCAAGTAAATAATTTCTCAATCTGCCAAGGAGTAGTGGATGAGTTCAACCTCACAAGTTGATTCAATCGCTTTTGGACACAATAGATTGTGTCCGCCATTGTTAACTGGTAGTTTAAGCAATTGATAAGCAGAATCTAACCAAGGGGTTTAGGATTGCAAATTTTAACCAAGGGGTTTGGAGTGCCAGGGCAATAGCCAAGGTTACCAATTCAATATTGCTTGTTTGTCACTAATCTTCTATCAAGAAAAATTTCAATGGAAAAAAATTGTTGATTACCTAGTAAGACTTGTTAAGGTTACAAGTATTGCTAAGCAACATTAACGGATAGTTGTTTACACATGTAGCAAGCTATGTTCAGCCACCAGGTATGCATATGATTTGTTTTTTTTGAATTTTGAATATGCTTTGATTGAGTTTTTCAAGCAGGATGTATAAGCTAGAATGATTTCATCCATTTTACTCTTCACACAAATGATAAGGTCATAGAGGAGCAAAGAATTTTGGGACAAAACTGTACCAGATGCACTTTCGCACCCTACTATTATGGACCTAAATGGTAGGTTTTTGTTTGGAACATGTTGTCACAAGGGATAGAACATGGTCTAGGAACTCATGGAGTTTGGTTTAGCCAGTCTTGAGCAAAGTTTATGAGGGTCCCTCTCATTCACATCGCCGAGTGTTTGCAATTATCTCCACAGACAAGTACATCTCGTACTTGATGGATGTCATTTTTTTGGACATTCTTATATGAAACATATGGGCCACATGTGGACAATATGAGTCTCTGGGATTGACACGAGTGTCCATTATCTCAACTGTGTGTTGTGATAGAGTCCCTAGGTGCCGGTTTGATCCATTTGTTAGACCATTCTGAGCACATCGTATCAGGAAATTGTTGGATACCTAGTAAGGCTTGTTAAGGGTACAAGTATTGTTAAGAAACTTTAACAAATTTTTTTTTATACATGTAGCAAGCTATGTTCCTATTAATGAAGATGTTTCATTTGGTACCTAGATGTGATTGCTTTTAACATTCTATTATGGTTCAAATATGTTAGCACAACTTTCACGTGATTGCACGAGAAAGTGTTTGGTTCTTTCCCTATGAGTTCCGAGCATAACGTTCACCAAATCATTGGAAAGTATGGTCATGGATATGTAGATTTGGATTTATTTTTGCTAATTGCATGCTCACTTATGGATCGTAGTAATGCTTCTATAAGAATCTTTGTCACCTGCCATATCTGCATCAAGATATCCTTGCAAGAAAATGTCAGTGCCTCTAGAACATATAGCATTTGTGGTTGTCTCTTTTAGATATTTAAATATCCATTTCACAACTTGCGAACGTTCTTTACCTTGATTCTCCATAAACCTACTCACAACTCCCACTATATGGGTAATATATGGCCTTGTCTAGACCATAGCATACATTATAGAACCTAATGCTATATCATAAGGAACTTTAGACATATAAGCTATCTCCTCTTGTGTCTTTGGACACATATCTTTGTTTAGTTTAAAGTGACTACTTAAAGGTGTAGAGATCTATTTTGCATTTTTCATTGCAAAGTGTTAATATCTTTTTCAGCCTATCATTTCATACCAAGTATTCATTTTGTAGCTTTTAAATCTTTTGTTGAAAAAGATTTAGATAACTCTTCTTTTAGATCTCTTAAATCCTACATATTAGCACTTGAAATTAGCATGTCATCAACATATAATATCAAGATGATATATTTTTCATCCCTAAATTATTCATGTATAGAAAATGGTATGAGTTGCATTGTTTGAATCCATGATCTAGCATCATCGATCAAATTTTAGGTACCACTATCTCGATGATTGCTTTAAACCATACAAGCTCTTTCTCAATTTGTATTTTCTCCTTATCCTTTTTGTCATATCCTTTGGTTGAAGCATGTAAATCTCCTCCTCCAAGTCACCATGAGGGAATGTTGTGTTTACATCCATTTACTCAAGATTCCAGTCTTGAGCAGCCACAAGGCTTAAAACAAGTCTAATGAAATCCATTTTTACAACATGAGAAAATATTTCATCAAAATGAACACCTTTCCTTCGAGAAAATTCCTATACCACAAGTCTAAACTTGTATCTCTTTTTCCTACCCTCTTCTTCCTTCAACTTGTACACCCATTTATTTTGTGCCAATTTATTACCTTTAGGTAAATCAACCAATTCCTAGGTATGATTTTGGTGCAATGAGTCCATCTCTACTGTTGCATGCTCTCCGTCCACTCCTCTTTGGATTCATGTTGCATGGCTTCTTCATATGACTTTGGCTCTCCAAAATTTGTGACCAAGAGATGGTTGAAAGGATAAATCTTTCTAGAGTTTTGCTAACTCTCAGAGATCTATGAGGTATAGGTTGAGGTTCCTTATCTTTTTGACATTGTTGCAAGTTGTCACCACCTGCACTCTTTGAGTCTTCATTGTCCTCAAGCTCCATGTACTCATCACGTGCATTCTTTGTTTGTTTTCTTTATGAGTAATTTTTGTGCATATTATGCTCATTGAAAATAACATCTTAACTCTTAAAGATTTTACCATCTTCAAGATCCCATAGGCAATACCCAAAGTCTGCTTCTCTATAGTCAATGAAAAAATATTTCCTGGACTTTGAATCTAGCTTGGACCTTAGACTTCTGTCGAGGTCCATGAAGGCTTCACATCTAAATACTTTGAGAAATGCATAGTTCACCATTTTATATATCCATGCCACTTATGGAATTCTTCCATCCAATGCTAAGGGTGATCAATTTCTCAAGTAGACGGATGTACTTACTGCTTTTGTCTAAAGCTCAAGCGACAAACTTACATGTAGCCTCATGCTTCCTGCATTCATGGAGCATGCTTCTTGCATGCTCCATGATTTTCCTATTCATTTATTCTAAAATTCCATTTTGTAGAGGTGTCCTTGGCGTTTTCTTTTTCCTTCAAATGCCATTGCTAGCACAAAAGCTTTCAAATGCTTGGATGCAATACTCTCCTACATTGTTAGATCTTAGTCATTTCAACTTAGTACCTAATTCATTTTTTAGAGAGTCTTTCCACCTTTGAAATATACAATATACATTAGATTTATTTTTCATCGGATAAACCCATGTCTTCCTAGTGGCATCATGTGTGAAGGTCACATAATACAATGAGCCACCAAGGGATGGTGTACTAACAATAAGCCTTTTTCTTTTCGTTTCATTTCCAACTTTAAGAAACTTTACTCTCCTTTGCTTATCAAACACACAGTCCTCACAAAAACTCAAAGTCTACTTCCTTCAAACTTGGTAGAAGTTTCTTTGATTGAAGGATTGCATTCCTTTGGTACTCATGTGACCAAGTTAATAGTACCATACCACACCATCAACTTAAGTAGATATTGCACAAATGAAAGATTATGTGCTATCCATACACAAGTAGAGTGTACCCACCTTGTCTCCCTTTGCAACCACCAAAGACCCTTTTGAAGCCTTCCATCATATGTTTCCAAATGAAACACTATGGCGTTTATCATCCCATATTGAAGAGGTTGAGGAGACACATTTTGATAGGTTAACGGAGCTACTATACCAAGTCAAGCAATTGTCTAAGTTTGCCTATGTGAAAGGAATCTTTAATGTTTCTTTTGATCTAGAGAGTTTTTTGGGTTTAGCAAAAATCAAATTCTTGACTATCAAAAGGTTTTGCTGACCTTACTAGGAACCACAAGCTTGAAAACTTTGTACACTTTGATGATATTTTTAAAGCAAGCAATTTAACACTAACCACAAGCTCCAAGGAGCTGGCATTACTCCAAGATGATAAGAAGAAGGTCCATAACTCGTGCCAGTGGCATGGAAGGCATGGTTACAAGCTTGTGATTGAACATATAGAATTTTTTCTCTTTTTGACTCTTATTCTAGTAGAGGAAGGAGAGCCCAAATCTTTGTAAAATACAACAGCTGTGAATGTCCAAGATGTGGAGGAAATATGTGAAGATTTCAGCGAGGAAATTGAGAGGCTTGAAAGCAAAGAGATCTTGGATGTTGCAGAGTTTAAGGCAAGGAACATCACCAAAGTGGAGGAGCCAATCCATATTCTAGAGGAAGATCTTGATCCCTTGATGTGCACAACAACCATGCCCACCTACAAGATAAACAATAAGGATTATTTGTTGCTACAATGTATATAGAACCTCTTTGATCTTAGAGAGGACTACTACCTTGCTATTTTGGTAGAGTGGGCAGAGCATGATAAAGGCTTTGTGGACTATAGTACACCATGCCCATTATCATTACTTGATACAAAATCTAAGAAGTTTATTGATCAGTCCCATGCTGGTAAGCATGTGCTAAGTGTTGTTCAAAGCTATAAAAATCAAGGGCTTCCAACAGATGAGGAGCTCCCAGAAATTTAGAAAAGATTGAAAATTGAACATATGGGCACAGAAGTCCCAAGAGAGAGCAAAGAGAAAAAACCAAGTTTTTTCATTGACCTATGGAAAGAGGACGTTTTTGAAGATGACAAAAACCCTAAGATAAAATTGTTAAGGATGGAGCTTGATTTAGTAGTTAAAATGTACATTTGTAAGGCCCCCATTATGAGGAGAAGCCATTGTGCGTAAGAAAAATCACTCGTCAAAAAACCAAAAATTCACGTCATCAAAATGTTCCCTTTTCTTTGGAATATTATGGCCCGCTGGCTGTCGAAAAGTGGTCAAAAAATGGCCGATGACCAGTGGCTGAATTCAATGGTCGACTTCTCTTTTTAAGGGTGGCCACACATGGGCACATTGGAGAGTCCAAGTTGGACTTGTCTACACAAGGACGTCTACACATGGTTGCCTCTCATGAGAGAGGGTAGCTCTTTTTGCCTATAAAAGGAGGCCTTTTCTACACACATTTTGCATTGTGAAGTTGATGAAACAAGGTGTATGTGAGGTGGTGAGAGTGAAGCAAGGCGGGAGCTCCATTAAGGGTATAATCCCTTTGTAACCTACTTCTAGTTTGAAGTACTAAAGCCATTGAGTGGCTACTTTCCCATAGCCATAGCCCACATTGGGTGAACTACGTATATTGTGTGTGCTCTTTGTCTCTCTATATCTCTCTCTCTCTCTACTCAATAATCTCTTGTGTGTGAAAATTATCTCTCTCCATTACGTAAACTACTCTAATATCTACTTAGCTACGCCCTATTTCCTAACAAAAATGGTAAAACTACATATAATTTTTGCAAGCACATTATTTAGGCCATTAAAATTGATGTGAAGCATCATTTCCATTAAACAATTTGAGAGTTTTTTTGCACAGGTTGATATCGTAGATCCTGACAAGTTTCTATGGAGAGGGAAGGACTCTAGGCCTTTGGATCTGAAGAGGGAGAGGGAAGGACTCTAGGCCTTTGGATCTGAAGAGGGATCAGAGTTTGGACCATTACATTGAGGAAACAAACAAGGAGACAATAGCTATCCACATGAAGCTTTCCCAATCACCCACTCTCCTCATAAGTGCACTAGTGGCGCAGTCAAGGGTGGTAGGCTCACATCCAATAAGAGTTGGACAAAATCGTACTTCTTGAGAAGCAAGAAGCCATTAGAGTTTTTGGTCTTTCTCCAGGATTTATGTGCACTATGGCCAATCATATCCTTGGCTCTTCTAGTGACTTGAAGCAGTTGCACGGCTATAAGAAGCTTGAGTACTTGAAGTGGAGGGGAAAAAATGAAAATCCTGATGTTGGCTCAAGCATCCATAACTAATCCTTGTATTATTCCCCATTTGCTTCCTTGCCTCTCTCTAGTGGAAAGCCATTGTAAAAACCTTTTAGTTGCAGAAGATCTAATGTATGCATCCTTCCTTTTTTTTTAATACTCCTCTGTATAGCTGTGGCAATATCGAATCTGTCTAATAGATTTTTAGTCTCTTATGATCTTGTTTTGTGCCACACTTGTCTGTAAAACCATTGGAATAATTCAAGCAAGCTATTAGCTTTTTGAGCTCCTCCACCATGTCTAGTGTGTTTGAAAAACTTGGTTCTTGCATGATAGTGGGACTTCTCCATACCTTGAGTAGACCAAATTGACAAGATTTCATATTTCTTTACAAACCAAGGAGCATGATTGCAGATAATGTGTTTCACAAAAAAAAGATAAATTCTTTAGCAACTTATGCAAGTATTGAAGCAAATAAGTAGAGTCAAAATTCATAACTATTACCATGTAGTGGGTGAAGTGCTTTGAGCTCCAAGCACTTGTCATAGCTTTCTTGAATTTGTTCAACTCTTTTTTAAAGTTGGAGAGGACATTCTTTCCATAATGAATTTTATCACAATAAGGAAAGATTGTATCGAGGGATTCCCACACTTCTGCCTTCTCATTTCTTGCTCTACCATCAACTCCATGGTCCTTCTTAGCATTGTGCAGAGCCTTCCATTGGTTGTATTGGACTTTAGATGAATCCTTACCCAACTTTCCATCAAATCCCAAGAATGTTCTGGCCTTCATCCCACCAATAGAATCTTTCCTATGGACATTATTTCCACCAGATGACCTTTTGGGGCCTGACTCAATCACAACATCCCCCCCACAAAGTCCAATATCATACACAATCTTCTCAATGATTCTACAAAGTGCATGCAATGTGCAGAGGTGTACATTTGAAAGGGGAATATCTAAAAACGCTTGAAAGTTTGGATCTTAAGCTTTAGAGTGTCTATCTGGGGCTTTGTTCTAGTTAGAAGGATTCAGCTCCTTTCTTGAACCCATGTAGTAGATACAGAGGCTTTTGGCATTGGCACCCCTTGATAGATTATAAATACACTTTAGTGTCTTTAGGTTCCCCCCCATGTGCCATTCCACCTTGTACC
Source organism: Adiantum capillus-veneris (assembly GCF_014529385.1). Taxonomy (NCBI): domain Eukaryota; kingdom Viridiplantae; phylum Streptophyta; class Polypodiopsida; order Polypodiales; family Pteridaceae; genus Adiantum; species Adiantum capillus-veneris. The sequence continues at coordinate 94,407,449 of NC_140959.1, read as the reverse complement.
CACCAAAGCTCTCAACATCTAGCTCCTCTCCAGCTTGTGGAGCTTTGATTATAGTAGGGATACTAATGTGGTGGAATACCCAATTCAACACATTGAAAAATTCACCATCAACCTCAAAAGCACCCAACCACCAAATGTTCTTCCTCTGACTTCACACTAACATTTTTAAGGTTCTTTTTTCCCCTCTGTGGTAAGAAGAGCTCTATTCATGAGGATTATTGATACTCTCTCAAGCTTTCTACCCTTCAGAATTTCACTCTCATCTAATTTGATGAAAAAAATAGGCTTTCTCAATCACCTCAATGTGTTGAAGATCATAGAATTTTTATCATGGACCTCTACAACGTTCTCAAGTCAAAGAACAGATTGTTGAAAGAGTTAAACTTGAGGTCTTTCTTTTTACCATGACATATATTATTAATGTGAAAAGGCTCTCCAAGCATCTCCATGACCTTGGAATTAATTCTGAGCCTGGTCTATTGAACAACTGATGAGAATTGATGACTTCGGAAGCAAGGACCCCTTCACTCTTGACTTGTTCAAGTTTCTATTAATGAGCTTGGATATCTTACATGAACCCATCCTACTAATTCCAACTTTGTCCAAAGTGCCTTAAAATTCATCTTTGTCCAAAGTAGAACTGTGCAAAAATCCATTGATGTATTTCTATCTAGAAACCCTAAATCTTCTTTCATTCAATGCTACAGACGAAAGGTGCGAAAGGTCCTGTAAATACCAACAATAATGTACTGCAAGCCATAAAACAGACTAATCAACATACCTAGCAATCCCATAAGTGCATAATCGCGTGATACACAAATAGAGAGAGATAGAGAGTGGGAGAGAGTAGAAGAGCACATCCAGATGCGCCTCCTAGAGCGGAGTGCCACACCGTCATGGCAAGAGAGAAGAGAGGAGAGGAGAGAAGAAACACACAAGCACTGGGCACAATCTCCCCCCATGCAAGACTGAGCATTTTCCTCTTGCATGTATTTCATTTATAGATTCTTCAGTGCTCAAAATGAATACACATTGGCCGATCGACACAAATGACCATAGCTCGTAATAAGCAATTTAGTAATAAATGTATATATCCCTTATCCATAACATACTCCGGGGTTGAAAAAGTAACTACTCTCAGTTGCGAGGTACATAAGTGGTGGAGTCGAGTGCGAGGTACAAGACGCTAGGTACATGCCTGCATAGCACAATTAGTAACTAAAAACCAAAAGAGTAACAATAATTAGTAGGAAGCAATTTAAAAGTGGAAAAATGTGTAACATGTGTATGGTGTGATGGGACTGCACAAAATGAAGTAAATGCGCACAGGTGCGAAGGGCAACCGTGCTTAGAATTTTTGTTCCTCCATCTGTCCACCTTTCCATACCAATTCATCATATCCTTTCATATCAATCCATAACAAATGTGGTGGGCCAGTTCCACATAGAATGTAACCACAGAGAGTCCTGCCTCACCAGGTGTAGGCACTCTAGTACACATGTATCGACATCCATAAATTTCCATAACATTATTGTAAAGTGGAGAGTCCTACCTCACGAGGCTTAGGCACTCTAATACACGTGTCAAGAACCATAAGTTGCCATATAACGCGGAGAGTCCTCCCCTCTTCAGGCGTAGGAGCTCTAACATGTGTAGAAAATTTTCCATTCTCAGTTAGTTAAACCCATAAGATCCTTGCATGACAATGCACAATGTCTCAACGAGTGGGACCAAGGGGTTGTGGAAAATTGATACCTGGAGTGTCTCTGATGTGAAACCATTGTACGTAGCTTTAGTTGCAAGAGTAATTCTCAAAGACAAAGCAATAAAAACAACTTCTTGTCAATTGTAAAACTAATTGAAGCACACAGTAATTGTATTAACATGTTAAAAGCTTGTAATGAGAGTTGTGATCAATGTAGGGATGGGTGGCAGTAGAGAGTAGTGGTGTGTGATAACAATACAAAGGTCATATTGTAGGTCCAATTAAGAAACTAAGCAAGGGGATTTTGTAAAAAACTTTCAAAATAAAATTTGGAAAATAATAAAAATAAAAATTCATGCTAACTATATGACCTTATATTCAGCATGGTTTACCGTAATCAGCTATAGAGGAGTACTAGAAACAATAGCATGGATGTCATACAAAAGCAAATAAATGAAACTATATCAAGTAATATGTAACAAAAACTGCACTACCAAATTATACCATATGATGGAATATTAAAGATAAATTAAAGCAATAAATTTGATTTTAAAATAAATAAATAAATAAATATATCACTTGTTAATAGTTTCACCTAATACTTACAAAGGAATGAGGACCCTTATGTGCACATTGAGCTGGGTAGAGTTAAAAACCCCAACCCACTGAAGTATGGAACATCTTTCTCTTAGTGAGGCAGTTAGTGGGTAGCTTATCCTTCTTGTCTGGAAAGAGGTTTACGAACAATGGCCCCATCACATGTGTTAGAAGAGAACATTCATTTACAAGAATATATATATATATATATATATATATATATATATATATATATATATATATATATATATATAATATATAGCTATTTGGGTCAAGGTTGAAGGTAAATTTCAATTATGGATGACGTGTAATTCGAGCTCTAAGAGAAAAATTGAGTTATCAGAGATATTGGTCAGGTTATAGAGATATTTCATTAGCCATATTAACCAATTACAAATGAGGAACGAAGAAAGAGAGAGAGAGAGAGAGAGAGAGAGAGAAAGAGAGAGAGAGAAACGAAATGAAATGTTATATTAAACATGGGGAACATCCAAAATGATCTATGAATAATGAGACTAAAGTGATACAATCCTTGTGCACTACAAGAGGTCGCGCAGAATCCGGCGCAAGTATTGACGAAATAGCGCTAAATTTTAAACTTAAAAGCGTTGAAATAAGGTTCGAAAGAGGCGCCATTATCGCACATCGGTATAACTATCGGTGTGGCGGGAGTCGGAATAGGCCTATAAACAAGCGTCGGAATAATCAACAGTATAAGACTTGGTATTAATAAATTAAATTCTGACGCCTATTCCGTGATCCATATCGACGGTCATACCGTAACCTGTACCGACGACCAAAACCTGCAAATTTTTTTTGGGCAGAGAGGGCTGGGAACTAATGCTGCATGTATTGCAGCAAAAGAAAACAACCCTCTCTACCCAAAGGAAGAGTGCACAAGCAACCGCACTCCATCTACAAGCTAACGCTAAAGAGCGAGTGTATGGCAATTAGCAAAATTGTAAGAATAACATAACTTGTTAACATATAAAACATGAATCGAAAATTGTAAAACCATAAACATAACCTGTGTGCCATACCATAACCATAACCATCACACGATTGCTATACCATCATAGCAAAACCATAACCATAACCATCACCTGAACCAAAACCAAAACCATAACCTTGCACAACCATAACCTTGCACAACTATAACCATAACCACAACCACAACCACAACCACAACCGTAACCATAACCATAACCATAACCATAACCATAGCCATAACCATAACCATAACCATAACCATAACCATAACCATAACCATAACCATAACCATAACCATAACCATAACCATAGCACGATTTCTATACCATCATAGAAAAACCATAACCATAACCATCACTTGAACCAAAACCAAAACCATAACCATAACCTTACACAACCATAACCATAACCATAACCATAACCATAACCATAACCATAACCATAACCATAACCATAACCATAACCATAACCATAACCATAACCATAACCATAACCATAACCTTACACAACCATAACCATAACCATAACCATAACCATAACCATAACCATAACCATAACCATAACCATAACCATAACCATAACGTTGCACAACCATAACCATAACCATAACCATAACCATAACCATAACCATAACCATAACCATAACCATAACCATAGCACGATTGCCAAAACCATAATCATAACCATAACCTTGCACAACCATAACCATAACCATAACCATAACCATAACCATAACCATAACCATAACCATAACCATAACCATAACCATAAACCATAACCATAACCATAACCATAACCATAAACCCTAAACATAAGTTGACTGTCAAACCTTAACCATACCATAAACATAACCATAAACCATAAACATAAGTACTACAAAACTGTACATATGCAAGAGGTCACTGAGTGAGAAGCCCTCATGGTAATGCCTCCCAATTGGCGTCCTCTCCCTCCTCCTCCAGCTGGGTCAAAAGGGCCATAAGTCCATACACAAGATCAATATTTTCCCAAATCTCCATCACAGTATGAACAAACTAAATCGTACAGAGCTGTCAAATCCTCTATCGCATTTCCTTTCCCACCCTATCTGCCACAACAGCCCCATCCTTGCTCCTGTACACCTTGCTAGGATCATGTTCGTGTGATCCCCAAGGTGTACGTGGTGTGCCCATCGGTGAACTATCTACTGAAGAGAGTGGTGGGCGCTCTCTTAGTGGTGTGGAAGCATCGGTAGAACCGCTACCACAGTAACCACCACCTCCAGAACGATGATGAAGTCGTCTCGAGGATGAACCACCCGTCGGTGTAGAGGGCACACAAGTCCTAGGCATAAGGGGCACACTAGACTGAGGTGTGGGGCCGCTCGGTGTAGGGACCGCACTAGTCCGTGGCATAGGGTCGGCCGTAGTAGGTCTAGAGGTACCTGCACCTGCACCCCAAAGGTGCTGTGCCATGGTGATCTGCTCTGGTGTGAACTGAGACAAAAACAAGCCCATCTGCTCGGGTGACATGCCGGCCGGAGTGACTAGAAAAGTAAAACTAGGAGAGTAGGGCTCATCGTCATCGGCCATGGCTAATCATACACAAATAAAACCCACAAAATACGTTAGTTTACGAAAGAAATGCTTAATCAATACAAACAACAAATCAACGAAACTGCTACAGAAATGAAACAAATCAACAAAACTGCTACATAAATGACCAAAATTCAAAGTGTATTGTAGACTAATAAAAAGAGCCATGCAAAAGGTTTCCTAGCAAAAGTCATTAGTTAATCTCTCATCCTCTATGAGATCTGATGCACCAAAGGTGTCTATCTCAATCTGTACTTCTGCATCTTCATCGTTGAACTCTACTTCTTCGTCGCTCTCCGCATCAGCTTCACTATTTGACACCTCATCTCTAGGTTCAGACAATTGCTCAATGTTGACATCCACCTCAATATCTAAACTTAAAGTTGGAGTCGGTCCTGCGCTTTGTTCACAAATCACCTCTTTGAGCTCAACATCCAATCCTTCACACACTTGCTTGCTACGTGGAGCAACTTGAACAACATAGAGCCAGTAGCGTTTAGACAGATCATTCTCATAAGCTTCTGTCCATAGTGAATCGTGTATGAACACAACTTGTTCATAATGCTGCGGAAGTACGAATGTATCCCGCACATCTGTCCACACCCACCTAGAGTTTACTTGAATCAATCCACTCTTGTCTTTGCGCACAGTTGCATTAGGGCCGCTGGTAATAACTTTGAACCACTTGACATCAAAGATAAACATATCAAACTTTCTAAAGCTAATCTTCAAGATGTCTTGGATGTAGCCAAAGTATTCAAGCTGACCAATCTTTGTATTCTCATCCCTAGCACTACTCCTACTTTCTTGGACAAAGCTTTCCCTAACACCACTATCAAAAGTGACCCTTTGTTCATTGATCCATTGCACTCTGAAGTGCTACCCATGCGACCACAAAGCTCCATATTTGTGATACTACAGCCACAAAGTTGAAACATACTAAAAGTTATTAAAGCAAACTAATTTTCATGTACAACTCAAAAAGGAAGTTGTGAAATGTTCACGCCAATCTCAACCCCTTGTCATCTCCTCTTCCTCTTCAGTAATCAACACTCCACTCCTCTTTGCCTCTGAGAGTGTCACATCTAACCACCACCCAGCTGGAAAGTCAGGCAATTTTTGAAGATGGTATGGAAAAGAAAGGTTTCTAGTTGCACGGTTGCGCTTGAATTGAAGGCGATCTGTCAAACGTTGTTGCTTTTCCCCTTAGTACCTCTCTAGCCACTTTTGCATGATGTCTGAGTTGAGAAGGCAAAATCTCAAAACTTTTTCTTGCATTGTGATGTCCATCTTCCTAATGATGCCTTGTCCCTGTGGCTCGTCCCCTGTCACCTTGATGTTGACCTCAGTAGTCCACATTCGGAGCATCTTTGGATCAATTGAGACCAAAAATTCACTGATGGGGACAAGAGACCCTTGTACAAGCCATCCTTCGGCCATGCTACCATCGGGGTGATACCTTTGACGAAGAAACCCCTTTAAAGTCTTCATAAATCTCTCCAAGAAGAACATCCACCTGCTATGGACCACCCGAGCAACTGCAACTTCATCGACCACATGCACAAGTACATGCATTTGGATGGTAAGAATGTTTGTTGGAAAGTACTTCTCCACCATGCACACTGCTTCAATAGCATTTAAGTGTGCTGCATCGATGCTATCTTCTCTTATCTCTTTTGAACTGATCCAGCGTACCAACTCACTGATTTTGTACATTGTTCTTCTAATGTCATCTGTCAAACAACCCTTTATGGAAATTGGTAAGATGAACTATAAACATTTGTGCCAATCATGGGACTTAAGACCACTGAGATTGTCATCTACCGTAAAAGCCGTTTTCAAACATCGCATGCAGCCTGTGGGAGTCTTGAATGAAGATATAGTTTTCTTCACTTGTTGCTCTTCTACGCGACTCAGAACCCATGGACGTTTTGGTATAGACCACTTTCCATTGGGTTTAAGTCGAGGCAACATCTCTGGCATTCGACCCACAGCCTGCAGGTCATCTCTTTGGGCCTTGCTCTCCCTTTTTTCAGTGATGGTCTTCCAGATGATCTCCCCCACATTCTTGAAGATGTGCATTGGGTCGAGAAAATGATTAATCAGCAGGTCACTCCAATACGGGAGATCATGGAAAATAGAAAGTCTTTTTCATTCCAGGTGGCATCCAATCTCCCCTCTCCAGCCACATGTTTTTCAGCAAGAGAGAAGAGAGGAGAGGTAAGAAGAAACACACAAGCATTGGGTACAATCTCCCCCCGTGCAAGAGTGAGCATTTACCTCTTGCACATCTCTCATTTATAGATTCTTCAATGCTCAAAATAATTACACATTGGCCGGCCGGCACAAATGACCATAGCTCGTTATGAGCAGTCGAGTAATAAATGTACATATCACTTATCCATAACATTCAATAGGTTTCCAGCAAGAATAGGGGGAATCACTTCAAAAAAGGATTGTGATGCACCTCTCATGTTTCCTTGTGAGCAGTTGGGCTGAACTAAGGACATGGACAAACACAAGGATAGACTATAGCACCCAAAGATACCAACTTGCAAAACAAATATCAATTTGAAAAAAAAAAGCAATTTTACCTCAGTGCTTGATCTTCTGCTACAGTCGCCACCTCGTAGCTTGAGACTCTCAATATTTTTCAACTTCATTTGTCTTTGTTTAAGTCCAAGCTCTGTCCTCTTTCTTTTGACTATGTTCAACAATGATTGGAGGTTCTTTACCTTCTCCTTGCTTTCTTGAAGCTGATGATTAAGAGAATGTTACCATATACATGTGGTAGTGATGTGTGTGAACACACTAGGACCATTGGGGCATTTTTTCCCTCTTTAGGAGGTTTTTTCCCCCGTGCATTGTATATACGCCCATCACTCTAGGGCTATCTATCTTTCGATTGCACACTAAGTTATACACTCTCTATTGTGTGCCTTGAGCTTCCTTCGTCTTCTCCAAGCTGCGTGTGTCTCTTTGCAACCCTAATTCCAACAATTGGTATCAGAGCAGGTTGCGTCCTCTCGGGCTTAGTCGCTAGCTACTCCAATACACGCCTGCTCACTTTCTCCGATTTCAGTGAACTTTGGTGAGCATTCGCAGGTCAACAAATACTTTGGCATAGCTCGTAGAGCTGGGTCTGCTCAGATTTTCGATTTGGGCTCATTTTGGCCTCCGTTTCCACTACACGTAGGTCTGCACAGGCAATTTCGTCATTTTGTGTAGAATTTCTGTCAGTGCCATTTTCTGCATAACATGTGCCTTATAGTCTTCTACGGTTTGTGCTATATAGCACGTGTTGTTCTTACTCCGTTTCTCCTATTTTCGGGCAGTTTTCACATCAGGTGCAACATTTACCATGGCTGACAACAACAACACAGATGTGTTCAAGATGTTTGCTGCTGAGGACAGGTTGGATGGGGACAACTACCCTATGTGGGCTTATATGATGCAACATGTGCTTGTGTCTAAGGGCTTCTGGAACATTGTGCAGGGCATTGATGTACGTCCTGGTTCTGAGGATGTAGGCGATGTTGAGGATGTTACAGGTCTTGCTGTAAGGATTGCAACTGCTAGAGTTGTTTTGCCTACGGTAGAACAAGTTCATTGGGATGTTAAGGATGCACAGGCTCATGCATTGATTGCCTTGTCTGTGAAGCACACCATTGTTCCTCATATCCGTTCAACAAAATCTGCAAAACAGGCTTGGGATATTCTAGCTGGTCTTTATGCAAGCCGCAATGGGGCTAAAATTGCTTTGCTGCGTAAAGAGCTGGAGTCAAAGATTATGAGGAAGATGATATGGACACTTTCCTTGCTAGTGTCAAGGATATTAATGAGCAACTTATTTCTGCAGGAGAAGTCATTTCAAACAGTTCCCTTGTGCAGACTGTTCTTGATGCCTTACAAGATTCTTACCAGACTTTTGCTAGTACTTGGAGACTTATGACCCAAGGAAATCCAGAAGTTGTCAAGTTTATGCATTATGCACATTGATATTGCAAGAGTCACTTTCTACAAAAAACAGGACTAGGCAGCGTGCAGTTGAACAGGATTTTATTGCTTCTCAAAGAAAGGGTGGTAACAGCAATGCAACCACTTGTTATGGTTCTGCTGCGAGTGGCAAAACTTCTGTTCCCAATGCTTCTGCTGGCAGCACATCGTCTGACAATTCTGGTGATAAGGGCAAAAAGAAGATGCGTTTCCATTATTGTAAAGCTAATGATCACTTGATCAAGTCATGTCCTAAGTTGAAGGCCAAAGAGGCTAAGAAGAAAGAGGGTGGTTCCACTACAAATGCAACCATTGTTGAGTCTTCTGTGAAAGGAGACTGTAAAGCTGATGTTGATGCAGAATGGGCTTTTAGCGCAGAGTGCATTTACAATCCTGCTGTCCATGATGCATGCTTGTCAGTTGCTGCAGATTCACATGTGTGGTATTTCGATAGTGATGCTACAAAGCACTTTACCTCACATCGTGAATTGTTTACCTCTCTCGAGTCTGTCCCTCATGGGAATTCTGTCACTTGTGCCAACAATTCCTCTTATCCAGTTCAGGGAGTTGGAAAGATTGTGCTTACTGCTGCTAATGGCAGTTCTTTCACACTTGTTGATGCACTTTATGTACCTGGGATCAAGAAGAATCTGTTGTCTGTATCTGCACTTGCTAGACTTGGACTTGTAGTCAAATTGTGGATGACAGATGTACAGTTTGTGAACTCAGTTTTGGTGATGAAATTGTTGCATCTGGCCTTTTGTGCCGTGGGCTGTATAAGCTCACTTTGTATGACAAGTGTGGACAAAATTTTGCAAATGCTGTTGCAGATTCAAGGGCTATTTCAGATGCAAAACTTTGGCATGCACGTTTTGGTCATCTGAATTTTGCCAGTTTGCTGCGTTTGCAAAAATCTGATATGGTTGCTTCTTTGCCACCTCTTGAAGCACCTGTCAAACATGTTTGTGAAGGCTGTATTTTGGGTAAGATGTACACAACGTTCTAAATTTCCAAAGGATGGTTCAGTTCGGGCCACATGCAGGTTGCAGCTTGTGCATAGTGATGTTTGTGGGCCCATGCAAACTCCGTCCTTGGGCAATTACCTGTACTTTGTGACTTTGATTGATGATTACTCCAGGCATGCATGGATATTTCTGCTTAAAGTGAAGTCCGAAGTTTTTATGTGCTTCAAACAATTTCTAGCTATGACTGAAAATGTCTCGAAATGTACTATGAGCACTCTCCGTTCCGATCGAGGGGGGGAGTATATGTCTCATGAATTTAATGCATTTATGGCTAGTCGTGGGATAAAACACCAATGTACAGTGCCTTATACACCTCAACAAAATGGTGTTGCTGAGAGGAAAAACAAGTCACTGACGGAAATGGCACGATGTATGGTCAAAAGTCAAGCTTTGATGCATTCTTTTTGGCTTGAGGCCATCATGTGTGCCACTTATGTACTTAACAGGTGTCCTACGAAAGCTTTGCAGTCTATTACTCCATATGAAGCATGGCATGATAGAAAGCCTTCTATTGAGTACATGCATGTTTTTGGCTGTTTGGCATATGCTTTTGTGCCACAAGTGCAACGCAGAAAATTGGATGATAAGGTTGTCAAATGTATTTTTGTTGGTTATAGTGCTGAAAGCAAAGGTTACAGGTTGTATCATCCGCAAAAAAAACGTATTCTGGTTTCTTGAGATGTAGTGTTTGTGGAAGATTCTGTTCAGCCCTTGCTGTCATGTACTAGAGACAGTAATGTAAGCTCACAGGACACACTTTTTTGCCTCTTTTCAGTGGTGGAAATACGAATGTAAGTTCCAATGAGGCAAATGTACAGCCTATGGGGGTTTCTGAAAATGTTTTAGATCAGCCTATTACTGATGCAGATGTACATGATGTACTTGACGAGGAAAGGGCTGAAAATGAGCAGGCTAGAGGTATGCCAAAATGGTTGATGCACACTTTGCGTGACAGTAAATTGGATGCACCTTTGTCTAGTCATACTCGTTCAGGCTATCACCATGCATCTTATGCATCATATTGTTATGCTTTGGCTGTGTCTAGCTTACATGATGTTGAGGAGCCTCTGTCTTTTGATGAAGCACAGAATTCAGAAAATTGGATGGCTGCCATGCAATCAGAATATGATGCACTTATAGAAAATGACACATGGACTTTATGTGGTTTGCCTCCTGGCAAAAAGGCCATTGGTACAAAGTGGGTTTACAAGTTGAAACGCAAGCCGGATGGTGAGATCGATCGCCAGAAGGCTCGACTTTTTGCAAAGAGTTATGCATAGAAAAAAGGCATAGATTATGAAGAGACTTTTGCTCCCACTTGTCGTATGACTACGATGCATTTTCTCTGTGCAATAGGCATTAGGCACACCATGAGGGAAACATGGGTAGGGGCTTGACATGTGTCCTTACTAACTCTTGAAGCATGGGTGTGTGTGTGTGTGTGTGTGTGTGTTGTCTCTTATCCCCCTAGATCGGCAGCTCATTTTGGTTGGGATGTACATCAATCAGACATTGTTATTGCTTTCTTGAATGGTGACATATTTGAGGAAGTTTATTGTTGAAAGGCACATGTTAGAAACTGACTCTGAATAGCTAAGTCGGATTTTGACTTATCGAATATTTACTGAGCTGTATTTTGCCAAGTCGGATGTAACTGTCTTTCAGTTGCAGTCTGCTGAATGTCTTGTGACTGGGTAGTTAAGTCGGATTTATCTATATAAGTGGGGAATGTATCTGCGCACGATGTATCTGTTCTCTGATATGAATGTGATGATGATGGTGCAGTTTCAGTGTATTGTCTCTGCTTACTCTGATATTCTTTGAGTAGTTATGTTTACTGTGTCTGAATTGTTGTTGATGAAGCATGGTGGAGTAGATTGTCATTCTTGTTGTGCATGATGTTTATGTGTTGACCTAACCCACAACACATTTGGCGATCATGCTGGGGATCGAACTATAAGTGGGGAATGTATTTGCGCACGATGTATCTATTCTCTGATATGAATGTGATGATGATGGTGCAGTGTAGTAACTATTCAGTGTATTGTCTCTGCTTACTCTGATATTCTTTGAGTAGTTATGTTTACTGTGTCTGAATTGTTGTTGATGAAGCATGGTGGAGTAGATTGTCATTCTTGTTGTGCATGATGTTTATGTGTTGACCTAACCCACAACACATTTGGCGATCCCGCTGGGTTAACGTTTATTTTCAAGTAATGATGCATGTCAGAGGGAGACAGGAGAGTAGGAAGAGTGTACTACACAAGGGCTCAAGCACAGGCTGGAAACATTGATCCATTTAACTATGATCATGACAATCAGCAATCACCCGATGCTCAGGGGCAGCAACCTGTAGACCAAGGAGGGGTAGGATCAGGAGCAGCAGGAGAAGGGAGAGTGAGGCAATTTATTGGAGCTTTATTCCTGGCAGGAAGAACCACCAGGAGAAGGATCCAGTTTGACCCACTTCAGGGGGCTACCAGGCAAAGACCTAGGAGACCACCACAACCCATTCCAATGGCTCAACCACCACCCAACCCAAAGGTCAAGGCAGCCAAGTTTAGAGCAGGGAGTAAGGAAGATGCTGACTGTCATGTGGCACAATTTGAAACTAAGTGGCAGGCAAGTGGCTATCAGGTGATGTATGCTGATGGAGTTAAGATGGAACAGTTTGCTGCCACATTGGAAGGAAAGGCCATGAGTTGGTTCAGCCAATATGGCATTGCACATTTTGCTACTTATAATGCTTTGAAGCAGGCATTTCTGCAGAGATTTAGAAAGGAGAAGACTCTGACTGATGTCCTGAGAAAACTCAGAGACATTAAGCAAAATAAGATGCTGGTTGAAGACTATGCACAGAAGTTCAAAATTTTAGTAGAAAGATTGCAGGGGAATGAAAGACCCACTAATGAAATGTTAGCAGGTTATTTTTTGAAAGGATTGAGAAGCAGCTTAAAGGGAGCAGTAGCTAGCATTGATATTGCTGGAGGTCTGGATGACCTTGTTACTGCTGCTGCAAGGGTGGAGAAGAGACTTGGCATGACCAAGGCAAAAGGAAAAGAAGACAGTGACTCAGATTCAGATGAAGCATCTGAAGACACAGATTCCAGTGGGAACGCAGATTCAGACTCACCATCAGACAGTGATGAGGAAACAGAAAAAAGAAAGAAGAAACAGAGCAGTAAGAAGAAGAAAGTCAAGCAAAAGCAGAGCATTGAGCAAGATTTGGTAGGCAAACTTAAAAAGTTTGGTTATTCTGTTGTAGCACCTAAAGAAAAAGTGTATTGTCACATTTGTGAAAGGGATGGACATAGCACTGCTAGCTGTTGGTATAATCCAAAGAATAGAGGGCAGACAACACCTAACATAGGAAGAGGAAGACCAGAAATTGGAGAAAATCAAGCACTACCATTTAGGGGAAGACCACCATTTCAGAGGGCAAGACCTCCTAGACCTCCTTGGAGAGAGCAGGAGAACAATAATAATAGGAGACCCTGTGTGTACTGTGGTGCACCAGATCACTGGGTAGGTCCCAATTGTGCTTTATGGGTGAAGCATAGGGAAGAAAGGGGAATGCCCATTGTAAGGTACAATCAGCCCAATCAACCTGGAGATCAGCAACAGCAGCAGCAGCAAAACCAGCCAGCAGCTCAGGCAAATGTAATCTTGTTTGATGTGTTTTCTCAGGATGAGCAGATTCAAGATACTGACCAAGAACAGGAGCAGCAAGGGAATGAAGAGGAACATCAATGGGCTTGTGACTGCAACCAATGTGTGCAGGAGGATCATGTTGAAGTTCTAGCAGTGACTAGGTCTAAGGATAAAGCACCTTTGGATTGGAAGGAGCAAAAAGGGGTAAGAGACCAGGTTACAAAAAGGATTGCCAAACACCAGGCAAAGCAGGTGGATATTGAGGATGACCCAAAAGAGAAGGAAGAGCAGAATAATGGGAGCAAGGAGGTGGAGAATAAACAGGATAAGGATTGGTTTGAAATACTTATTAGCTCACCTCTTCAATTATCTTTGGATCAGTTGTTGCAATTGGTTCCAGCTTTCAAAGACAGATTGTTCAGAAAGCTGCAGAATCTGAATGGACTTGGCACAATGGACAGGCAGTTTTCTCCTGCAGCAGCAAATAGAATTGATCCAGCAGATGTGGACTTTGTGGTACCAGTTATTAAAGTACACTTTCTTGGAGAAAATTTTGATGATGTGTTATTGGATGGAGGCTCTGGGGTGAATATTTTACCAGAGGCAGTGTACAAAAGAATGGAGTTGGGAGCTCTGGCTCCAGCACCTTTTCAGGTGAAAATGGCAGACCAATCTAGGGTACAACCTTTGGGAATTCTCAAAGCACAGGAAATTCAGGTGTCAGGATTATCCTTTTTTGTTAATTTTGTGGTACTCAGAATGTCAGACTCAGCAGCTGCATATGAAATGCTGTTAGGAAGGCCTTGGTTCAGATTGGCTAAAGTAAGACAGGACTGAGGAGAAAATGTTGTCATATTGAAAAAAGGGAAAAAGAAAGTAACCATACCTATGAGGGGAAGGAAGATGGTTCCATTAAGTGAGAAACCACTGTTTGCTCAGACTATTAATTTTGCTGATGAGGTCACAGATGACCAAGAGGAAGAGTTCTTGAAGGCCAATCCAACTGTTGTACCTGTGTTTGAAGTAGATGTGGAAAGCATGTTACAGCAAGGTAAGGAACAGGATGAGCCAGATACAGGTGTAGCACCAGGACAGACAGTGCAGGGTAAGGAACTGTTACAGTTGGTGGACCAGAAATATGCTATGTCTGATAAGGAACAGATTCAGCAGGAAGAAAAGGAGGCCAGGGATATGGCTGAGAAAATTTATGAAAAGAAGTTTGGGGCATCTAGCAGGGTAGAAAAGGATGAACTTCAGGAGCTGAATTTAGGAACAGAGGCAGAACCAAGAATGGTCAAAGTGAGTGCACACATTCAAGGGGAATTTCTGGCACAGCTGTTGCAATTATTGGTTGATTATAAGGATGTGTTTGCTTGGGATTATTCTCAGGTGAGAGGCTTTGACCCAGCACTACATCAGCATAGGATTAATTTGAAAGAGGGTGCAAAACCAATTGTGCAGCAAAGATATAGAATGAATCCTAACTTTGCCAAACAGGTGAAGGAGGAGCTTGATAAGCTCCTGGCAGTAGGGTTCATTAAACCTGTACATGAAGTATCATGGTTGTCTCCCATACTGGTTGTGCCAAAGAAAAATGGAGCCTTAAGAGTATGTGTGGATTATAGAAAATTGAATGCAGCAACCATTACTGATCCCTTTCCTATGCCATTTTGTGATGCTGTGTTGGATGCAGTAGCTGGTCATGAAATGTACAGCTTTCTGGATGGTTTTTCTGGTTATAATCAGATTAGTGTTGCTGAGTCGGATCAGCATAAAACAGCTTTTATAACTGAATGGGGAGCCTTTGCCTACACAGTGATGAGTTTTGGGTTAACCAATGGACCACCTTCATTTAATTTTGTTGCTCATAAGGTGTTTGAACCTTACTTACAAGACTTTATGAGAGTCTTTGTGGATGATTTCTCAGTGTTTGGAAAGAAGGATAAACATCTGCTACATCTGAAGCTCTGTTTTGAAAGATGCAAACAATTCAGGATGGCTCTGAACCCTTGTAAAAGTGTAATTGCTGTGAGGAGTGGAATACTTTTAGGACATGTGGTGTCAGAAGCAGGAATGGCCATAGATGTCAAGAAAATAGAAGCCATTCAAGCAGCACCAGTTCCTACCAATGTTAAAGAATTAATGAGGTTTGTTGGACAGACAAAGTGCCACTCCAAATATTTGAGGTATTTGTCTAATGTATGCTTGCCATTAACTCAATTAACAAAGAAGGATGTGGCATTTGTATAGGATGAGACTCAGCAGAAATCATTTCAGATGTTGAAGAAAATGATATCAGTAGCACCAATTTTGCAGCCACCTGATTGGTCATTGCCTTTTCATGTGTTTGTTGATGCCTCGGATATAGCAATAGGAGCTGTACTGATGCAGGAGAAGGAGAAGGGATGGTTCAGACCTGTGTATTATGCAAGCAGGGTTCTCACAGGTGCAGAAAGAAACTATCCTGTGACAGAAAGAGAAGCTTTAGGGATGGTATATGCATTGAATAAGTTCAGGCATTACTTGTTGGGGAACAAGATAGTTTTTCATGTTGATCATCAGGCCTTGTTGTATTTGATCAAGAAGCCACTTCTTACTGGAAGGCTTGCAAGATGGATGTTGTTGTTGCAGGAGTTTGACTTTCAGATTGAGCATACTCCTGGGAAGGAGCATGTAATTGCAGATTATCTAAGCAGGATTGAAACAGGTGAAGCACCTACTGGGGTAGATGATGCACTTCCTGATGCTCAGCTGTTTGATGTGCAGACTGCTGTGACTGATTCTTGGTATGATCAGTTGCTGATGTTTTTGACTGATGGAACTATACCAAGGGAGTTCAATGCTGATCAGAGAAGAAAATTTGCACTGAAAACCAGACCCTATTTAGTTATTGCAGGGGCACTATATAAGAAAGGAATTGATCAAGTGATAAGAAGATGTGTGCCAGAATTTGAGCAAAGTGCAGTCTTGCAGGAAGCACATTCAGGCACAGCAGGAGGGCATTTCTCTGGAGATATTACAGGGAAGAAGATTTTGCAGGCTGGATTATGGTGGCCCACAGTTTTAAAGGATGCACATGATTATGCCAAAAGATGTGTAATTTGTCAGAAAACAGGTCAACCTGATTCAAATAGGGATAGGATGGGGGATCATCCTATTTTGCCTTTGGAACCTTTTCAAAAGTGGGGTTTGGACTTTGTAGGACCTGTTAAACCAACTTCCAAGAGGGGATGCAGATACATTTTAGTGGCTACAGACTATTGCACTAAGTGGGTAGAAGCAGTAGCATTGAAGGATAATAAAGCTTCAAGTGTGGCCAGATTTCTTTATCATAACATTATGACCAGGTTTGGGTGTCCAGTGGAGCTGGTAAGTGACAGAGGAACTCATTTTCTGAATGAAGTAATTTCAGAGCTAACAAGGACACATATGATTATGCACAAGAAGTCTACAACATATCATCCACAGGATAATGGTCAGGTTGAGAGCTCCAACAAAACACTGATAAGGATTTTGAAAAAGATTGTGACAGAGAATCAGAAGGATTGGGATGATAAGTTGGATTCTGCCTTATGGTCCTTTAGAACAGCTTTCAAAGTCACTACTGGTATGACACCATTCAAGCTGGTGTATGGGCTGGAAGCTGTGGTGCCTATGGAGTTTGTGGTACCAAGTTTAAGAGTCTCAGCAGAGAAGCAGTCTCCAAAGTTGTTAGTACTACACAGGAACAAATATCTGATGCAGCTGGAGGAGGATAGGTTGGTAAGCTCTTACATTACTGAAGTCATACAAAGAAGAAGACAAGCATGGGTGACCAAGAATGTGAAGTTCAAGATCTTTCAGGTTGGAGATTGGGTAATGTTGTACAACTCTAAGCTGGGACCACATCCTGGTAAATTGTCATTGAGATATCAGGGACCATATCAGATTGTGCAGGATAAAGGACAAGGGACATTCATCATAGTTGATGTGTTTGGTACAAGAGTGGAAAAGGCAGTTAATGGTTTCAGGCTGAAGAAATTTCAGGGAAAGCCACCTCATTTGGACTGGCCAAGTGTAGCCTGTATGACTGTAATACCCCTACAGCCAAGAGATTCAGAATCAGCAAAAGGAAAAGGCAAAATGCTGGCTTGCATGGATTTTAGGAGGTCTTTTCATAGTATCCCATATAATTCACAGGTTGGAGGAAGCAGGCAGTTCCAAAGTGCACATCCGATTCAGCATTGCAGATGTTGGAAGAGTACCTGTGTCGGAATTGACCAAGTCGGAATTTTTAATAAGAAATTATTAGGCCCGATTAATAGCCTCGGGGAGCGTGCTGAAAAGAAGTTTCGTAGCACTTCAAGGATACCGGGTGGAGATATGTGTGCATGGTGCAGAGAGTATAATCATACATGCAACAAAAGTTCAGTACGTCCAGTTCACATGCAGCAGCGCAGAGGATTCGGGTTTTCGCTTGAAGAAGCCTTATTCAGTCCTGCCATGCCGAAAGCAAAGCAATTGGTGGCCATGCAACCACAGCCTGATGAGGAGCAGCCCGAAGGTTCGGGGCGACGTTTGAGAAGCAAAGCTTTGCCAATGCGGCTTGACGTAAGCAGTGCAGACAAAAACAGTGACTCTGCAGAAGAGGAAACGCCAACGCCGACTCCTGTGTCAGAAGGTAAGGTGATGCAAGCATTAATGGACCCTTTTATGGACTTCAAAGTTGACATAGATTGTCAGGCAGAGCGCAACGCCATATGGTTGCAGCAAGTAGGATTGTATGAGTTTGCGATTCTGCCTTGGGAAGAATGTAGAAACAATGTGTATGCAAAGTCTCAGTTGGAAATACTTAGGAAGACTAAGGGGAGAGTGTCACCGCATGTGATACTCAGTGTGGAGTTGGTGTCTGAGGTGTTCAAGCTGCCTTTGTATCCCAATACACCTATTCCAAAGTGTTCAGAGGAAGCACTGAAAAAGGAGTTTGGTCCAAGAGAAGGAGGCAGACAATATTACATGTTAAAGAATGTGGCATATGCTAGGAGAGAGCAACTTAAGTGGTACTTGGAGAGGCTATGCTTTATTGTGAAGTTTGACTATATGTCAAAAGAAAACTTTGCTCCATTGAGCTATGCAGAGCAAGGAGGAGAAGTGAGCTGGGCCCACTGGGTGTATGAAAAGTTGGCAGCAGAGATTCATTCCTCAGACAAAAGGAAGACACAGGCAAATAGTAGGTTATGTGGTTACTTGTCAGCATTGTTATTTTTTGCACAGAGAGTACAGAGTGGTGAAGCAAGGTGGCCTGTGAAAGCAGAAAAACTGGTGCAGAAGAAGCAGCAGCCAGTTCAGATTGAGCAGCCTATCATGGTGCATTCTGAAAAGTTAGGATTTGTGAAGATTAATGCCAAGCATATGGAGGCTTATGATGATTTGGTGAAAGCCAAATATACTCCAGGAGAGGCCTTTGAAGAAATCACAGCAAAAATGCAGTTTGCAGATTTTGGCACCATGGATGTTGATTCACCAATGCAGGTAAAAGCAGAGGAAACACCAATAAAGCTTGGTAAGGCTTTCACACTATCCAACAAGAGGAAGAAGTCTGAACTAGTCAGCAGAGTGTTTTCTAGATTAGATTTTAGTGCTGAGGAAGTCTCTGGAGTATCAATAGATACTGGGAAATTGGACAGTGATAAAGTAGTTCAGATGCTGCAGCAGGTGCAGGAATTTGTGAGGCAGCAGAATAATATGCTGAAGGTTCAGAGTATGCAAGCTGAAAGGAATGCAAAAAAGTTAATGGAGTTTAAAGGACAGGTGTCACAGGTGAAAGAGTTTGAAGAGCAGATAGCTATGATGAAAGTAAAGTATGAGCAGGATATGGAGGAAACAGTGGGGAAACAGAAGATGGAGTTAGCAAAAGTGAAGAGATCATTGGGGGAGTTTAAGCAATGGACTGAGAAAGTGGAGGCAGCTGTTGCTTTGGAGTTGGAAGACATGGCAAAGAGGAATGCAGAGTTACAGGTCACTGTGGAGATGCAGAGGTTGAGATTGGAACCTTTGCAGGTACTAGAGCAACAGATGTTGGCACAGGAGGAAATTAGCTTGAGTGCAGTATTAATGAAAGAAGGAGAAGTGTCTATCCTCAAGCAGCAGTTAGCTTTGGTTGCACAGGAGATGTGGCAAAAGACCAAGGAGAGAATGAGCTTTGTCATTAAGTATCCATATGAGGTGATAAAGGCAGGGTTAGTGCATGAGGTAGAAGCACAATTGTTGAAGGAAGTGGAGGAATTGCAAAAGGAGAGAGACTGTTTGAAGCAGCAAGTTCAGCAGATGGAAGAGAACCAGAGACAGCAGCTTGCAGAGGCAGAAAAGAAAGAGGAGAATTTTACTAATAGTTTTTTGATGCAGGATGTAGCTGAGGAGAAAGTTGCAGAAGAGCAGATTGATACTGTGATTGCAGATATAGCACAAGAGGTGGAAATGGGAAAAGCTGATGCAGCAGAGTCAGATGCAGTAAAGGAAGCAGAGCTGGTGGATCATAAAGTGAATGTTGAGGACCAGAGTAAGGAAGAAGCTGTGCAGCAGAGAGTGGATTCCTGATCAAGGGATCTGTGGATCCGGGTCAGATTTCTGTGAAATCTACCACCGGGACGTGCCATGTGTTGAGAGGCACATGTTAGAAACTGACTCTGAATAGCTAAGTCAGATTTTGACTTATCGGATATTTACTGAGCTGTATTTTGCCAAGTCGGATGTAACTGTCTTTCAGTTGCAATCTGCTGAATGTCTTGTGACTGGGTAGTTAAGTCGGATTTATCTATATAAGTGGGGAATGTATCTGCGCACGATGTATCTGTTCTCTGATATGAATGTGATGATGATGGTGCAGTGTAGTAACTATTCAGTGTATTGTCTCTGCTTACTCTGATATTCTTTGAGTAGTTATGTTTACTGTGTCTGAATTGTTGTTGATGAAGCATGGTGGAGTAGATTGTCATTCTTGTTGTGCATGATGTTTATGTGTTGACCTAACCCACAACATTTATGTAACGCAGCCTCGCGGTTTTGTCATAAAAGGACAAGAGGACAAAGTGTGCAGATGTAAGAAGGCTTTGTATGGGTTGAAGCAATCTCCTCGTGCTTGGTATGAGAAAGCTGACACTCATTTGGTGAAACGAGGCTTTAGTAACAGTCCAACAGAAAGCACATTGTATGTAAAGCGTGAGGATGATGTACTTCTCATTCTGGTTCTTTATGTTGATGATTTGCTGATCACTGGACCAAATGAGAGACATATTGCTGAATTTAAGGCTGATTTGAATGCTACTTTCAAGATGAAAGATTGGGGCTGTTGCATAATTACTTGGGTATACAGTTTAAGTAGTGTGATGGTGGTATTGCCTTGTATCAGAAAAGTTACATAGAGACATTGCTATGTAAGTTTGGACTTGAGGATTGCAAACCTATTGCCACTCCCATGGAAACAGGTTTGAAGTTGAGTCTACATGATGCTGGCGATCCTGCTGATGTCACTCTTTACCAAACTGCTGTTGGCTGCCTCATTTATGTATGCAACACGAGGCCAGATATTCAATTTGCAGTCTCACAGGTCAACAAATTCATGCACAGCCAAGGGTCTAGGCATTGGCAGTCTGTCAAGAGGATTTTTCGCTACCTTAGTGGCACTTTACACCTTGGCTTGTTTTATCCAAAGGGGGGATCATTGCCGCCAGACTTACATGCTTTTTCAGACTCAGATTGGGTTGGTTGTTTTGACACGCGAGTGTCCACAAGTGGTTTTTGTTTCATGCTTGGCAGTTCATGTATATCATGGTTGAGCAAGAAGCAACCTACTGTGGCCACTTCGAGTTGTGAGGCTAAGTACAGGGTAGTCTTCACAGCTACGGTTGAGTGTGTATGGCTCAGACGCCTTATGGCTGATTTGGATGTTGGACAGGACACTGCCAACACTATCTACACTGACAGTCAGAGCGCATTGGCAGTTGCGAGGAACCCAGTTTTTCATGCTCGCACAAAGCACATTGAGGTGTATTACCACTATGTCACGGAGAGGCTCTCAGAAGGAGAGATCAGCTTGGCTTATGTGCCAACACAGGACAACCTTGCAGATCTTTTCACAAAGGCATTGTCTCGTGAGAAGCTTGAAGCTTTCCGCAAAGCTTGGGCTTACTCCCCTTTGTGGACTGATCATGTCCTCAGGGCATGGCACTTCCCTTTACTCATGTGCCAGCTCTCGTTCACCGCATCATTCTAGGGGGGATTTGTTACCATATACATGTGGTAGTGATGTGTGTGAACACACTAGGACCGCCGGGGCATCTTTCCCTCTTTAGGACGTTTTTTCCCCCGTGCATTGTATATACGCCCATCACTCTAGGGCTATCTATCTTTCCATTGCACACTAAGTTATACACTCTCTATTGTATGCCTTGAGCTTCCTTCGTCTTCTCCAAGCTGTGCGTGTCTCTCTGCAACCCTAATTCCAACAGAGAATCCGAACTGTAGTAGCAAATGGTTTTCCAACTTGAGAATGTCCCTCTCTGCTGCAAGATTTTGTGTATAGCCTAATAGCCCTTTCATACAATCTCCTATAAATCTCATCAATGAAGAACAATTGAAGAATGGTGCGGTGCATTTGGTGATGGGATCTATGGGATACAATCTACCATCTGTCCATAGATCAATGTGGTTCTTTTGTTCTAATCTCAATGCGCTTCTATGGCAGAAGAAGGAGTTTCACAAAGCCTATTTATTTTTCGGAGAGGGGAATATTCATCATCCAAATCGACATGGAGATGAATATAGTTATCTCTTTTAGCAGGATTCATGGAGATGATGTGGGGAAGATGATGCTTTGGATATGGTGCAGGGAAAGATGCAGAGAAAGGTGTAGAGAAAGGACAAAATGAGAAGAGGGAGATGATTGATACCTCTTTTAGCAGGATTCATGGAGATGATGTGGGGAAGATGATGATTTGGATATGTTTTAAAGAAAGATACAGAGAAAGGTGTAGTGAAAGGACATAATGAGCAGAGGAAAATTTGAAATTTGGACCAAAAGAGGAAAATGATGCATTGGGAGGGAGAATTCTGGGGAAAGAGACATATTCCCAAGAGATTTGAAAACGACACTACATGTGGGGCCCTGAAAAGGAACATCTCGTGCACCTAGTAAAAATATAAAGGTTTCCCCCCAATTTTGAGTTTTAAAATTTCTTGTTCATTATTCCAAAAATGAAAAGTATTTTCTCTCTCTGCAATTTCTTACAGGGAAAAGCAGAGACCTCAAACTTCCCCTAATGACTATGAAGAATGAACTATGTTTATCTCCTAAGTATTGCTGACCATACACAATAGATAGGGGAGAGAGCATACAAGCTCCAAGTACCATAGACAAGTGGAATCCATCCAATTTTTTATATTAGTAGGCTTTAGAAATTAAAACTTGGGGATTCAGATAATTTTGTCCCAAATGATCAAATTGTAGACACTTAGTCTCCTCCTCATGAGCTTGAGAAAATACTACACACTCAAGAAAAGAGAACGAAGCATGTAATATATAGAGAGTGTTTGGTCAAATGGAAAGATTCTTCTATAGAGACTTCTAGAGTAGACATCCTCCAAAAAAGGTTCCCCAACTTTAAGATTATTCCTTCCAATGAAATTTCGGAGGACATTTAGAAAAAGAAGAAGGGAAAAGAATGTGATACATCCTATACACAGGTACATATGCAAGAGAGATAGGGGTCATAGCGCATGTGGCAGCCGCCTCTTAGAATTAGATTGAGGCCAAGGCGATAAATAATGAATCCAATTGTCGTGTAGGGAGTCTCTTGCAAGATGGTGCTAGCAAAAGGGGGCGACGAGGTGCTATGCGTGGAAGCCAAAAGCTCCGTTGCACTTGGCAACTACCTTAGGCTCTTATTCTTCTCGTTACACCCACCCAAAAGACTAGCATGACAAAATCAAGAGCTCTATCCAATGTTCCTAAACAACATTTTTGTAAGCGAATTGAAAAAATTGAGCATTAATAATTGATAGGTATTTTTTTATAAAAAAAAGAAGCGTGAGGAACTCGTAATTGATAGGTAATTTGAAAATTGGAAGATCGATTAAATCATGAAGAAATTGTTGTTTTGGGCAAATTTCAATCTTACATGTAAAAAAAATAACCCAACTGCAATTTAACAAGTTATCTAGGTTTTCTTTGAACATCGGCTCTCTCTCTCTCTCTCTCTCTCTCTCTCTCTCTCTACCTTGATTATGTAAAAGAGATTTTGGGAATGCTGCAAGGAGAGATGCACCACTTGGCAGCATGTCATTGGTTGATTATAAAAGGCAAAGAAAAATGGAACGCTAAGCTAAAAAAGGGTCGCGCTAAAATTAGATCCGTTGGCCAATTATAGATGGCTACACAGGGCTGCCATCTCTTTGACCTTAGCCCTCACTGAATCACCCGCGATCTGCTCTCCTTCTCTCTTTCTATGCGCCATCTCTTGTTTCCTTCAGATGGGATCTCTCTCTGTCCAGGGGCAAGGCAGCACATCACATCATACGTCCAACCACAAAGCAGGATACAATCGCAAGGCCTCACATGAGAGAGAGAGAGAGAGAGAGAGAGAGAGAGAGAGAGAGAGAGAGAGAGAGAGAGAGAGAGAGAGAGAGAGAGAGAGAGAGAGAGAGAGAGAGAGAGAGAGAGAGAGAGAGAGAGAGAGATGCAGATACATGATGATGTATGCCAAGAACTGTAAGTCATGTAGAAATTTGGAGCAGATTCGAGAAGGACTGGATTGGACGAAGATGAAGAGGTGCAGAGGCTGTACGGAATTGGATGTCCGAGAATTGAAAGGCTTGGTGGACAAAGAGTGTGAAAGAACTGAATGGGTTGGGGGTGAAGCAGAGGAGATGGTTGGGGGTGAAGCAGAGAAGATGGTTGAGGGTAGACGAGCAAGATAAAGAGGAAAAGCCAAAACTTGGAAGCAGTAAGCAGAGCCGCCATGGAGAAAGGCGATGAAGAAGAAGCAGCTTGGGAAGAAACGCTTGAGAAAAATCAAAGCAGAGGGCCCTTGTGAGTCATCAATGAGCACCAGAAGGTCCAGAACGCGGTTCGTCTTCTTCTCTCTCTCGCTCCAGTGTCTCTGTCCGCCGCTTAACTTGCACTACAGAGCATTGATTTGGATTTTACTTGCATAATAGTATTTTCTTATTCTAGTTACCATTTAAAGTTAAGCGACCAGTCCCACACTAAGGCTTACATTGAAACATGCACACCTCCACAATCTTGTGCAGTGAGTGGAAGCATGCCGGAGCTTTTTGGCGTAGCAGGTTCCGGGTGGCCGATTTTATTGAAGATGTTAAGCGAAGGTGTGCTTCACGCTTTTATTCATATTTGGGGAACATTTTGGTGCTCGAAGTTGGGGATCGTTTCATTCTTTCTTCATGAAGCTTGGGAGTTGTTGCGGGTGAGAGATTGATGATGTTCTCCTTATCATATGTCATGTGTGAGTGATCATGTTAGAGTAGAAGTAGGAGATGTGGTAGAAGTTGTAAGAGTGTGAGAATTTGGAGATGTTTTTGAGAAGTGTGATGAAGATGTGGGGTTTGTTTGTGTTGAAGAAGTTTGGGGAAGTGGTTCGAGGGAAGTGAACCAAACAATTTATTAAGTATGTTGAATCAGGGATGTTCTTCATCAGTTTTGTTCGCGGGAGCTCACAAGCTAAGTGAGAGAGAAATGATAGCCTCCAATTTTGTCATCAAAAAGGTTAGAAGATGCAAATTTTTGACGACACGTCATTTTTTTACCCTTGGTTATTGGCATCTATGCCTATGTGTTACTTGTTGCCTGCATAGTATAACGCTACACAGAGAAACTGAGAGGGAGAGAAAAACGCTGCAGGGCATAGTTAGAGAGAGGGCCGCCTGTAGAGGTCGTGAGGCAGAGCCGAGAGTGAGGTGGCCATGGAACGGTGAGAGCTGAGTAGGGCTGTTGTGTGCTCATTACGTGTGTAGGGTCGCGGACCAGTAGAGGGTTGCAAGCCGAGAAGAGGACTACCTGTTGTGTGTGTCAATTAGAGGCACCGCAAGTTGCCAAAGAGGAGAGTAGGGCCCGAAATGGTTGCATGGTGGGGCCTGCAAGAAGAGAGAGGAGGAGCGTGATCATGAGGCAAGCCAGGAAGGAGCAGGCCGCTCTCTGTGTTCAGAAATAGAGAGAGAGATCACTTCATCAAGTTGGAGCCGCGAAAGAAAGAGCGAGAGAGAGATTCCGATGCAAGAAAGATAGAGACGATAATGATTTTCTGTGTAAGCGCTGCCTGTGTGTGTTATTGAGATTAGAGAGAGAGAGAGAGAGAGAGAGAGAGAGAGAGAGAGAGAGAGAGAGAGAGAGAGAGAGAGAGAGAGAGAGAGAGAGAGAGAGAGAGAGAGAGAGAGAGAGAGAGAGAGAGAGAGAGAGAGAGAGAGAGAGAGAGAGAGAGAGAGAGAGAGAGAGAGAGAGAGAGAGTAAGTTTTTTGCTTCTGTAGCACAAGATTAGTGAGAGAGCTAATATGCAAGCTTGGGAGAAAAGGAGCCGCAGAAAGGGCTGCCATCACCTCTACACTGCATAGTATAGCGCTACAGTAAGAGGCATAGTGAGAGTGAGAGAAAGAGAGAAAGAGAGAGAAATTTGGAAAGCAAATTCAAAATCTTGCTGCGGAGTGACTCACTTTCAAGTGAGAGGATCCGCTGCTCGATTTCGGACGGAGACAGAAAGCAAAACACTCGAAATCAAAAGTTAAAATTCACTGGTTAGTTTTTCTTGATTTCCAAACAAGTTCATAACACTAGAAAGAGGTATTGCTAGTTTCATTATTTGCATTGCTAGCTTCATAATTGAGAACAAATCTGATCATTTGAAGATGTATCCACATCAAAATCATACTTGGAAATGCAATGTTGCATATTGTTGCATGATTGATGGAATTTGGGAAGGGAAATTAAATCATTGACAGTTTTTGGCATTTCAATGGAATATTACATTTTACAATATTATTCTGGTGTTTTTCATTGATTCAGTGATTTTAGTTGAAATGTTCAATAATCTGAAATCCAATGAGTGATTGATTTGTTCTACGAGTCTAGAATGTGTGAGTTTTGAAGTGTAGTTTCGAACTCTAGCGGTCAAGTAAATGTCTAAATGCTTGCATGCTGATAAATCTTGGCTAAAAACTCCATTAAAAATGTATGTGAGAACTCGGATTTTAACCATAAATAGCATATCTAGAGATGCATACATGAGAAATAGTGTATATTAGAGAGTTGGACTACGAAACTGGGAGGGCAGATATTTTTGGACTACGAAGCATAGTAAAGTAAGTGAAATATGAACGCATAAGCAAAAAATTGCTAAAAAGAACTTGAAAGCCGCACAATTATGGCAAACTAGTGCATGTCTAGGTTAGTTAGGGGACCGTTGGGTTACTTGAACGTTATTTAGAAGACTTGGAAGGCGTCGTTCAACAGGTACATACAATCACACATATAAGCATCTCCCTCTCTGTCGACTTTCAAGATCATACATATGATCTCCCCCTCTATCTCGGTGTTTCTCTCTTTGCTCCAGGTGCAGTGGCCTCATGTTTTCCCCACGAGCAGCAAGCTGAGAAACGTGATTGGCGGAGCACCGAGGACCAGAGGAGGTGGACCAGAGTGTTGATGCTGCTCTTAAGTGATAATCGGATGGCTCTATGCTCACATACATTTTTGAGAGCTGATATGAGCGCACACAGATAGTCCCAGATGCTCCTCATTTCCTGCAGAATCAGGGGTGCCTGACGTTCCTGTGACAAGATATATTATAGCACTACTTGGAAGCTTGTTGTTGGTGTAATCCACAACTTTGAGAGCATTGTTTAAAGGCTCTTGATTGAAGCAGTACTGTCAATAGACTAAGATGTATTACTCCTTTCTTCTGTCGGTTGTAGCAGAAACTTGGGTTTCAATTGGCTTTCCAAATAATGAAGGGTGGCACTGATGGACAGGATGGTGGGCTCATCAGTTAGAACTCACATGCCGCGATTAGGGAGGAGAAGTACCACTTAGAAGACAAGAAGGGGAGGCTGGGAGAGTTTCTACCAATGACGCGAAGAAAAACCGCAGAAGTACAGAGAGATCAACTGAGGAAACTTGCGCTTGCCTTGCCCAATAAACACAGCTGGGAGGTCGATGATCCCCACTTCGACGTACCAATGTTGAATTATGCTACTGCTCGAAATTCAAATATGGCCGCTGCCACTTACGTGGGGCTGTCACCCCCCCTACTAGTAGTGAAGTGACCTCCTTAAAAATCACTCAAACACCTCAGTCGTGTTGCACAAAATGCGGCCTCCCAACTGAAATCACTCAAATGCGGTGTTTTTCATAAAGCCCAAAAAGTGCTCGATGAGATTCCTGTCTGGAATGTTGTCTCTTGGAATGCTCTAATCGCGGGATATGCCCAATAAAGGTAGGGCCAGGAAGTGCTAGGCTTTTTTCAGTAGATGCAAAGAGAGGGCATCTCTCCCAAATGCAATCACCTATGCTTGTATCTTCAAGGCATGTGACATTATGCAGATGCTGATATGGGCAAAAGAATTCACGATGATATTGTTAGCCAGAGGTTGTAAAAAAAAAACGAGATACTTGGCACTACCTTGGCATGTATACCAAATGTGGTGCACTTGAGAAATCACAGAAAGTGATTGAGGAGCTTACTGTTCAGAGCGGCATCTCTTTGAATGCACTGACTGCAGGGTTGATAAAAAAAAAAACGAGGTACTTGGCACTGTCTTGGCATGTATACCAAATGTGGTGCACTTGAGAAAGCACAAAAAGTGCTTGAGGAGCTTACTGTTTGGAGTGGCATCTCTTCGAATGCTCTGACTGCAGGATGTGCACAAGAGGAGCGGGGCTAGGAAGCTGTGGACTGTTTTCAACAGATGCTGATATGGACACAAAAATTCATGATGATAGCTGTGGACTGTTTTCAGCAGATGTGAAGCAAGAGCTATATCCAGATGCAGTCACCTACGTGTATATCTTAAAGGCATGTGGCTCTTTGCAAGATGTTGATATGGACATAGAAATTGACGATGATATTGTTACTCAAATGCTATTGAAAAGAGATGTCATGCTGACACTCCCTTGGTCGATGTGTATGCCAAATGTGGTGCACTTGAGAAAGCACAAATAGTGCCCGAGGAGCTTTTTGTTCGGAACAACACTCTTGGAATGCATTGATTGCAGGATACACACAACAGGAGTAGGGCTAGAAAGCTCTAGGCTATTTTCAGCAGATGCACATTGAGGGCCTTTGTCCAGATGCAATCACCTACGCATGGCATCTTGAAGGCATGTGGCTCTATGTAAGATGCTAATATGGGCACAAAATTTCACAATTTCTTTGTTCATCAGAGGCTTTTGAAAATAGAAGTTGTGGTTGGCACTCCCTTGGTAGGTATGTATGTCAAATGTGGTACGTTTCACAAAGCATAAAAAGTGCCTGAGGAGCGTCTTGTCCGACGCAGTGATTACGGGATATGTGCAACAGGAGCAAGGACAGAAAGCTCTAGGCTGTTTTTAACGGATGCAAAACGAGAGTATCTCTCACCATTCAATCAGCTATACTTTTCGCTTGAAGGCATGTGACATTACCAGTAAGAGAAGGACAGACCATCACTCTTCTTCTTGTAGCTAGCTACCTCCTTTGGTAAACATTACCAGTGATTTAATCACTAAGGCTTTGTCTTCCCACAAATTCTTTCATGTCTTACCTCAATCCTAGAGAATTTTGAAATCAGCTCATCTAGTTCTAACTTAGTGAATGCCATGAACTTCGTGGAGATTCTCGTTGATACCACATGTGGCTCTCTGCTACATGAGCTGTAGGTTTGCTCTTTTGTTTCCTCGTGTTGAATGTTGTTTTAGCCCAATGCCACTGTAAGGTGATTTGATAGGCATGCGTATGCAACAAGTATGCTCTTACGACTCCAGCAAGACCCTCCTCCCTTCTGCTTACTACTTGCTATCATGTCAATATATTTAAGGTTTTTGATTGCCTCGTTGACAATACATATGGGATGAAGTTGGAGAAAGCGATGGAGAGAGAAAGGAGATGTTGCTACAGCTTGAACAGGAATGCCTCGAAGTATATCAAAAGAAAGTTGACCAAGCAAGCCATTCCAGGCCTCCCCTGCATCAAGCAATTGCAGATACTAAAGCAGAAATTGATTTGTTTATTTTGGCTCTAGGTGAACATGGGATCGTTGTAAGGGTAAGAGGATTCTTTTTAATGATTATTGTGCAGAGATGCTCTGCATTGGGATACCTGATTTTTATCTCAATACTTGAATGTGATGGAGGTGCTAGTATTTAGAATGAGAATTTTGTGGTTATGTTGCAAGGTGTGAATGTTTTAAAAGGTCTACAAACAGCACAAGTTTCTCTCGGCTACTTTGTGCAGGTGCAATAAGAGTAATATTCAAAAGCTTCCAAAGAAGATATTGTGCCTCTGTCAATGACGCTATTACTCCTCTCTTTACATAAAAGAAGCTTTTCCTTTCATACTTGCACTTCTTTTCACATACATTGTAA
This sequence comes from Adiantum capillus-veneris, assembly GCF_014529385.1. Taxonomy (NCBI): domain Eukaryota; kingdom Viridiplantae; phylum Streptophyta; class Polypodiopsida; order Polypodiales; family Pteridaceae; genus Adiantum; species Adiantum capillus-veneris. The sequence continues at coordinate 94,377,308 of NC_140959.1, read as the reverse complement.
ATACCTGGCCCTGGTACCACATGGTAATTGCCTTGTTCTAAAATAGTGTGACCTTGAGAGCAAGATCAGAGCTTGTTATTGGACAAACCAGAATTTGTTTGAATGTATCTTGTGAATCATGTGAATCATGCCGATCAAAAGAGGTTTGCAAGGTGTTTGGGAAAAATATTGTGTGACTGCACAGGAAAACAGATATCAACGCATGTGAAGTGAGGGCCTTTGTCTAGAGGAAATCACTTGCGTGTGCATATCTTGATTGCATCAAGCAAGGGCCTCTCTCTTGATGCAATCACATACGTGTGCATCTTGAAGGCATGTGGCTCTACGCAAGATGCTGATATGGGCATAAAAATTCACGCTGATATTGTTGGTAAGGGGTTGTTGAAAAAGATATCGTGCTTGACAATGCCTTGGTTGACATGTTTGCTAAATGTGGTACACTTCAGAGAGCACCAGAACTTCTCGAAAAGCTTCCTATCTAGAGTGTGGACTCTTGGAACACACTGATTGCAGGATTTACCCCACAGGGGGCAGGCCAGAAAGCTCTAGTCTGCTGTTTTCAACATATGTAAACTAATAGCTCTGGTTTGTTTTTAGTAGATTCGAAGTGGCGGCCTCTCTCATGATTGCAAGATTTGCTCCGAAAGGGCAGTGCTAGAAAGCTCTAGGCTATCTGTTTTCAACAGATGCGAAGCAAAGAATCTTGGAGAAAGATGTCATGCTTGGCCATATTTTGATCAATATGTATGTCAAATGGGGTGCCCCAAAGACTACGACTTTGTGTATGTGTGCATGTGAATGTGAGCCTATGGACGAACAATACGGTGGGTTCAACATCAATCGATATGTTTGCAGACATCGCAGAATGGATGAAGATGGTAGTGGCGGAACAATGTAAGGAAGTTCTAGAAGCGGTTCCATCCAAGATTTTGTGTTGATCGACACGGCCAATACCAAAGGTACACTTACATTCCGTATTTTCATTTCCTTCATGTGATCTCAAAAGTACTTATATTAAATCATGTACACATTAAAGCAATAAATTTCCATCATTTTAATTCAAAAGATTGTAGATGAAGGTGACAAAGGCTGAAGAATTTTTGTGATGCCCAACAAAGGAACACATAGACAATACGCCATGGCAAGGCAACGTTGAATGATACATGTCTTCATAAAACATCGGTAACGAGTTCTTCCTTGTAAAGCTCTAGTAGTTTTACAATAAGAAAGTCCCTCCAACACTGGAGGAGAAGCATAAGTCCCCCCTCAACACTGAATGGGATAAAAGTGGCGGGGGAAAGGCACATTCCCTACGGTATTATTATAAATGTGGAGAACGGTGCCAACTCCACACCATACATATGTATGGTTTTTTTTTTTTTTTTTAATGGGCACAATCATCATAAATGCATGAAATGCATCTCATTTTGTTTTTATTATAATGTGGAACTGTTTACATTCATACATCTTTTCATGCAAAATCTCATTTGTGATGCGAGGTCATAGAGCTTTTGGCAAAAGCTTCGAGGAGAGATGCTATGGAGCCATCGTCACGAGCTATGCCATGCGATAAAATCCACACCATTATCACTATTTTACTTCTTGCTATCTGCACAGTGAGTCAATGAAGGCAAACTAGTTCTCTCTCAACACGTCTTGAGTTCAAGACTCGTCGAATAGATATACGAACTCTCTCCCTCCCGCACTCTCTCTCTCTGTCTCTCTCTCTCTCTCTCTCTCTCTCTCTCTCACACACACACACACACACACAACACGTTTTGCGTTCAAGACTGGTCGAATAGATAAACGAAGTCTCTCCCTCCCGCATTCTCTCTCTCTCTCTCTCTCTCTCTCTCTCTCTCTCACACACACACACACACACCCACACCCGCGCGCGCGCATACACACACACTTCACAAAACGGGAAGCGGTCAACGACTTTGGAAGTCAAGCGCATTTGCAAGGGCATGTGGCGCATGTGCACGTTATGCATCACCACCTTGAGATTGCAGAAAGCATGTCACCATCCATCCTGCATGATTAACTAGCTCAAGGTTTTCAAATAATTGACTTATAGCTTAACAATCTGTAGCATTGAGCTGGTCATCTTCTTCATCAGCATCCCGCTCCTTATTCCTCATTCTAGACTAAAGCGGCGCACCACAATTTCTTCTTCCCTCTTCATTGGGTAGTCTTTCTTCTTCTGCCCTCTCCATTTGAAGCTTCCCCATCATGGCATCCCACCTCGCCCTCCGTGCTGCCAAATCCATGGCTAGGAAACTGCACATTGATGACAAGAAGGTCGGGCCTGTTGTTTGCCGCACCATTGATCTCCTTCGCCACAGGCACAAAGGACGTAAGTACTCACCATCATCATGCAATATCTTCATCTCACTTTTCTGATCCCTTCACTGATGGAATAGGATCATATCACTTGTGGTTGTGGCTCTAGCTCACAATGGCAATGAAAATGATATCGATGGAAGCAGCAGCGATTCGGATGCTGCTGTTGAAGTGGAAGGGATAGATAGTGAAGGGCACCACAAGGAGCTGGCAGACATCCAACCCTTCTTAAACATGGCGATGGCCGCGTACGACGATAAAAGCATGGCTGACAAGTTTTCTTATGTAAGGAGGAGTCAGCTGATCAAAGACTTGGTAAATCCCACCATCCTAAACAAGGACAAAAATATCACAACAGACACAGAGGTTCATGTGTGCTTGCTGGAGGATGGGTCTCTTGCCTTCGCCTTCCGAGGTACCGAATTTCAGTTTAAAGATTTGCGATCCTTGTTTGGGGACCTCATGACAGACATGATGAAGGCCCAAATCCCTGTGGAGCACCATGATGCATCTGAAAACATTGCATACCGAGCGGCACCCTTCATTAAGGCGCATCAAGGGTTCCAACTTGCATTCAGGGATGTCACAAGGACTCTCAGGTAATATCTTGTCTGTATAACTATTCAGTCTGTCTGCTTGAAGATCATCAATGGCTTCCTTGATATCATCCTGTTCATTCGCAGGCCCAATGAGAACATTAGACTCGTGGCTGAAGGACTAGGAGCAAGGGCACCATATGTCAGGCGAGTGATCTGCATTGGCCACAGCCTCGGGGGCGCATTGGCGACTTTATGCGCACAGTGGTGCCGATATGTGGCATATCCAAGGGCAGAGGTATGGTGTGTGACGATCGGCTCGCCGCGGGTGGGGAACCGAGCATTTGCGCAGGATTTCAACCGGAATGTGGTGACCAAGGGGCGAAGTTACCGAGTGGTGAACAAAGGAGATGTAGTACCGAATGTACCACATTTTGATCGGATCGCAACGGTTCTGTCTGTGTACAAGCATGTGGAAGGGTTCATATATCTGAGTGAGCATCCCACAACCAAGAACACCATCACTCTCAAGCGTGGTGGGCGGCGGCCAAGCTTCCATATTCGGAGCTTGAGAGACCATCGCTGTGCTTCCTACAGAGATTCCGTCAACAAGGCACTTGCTGCCTTTTCCCATCTCCACCACCGCAGTATATCCCTTCCACCCTTGAATTAGGATTCCTTTGTCTAAACTATTTATGTTTTCAAGATATATAAGCAGTGTCACGGAAAAAATCAATTTCACAAATCAAGTTATCTTTAGGGTCGATTCAAAGAGGAAATTCTCCAAAGTTAACTCTATTTTCTTGAATTATGCAAGCCTATTTTCTCCTTCTCCCCCTCCCTTCAACGGGCTGTTTTGATTTTTCAACCTCGGCTTAAGGCTAAGCCGAGGCACACTTTTCCCAAACATTGTATAATAAAATAAGGATAAAATTGGTAATTTATTGGAGTTTTTAAAGAATAAGAGATTTATTACACTGAACATAACACATTTGTGATGCTAGATTAGATTGTGTCTCTTTTCCTGGAACAAGTATGAGTGTGTAATGTATTGACTGGAACAAGCTTGCAATTTGAAATCTTCCTTTGAAAAACTACATGTACACTAAAGCAAAACCCGGTTAAACTTTTTACGTTACAAAATATAGAAAAAAGAATAAAAAAAAAGACACTGCAATGATTAGTGAGTGCCATACAGAAGTATGGTGGAGAGTCGGCACAGTGTCTCTCCAAATTTTATAAGAAACAAAATCTGTGCCGTTCCCCGTAGTCTAATTCCTATTGCATAGGCATGCGAACAAAAAAATAAATATGAACCTAATTTGTAGGCAGTTCACAATTGGGCACTTTGATTTGTTTCCGTTGCTACCAATCTTCATAACAATGGCCATTTTGGTTTGTTGCCTTTGTTGCTAGCTTCATTTAACAGCCTTTTTTGTAAAGGGCACAAAGAGGGAAATTTGCATGCAAAGAGTGCTTTTTTAAAAGCATGCAAATTCCCACTCTCTACCTGCTACCTAATGTAAAAAGAGGGAATTTTGCCTTCAATAGACTGGTTTTCCAAAATCATATAGGTGAATTATGACACTTAGTGGGGTCCTCATTTTTTCAAAACTTGGCATTATTGTTTGAAGTGGGCATGAGTTACCGCTTGTCACTTTGCTTGTTACTCTCCTACCCTTTCACACTTGTCTACCATAGCCAAAACTACATTGATTTCTCCTACACTTCCTCTCCTTCCCTTCCTTTAAACCTCTGCATTGTTTGCTGCTCCCTACTTCCATCACTTCTATATCACAACCTCCTCCTCCATCGCTTGCTACAATTTCACGACCATACAAAGATGAGCACTTCAAACCCCAAGAAGGCCACCCCTCCAAAAAGTGCAAGAGACTATTCGAGGATGCAAAGTCTATCAAATAGACCCCTTCATCTGTGCCAAAAGTCAGGCATGGTGAAGTCCCCTAGTTGAAATGTAGCCTCCCACTACCAAAGTGTGCTTTGATCACCTGACATGTCTTATATACATGTATGCATTGGAGGGTTGTATCTATGCATCTCAATGCTAGGAAGTAAGATAAGTTTTTTTCTTAATTACAGAATCATGAGAGTACCCCAAACTCTCACGTTTTTGCTACTTAGCTATTGTAATGGAAATGGCCTATGAACTTTCAGAATAGCGGAATTAAGAGAATTAAAGTGAGCATTTTTGTGAGATTACTTTAAGAACATAGAGGGTGAACTTAATTGATGGTAGCAACATAAACATAGTACTTAATTAACTTGGCATGGACAATACTTTTGCAAGAGAGAGTATTAGAGAATATGACAATAGTTGATGATCAGATTTACTTGGAGCAGGTCTCCCCTCCAAAAGTTGTTTGTATTATAGATTCTCCCATCAAGAGAGACTTGGTACGATACAATACTTGTGTTCCTTGTGACCTAGGTGATGCAATGAAGATGGAAAGATTCATGCATCACAAGCATAACATAAACTTTGCAAAAAAGTATTAATTATCCCAAGCCTCAGTCCCAAGGCCTCAAACACCTTTGAAGGTGGAGAGAGCTAGCGGGGAATGAGGATAGGGAAGAGGAAGAAGAATCATTCATAGGAGAAAGAAATAGTTCCTCACTTATCATCACTCTTATTGCTTAGCATAGCATAATAGCATAGTAATGAAGATGAAGAAGATGACAAGCTTAAGCATTGAAGCATGGCTCTTGGTTGGATTTGCATTCCATAGCCAATCGTGTTGGTGTAGGCTCTCAACTTCTCAACAATCTTGGAGAAGGAGATGGAGCTCTTGAACTTTGCACTTCACACAATGAGAGAGAGAGTGTGTGTGTGGGAGAGTATACCCCCTCTCATGCTCGGTCCGCCTCTCTCTCTCTCTCTCTCTCTCTCTCTCTCTCTCTCTCTCTCAGTATTTAGTTATACCATTTGGACGTGTGTCCTCTTTTTCCTCTTTCAGAGAAAGAACTTAATTATTTATTTTTATGCATCTAAATTCTCATTGGACCCCTTTAAAGCCTATCCAATAGGATTCAAGCACATCATGAGGGTCAAATGGGAAGGATCTTGACATGTGTCTTTTATGCTTCTTAAGATATCATGTTTGAATTGAACACTTCAAGCACCTCAATTATTTAAGCATGAAAATTGAAGTTATGCCTCTTGAGAGATCATGTTTGAATTGAGCACTTCAAGAACCTTAGTCATTTAATCATGAGAAGCACCTCAAGCTTGGGCAAGGTTTCCAGAAACACCTTAGTTAGCAAGCACGACAAGCACCTCATGCTTGGGTAGGATTACTACCTCAAGGTCATCCCTAGCTTGCCTAAGGGCAAAGGACTTTTTGACACTAACTTTTGGAGGTCTTTAATGAAGCTAACCCTAAGGTCTTTAGGCTCCATTCGGTAGCATTGATCTTTAACAAACCGTCTCTCATTTGGACCCCTTTAACCTTGACCCCGTGTTGAGATAGATCCATAAGCACATGTCTATATTCTAACCCTTGTTCCTGTTTATTCTCCCACATTAAATGATTAGTTTAATATGAGAAAATCATTTGGGTTGGCTAGATATTATATTTTATGACATTACCTCTCTCTTGAAATCATAGTCGTCCTCGACTATGAGGTAGAAGAGACAAAGTCTTAGCCATTATTCTACTTTTCTTAGCAGGTAGAGGATCCCTTTTCACCCTACAAAATCATTCCAAAATGGATGACTAGTCCATTTTGGTGCTTGGGAGATGTAGCTGCCGCAAGCATGTCTGCGCTTTAGTCCATATCATACTCCCAAAGTAGAGTGAGAAGTTCTACTTGGTGTTTGAGTGACATTGTCATCACAAACATGATTCTAAGCATGCACACTATTTAAATTTGTGCACAGAAGAGGATTAGTCTTATAAGACAAAAAAATTGTTCATTTAGAAAGCATTTATATTTGCTTACTCTAGTGTATAAGCATTGACAAGGTTCATACTATCCTTAAGTTGTATTCCTTGCATCCATATAGCATCGTCAAAAGGATAATTTTTGAACTTAATAAGATACCGTCGGATAATCTTAGCATGTCGTAGTACCTTGTCTTCATGCTAAAGGATAGCTTCGGGTTGTAGCACCTCTTCTTGGTGTTCAATTTCTGAAGGGTCTTCAATAATTGGTTCTCTTGGTGGCTCTCCTTTGTAGGGCTTAAGTAGGTTCACATAAAAAGCATTGTGTATGAGCCAATGGTTGGGCAACTTGAGTTGATAAGCCATGTCATTGATTGGCTTCAAGAATTTAAAAGAGCCATAGTATCTTTTTGCTAGTTTAGCATAATACTTTTGATGGCCCGTAGGATTTTTGCCCGTCGTTTGTCTTAATCGAGCCTTGGTAAACTTAAGTAAGACCCAATCATTTTCTTTGAATGGTAAGACCCTTTTGTGCTTGTCAGCAACAGCTTTTTGCCTTTGTTGAGAGATGGATATAGCCTCCTTAACCTTTTGAAAAGATTCTTGTAGGTCACGACTATACTCATCAGCAACGAAGATCTTCCCATGTACTTTAAGTAGCAAGGGAATTTTAGGTCTTCCCTCTATGATCTCAAGAGGTGATTTTTCCATAGTAGTATGGAGAATATTATTGTACGCATACTCTACAAGGGATAATTACTTCTCCCATTGTGAGCGTTGATCTACTTCTGTAACATAAGTCTTTAGTAGATCGAGTATCATAAGATTGACTATCTAACTTTGGCCATCCGTTTGTGGGTGATAGACCGAAGAGAAACTCAATCTTGTACCTAGATTTTCAAAGAGACCTTTCCATAAATTACAGGTCATTCTAGGATCTCTATCTCACACGATGGATGTTGGTAATCCATGGTGTTTGAAAATCTAAGATATGAGTAGGGTTGCCATTTGGTGTGCCTTGATAGTCTTTTTGACAGGAATAAAGTGTGCTTGCTTTCTAAACCTGTTGACTATTGTCCATATTCTCGTATTCCCATGGATAAACTTGGGTAATCCAAAGATAAAATCCATGGATATACTCTCCCATGGTGAATTAGGGATTGACAATGGCTGGAGTAATCTAGGTTTCGTTCCTTTATCATACATTAGTCTTTTGGCCTACCACACACATTTTGAAACATACTCTTGTGTGTCCACTTTCATGGTAGGCGAATAAAAGTACGTCTCTACTCCTCAAAGAGTAGGTTGATTGCCTCTATGCCCCGCATAGGGAGGAGCATGTGATTCATACATGACTTCCTCACGAAGGGAGTGGGTAACACATTGCCTATTGCCATGGAGAAAATAACCATCCTACAAGGTGAATGGTTCCTCTTTCTTCCCCAAAGCAAGGGCTGACATTACATCTTTAAATTCAAGGTCAGTAGCATACTCACCTATCATAGAAGATAGATCATTGTGAGTTGCTATAGACACCGCATTAACTTTTGGTCATCGTGAAAGTGCACGGGCCACTTGATTGTGCTTACCAACGACGTGAGCAATATGAAAATCAAATTGCGAAAGAAAATTTTCTCACCTCATTTGTTTGTCGGAAAGCTTGGTTTGCATCATGACGTACTTGCAGTCTGTTCATAAAATGAATGGAGTCCCCAATAAATAGTGCTTCCATGTGTCTAGGGCATGTAGAACAACTAAAGTCTCTTTCTCATAAATTCCCAAGACCCGTTTATCCATATTGAGCCTTCGACTCTCATATGCTATGGCATGCCCTTCTTGAAGCAAGACTACTCCAAGGCAATCACCACAAGCATCACATTGGGCCTCAAATGTCTTTGAGAGATTCGAAAGCATGAGGACTGAGAGATAAGCTTCTCTTTGAGCTTGTCAAAATCATTTTTCTCCTTAGCAGTCCATGAATACTTAACGTTCTTCTTTGTTAAGTCATGTAATGGTCCTGCTATTTGAATTTTTTTTGCTATGAAGCGTCTATAGTTATTGGTATGCACACATACCAATAAAGCTTCTTAGCTCATGTAGATTCCTTGGATTAGGCCATGCTTTTATTACCTCTAACTTCGATGGATCCATACGGATACCATCTTGAGAGATAATATGACCTAAGTATTGAATCTCTTGAAGGGAAAATTCACTTTTCTTTGGGTTGAGAAAAAGCTTGTTCTCCCTCAATGCTTGAAAGATCACTTGATCTATTGCTTGTGTTCCAAGGACTTGGAGTAGATGATGATATCATCAAAGAACACTCTAGTGAACTTGCAGTAGGGTCTAAATATTTTTTCATCAAACGATTGAATGTGGTTGGTGCATTGGTCAAGCCAAAAGGCATGACTAGATATTCATAAAAACCAAACATTGTACAAAATGCAGTCTTTAGGATATCTTTATCCACTATCCTTATTTGATGATAGCCACTTTTAAGGTCAATCCTACTAAAGTAGGTAGAGCCTTGTAGCTTATCAAACATATCTTCTACCCGACGCACAACACTTACATGATTGGAGAACAAAAGGAAGAGGATCTAGGCCTCACCATCTCTTTGTCTACTAGTTCTTGTACTTGCCTCATGATCTCCTCTTGTTGAGCTTGGGAAACTCGATAAGGAGGCTTGTTAGGCGGTGAGCTTCTTGGTAGGAGCTGAATTCGATGGCCATCATCCCCTCATTTTGGAGGTAAGTCCATAGGGATATCATCGATAAAAATATATTGGAATCCATTTAGAAAAGTAGACAAGTCTAACTCTTCTTGATTCCTACCATTTTCATTTGATGAATCATTAGTGTTGTCATTAAATCTAATATCTAATCAACCTAAACGATTTTATCATATTAAACTGATCATTTGGGTTAATAAACGGGAACAAGGGTTAGAATATAACATGTGCTTACGGATCTATCTCAACACTGGGCCAATGGTAAAGGGGCCCAAATGAGAGATGGTCTGTCAAAGAGCAAGGTTAACTAATGGAGCTTAAAAGACCTTAGGGTTAGCTTCATTAAAGACCTCCAATGGTTAGTGTTAAAAGTCCTTTGACCTTAGGCAAGCTAGGGCTGAGCTTGAGGTGGGAACCTTACCTAAACTTGTCTTTGACCTTAGGCAAGCTAGGGCTGAGCTTGAGGTGGGAACCCGACCTAAACTTGTCTTTGACCTTAGGCAAGCTATGGATGATCTTGAGGTGGGAACCCGACATAAACTTGCCTTTGACCTTAGGCAAGCTAGGGTTGAGCTTGAGGTGGGAACTCCACCTAAGGTGCTTGTGATACTTGATGACTAAGATACTTGAGGTACTTGTCATACTTAATGAGGAAGGTGCTTGAGAAGCTTCCCATGCATGGGGAGTAAGGCGTGTGGAAAATGAGGTACATTGTTCTTGCCAAAGAATATCTTACTAACCAAGTTGAAGGTAGAGCTCTGCATACCAAAGCTACAAGTTTAGTATGCAAGTTCTTGCTTGAAGATTTTGTTCCAGGTATGCTTGTGTTGGTAGAATTACAACTGATAGAGGAGAGATGGATGCAGAAAAAGGTTGAGAGTTTTTTGGTCGTATGGGCATTAAACTGGCTCTCACTACAACATACAAACCAGAGGGTAATGGGAAAAGTGAGAGAGGGCATCCACCTATTGTTAAAGCTTTAACAAAGGTATGCATGGCATATTGGTGATTGGCCTAAACTCTTACCATTTGCTTTATGGGTTGATCGTACTACACAAAGTTGTGTTATAGGTTTTATGCCGTTCAAGTTGATTTATGGGCAAAAACCCATTATGCCTACAGAGGAAGCAATTATGTCTTGGACCATAATTCCATGGGAAGAAGGTATGCCTACACAAGATTTACTTGATTTACGCATTAGCCAACTTGAAAGGCGTCAAGAAGATATCAAGCAGGCTAAAGTAGAGCTTAAGGAGGCAAGGTTGAAGAATAAAGCATCATTCGATGGAAGGCACATACTACGATCTCATGCCATTAAAGATGGGGATTGGGTGATTGTTTATGATAATAGCTTAGAGAATCAGTATACTGCTATGCGGAAAATGATTAAGCGATGGTTTGGACACTACAAGACGTCGCGCAGAAGTCAGCGCAGGTATCGACGAAATAACGCTAATTCTTAAACTAAAAAGCGTTGAAATAAGCCTTGTAAGAGGCGCCGGTATCGTAGCGCCGGTATCACCGTCGGTATAGTAGACGTCGGAATATACCTTGAAATAGCCGTCGGAATATACCGTCACCTGTATCGATGACCAAACCTGTATATTTTTTTTGGATAGAGAGGGCTTAGAACTAATGCTGCATGTACTGCAGCAGAAGAAAACAACCCTCTCTGCCCAAAGGAAGAGTGCATCAAGCAACCGCACTCCACCTACAAGCTGACGCTAAAGAGCGAGTGTATGGCAATTAGCAAAATTGTAAGGATAGCATAACTTGTTAACATAATTAAAACATGAGTCGAAAACTGTAAAACCATAAACATAACCTGTTTGCCATACCATAACCATTACCATAACTTGCTTGTCATACTATAACCATAACCATAACCATAAACATCACACGATTGCTATACCATCATAGCAAAACCATAACCATCACCTGAACCAAAACCATAACCATAACCATAACTTTGCACAACCATAACCATAACCATAACCATAACCATAACCATAACCATAACCATAACCATAACCATAACCATAGCAAAACCATAACCATAACCATAACTATAACCAGAACGAAAAACCATAACCATAACCATAACCATAACCATAACCATAACCATAACCATAACCATAACCATTAGATGATTATCATACCATCCTAGCAAAACCATAATCTTAAGTTGACTATCAAACCTTAACCATAACATCTGTGCCATACCGTGAACATAACCATAAACCATAAACATAAGCACTACAAAACTGTACATATGCAAACAATCACTAAGTGAGAAGACCCTCATGGTAATGCCTCCCAATTGACATCCTCTCCCTCGTCTTGCAGCTGGGTCAAAAGGGCCACAAGTCCATGCTTGTACCCATACTTCTCCTCTTGGTGTGTAGGAAGGCGCTTCTCGACAACTTCCTGCAAAATTATGGTTTAATCATTAGATAAATCTTCAAATAACATATATATTATCAATAATTTAAAGCATACGTATAATACTTATAAACTCATGTCGAAGCGTATCGTAGCCTCCACTCCCAAGATGTGACGCTCCAGCAGACTCCAAACGTGCTCTAGTTGCATCTCTCTGCTGCTGAAATCTATTGGGATTGTCTTGTGTTCTCGTGCCACATGCCGCTTTAAAGGGCCAAGAATTGTCTTGTTAATGCTAAAAGAGAGTATGTTTGAAGTGATTATAAATGGGAGTTTATGGATTATAATTGTAGTACTTGAAGTGATCCACATGTCTATATTTACTATTGATTAGAGCTATGATGAAGAAGATATAGCGGCTTGAAGTTGGGATAGATTGTAGATTTATACCGGATTGGGCATCTGCTAGTGAAGAATGAGGGCTAAAGTGAGTGCATGGGCCTAAAGTGCTCATTATTTGGAGCACGCCATCCTTTTTAGAATGATAACCGGAGTTCCAATTGCCAAGATATTGCCAGTTGAAGTTTCATTGGGGGCCAATTTTGATCTAGTTAGGTCGTTTCGATCTCTGTGCCAACTGAAAATTTTCTAGCCTTGCCAGGGATTATCAAACTATTAAAGTTTAAGTTGGCTACAATTGTTGACAATGCGGTATAGGCCCCAGGGGATTCACTCTATATACAAAATGGGAGGCCACTTGCGAACGGATAACTTTGATAAAACCCCTATATACGACTCATATTAGAGAATATGATCCCCCTTTCTACTCTTATACGATAATCAATGCAAAAAACTATCATACCCCTATCTTACATATAAAATGTAGGTCTCACATGATCTAACTGAGTAAAACTAGTCAAAGAGCGTGTAGCATAGTGATTGGCAACGTACAAAGGAGCCACTTATGTTGATAACTAGATGTACCCTCAATGTGTCTTAGTTTGACTTTCAAACCATGTACCCATTTAGCCTGCACTCTAGCTACCCGTTTAGCCTGCACTCTAGCTACTCGTCCAATTTGGACCCATATAAATTACTCAAAAAACATGGTTATAAACTTGTGTTAGGTTCTCCGTGTAAATTTGCATCTATACAAGCTCTTTATAGCTTTCATCCCTCAACGCATGAACTATAATCACAAAACAAACAATTGATACAAAGTAGTGCTAGTTCTTGCGTGTATATTTGTAGCTATTGACTCACAAGTGAGGGAAGACTCTATTGGGAAGCCATGATTTTGAAACACAAAAACTTCCTTTCATTTTCTCTCCCCCCCCCCCCCCCCCCCCCCCCCCCTAAATATGATACACCTTCCCTTATTTTTAAGCTTGGGAGATAAATTATTAGGGGGCTACCCCCTACTTATACGCTTATGTAAGTTGTAAAAAAACCCCCTCCCCTGCACTTACGTGGTGCGATAAGTTTTCCATGGTGAATCCCTAACCGGTATAGGTGAATAATTTTTATTTTTGCGGGCTTGGTTTGTGGGCCCGACAAAGTCCATGTAAGGTGGAGTTATTACAAGTGAAAGCCGGTAAGTTGGGGCTTTGGTGTGGCTTCACAGACTAGAAATTTGAGAACAAGTGATCAAATTACAGAGCATGGAATTGGTGAATAAAATGAGGTTTTTCTTTTGAAAACTTGAAGGTATTGTGGGAATGGGGGTGGCATTGGCTCAGAGTCCACCTCATGGCAGGAAGGAGGGGGACAAATCCCACACGAGGAATGCTTGCCAAAAGTGGTGGGGGCAAAACCCATAGTGTAAGCATTAAGTGAGCTTGAGGAGCTTGTGGAGTCCTTGGCTATGGCTCTTGGGGGCAGGCTCTGCTTTGGTAGCTTTGTGTGATGTTTTTTGACCCTTGTGGCGGTGCCGGTAGCAAATGGAGGTAGCATCAGCCATAAATGACATGTGTTTGTAATGCTGACATCGCAGCTAAAACTAGCGGGCGGGTTCCCACAAGCATTGTCCACAAACTCTTATGAAGGCAAAGCAGCCCTTGCACTACAAAACGACCTCTTTAAAGCATTTTTGAGGAGTTTGAGTTTTTTTCTCAATAATCACAAGGGCAAAGTTTTCTTGAGCAAGAAGAGTAGGAAGGGGAGTTCTTGAGGGCAATTACGACAGTGGAGAGAACAAAACTTCCTTACCACCATTGAGATCACGACGAGCTGTCCATCTTCTTCTACTTCTTCTACAGAGTTTCTTAGGCCTTTTCTCTATTACAATGTTATGTCGGGTTAACCCGTTGTAAGGGAGATAAACTCTTTAATTTACAGCTAATTTACATCACGATGCCGTTAATGGTGCTACTTGGCAAACGAGCATCATATCTATTTATTTTTTCACTTTATTTCATTTCAATGAAGTTATTAGTCTATAGTACGGTGTGGTGCTTCTTCTTCTCCTCTCTTTTCCCATAGCTAGCAGCCTGACAATAACGTGGCTTGCCTTCGAACCCTTAATCCCCTGACAATGGGTCGAAAGTATTGACTTGTGTGTATAGCTGGGTGAAATAGTGCTAATATTTGGAACTTTTGAGCTTAGACTCGTTTAGTGTGAGAACAAGTTCTTGATCAACAAATAAAAATACTTTTAAAACACTGCTAAGGCTATGGTCATGCGAGGCTTAGTTATCATTTATAGATAACTAAGCCAAATATGCCCAAACATAGCATTAAATGAATAACTAAGCCTCTTGCATGGTCACACGAGGCTTAGTTATTCATTCAACCTCCCAACTAAGCTTTGAACTTCACAACTATGCCAAAATCGGCATAGTTACAAAGGGTGGGCATAGTCATTTATTTAATGCTCCTTTTTGTGTGTGACCAAGAGCGAGGCTTAATTATTTGACCAAATAACTAATAACTAAGCCTCGCATGACCATAGACTTACCAATTATAGATAACTAAACCAACTATCTCCGGATAGAGCATTAAATGAATAACTAAGCCTCTTGCATGGCCACTCGACTTAGTTATTCATTTATCCTCCCAACTAAGACTTGAACTTCACAACTATGCCAAAATCGGCATAGTTACAAAGAGTGGGCATAGCTATTCATTTAATGCTCCTTTTTTCTTGTGACCAAGATCGAGGCTTAGTTATTTGTTCAAATACATGATGACTAAGCGTCATGTGACCATAGCCTAATAGGATGAAGACCACCTGTCACGGTTGAATTGGTGAGACAATGAGGGTGCTTGCAAGTGGATGCTATGAAGAGCCAAAAGGGGGAGTCAATAGGCCAGTGAGACAAGGCACTACAAAGCTACTGGTAGTTTCAGTAATTGGAGCATAGAGCAACCGCTAAGCTTGAAGATAGAGCACGGTCTTTCGTAGAACGAGCTTTTTTCGAGCTTCGGGTAAAAGAAAAAAGACAAGGATGTGAAATCCAAATGACTGGTGATGTGGTAGTAGCACGGGTGTGTATTGCAAGGTGAGGTTGAGGAGGCAGCGGCCCTCAAATTTGCAAGGAGAGAGAAAACTCTCTAATCTAAGGGTGTTTTACATTCGCAGCTCCTTCAGACAAAGCAAAGAGTCTTGCACTCTAGTGGGGGGAAGCGACAACATGGTTTGAAAGAGGCCCCAGGGTGTGCAGTTTTGGCAACTTTTGAGGGTTGGAAACAAATAATGGGACAAGACAAGGAGCTACGCCAAGATTGCTGACAAAGATAGAAATTTTGGTAGAGTCAGTAGCAGGTTGGAGACCTTTGGAGTGAGATGATGAGAAGCAAGATGATGGCAATGAAAAACCTACAGCAAGCTGTGACATGACCCATCAGCAATTTGAACCATCTCGCAACATTCAGCTTGAGAAAATTGGGTAGCTGAGGGAGAGCAAGGCTCTGATTGATTGGAGCACGATGCTGATGTAAGGGGAGGATTTGAAGGGGTTGTTTTGGCACTTTTCCACCCAAATGGGTATGGCCCCTTGTGCCTCCAAAAGTCAATAGCCCTATAAACGACTTTACTACAACTTGAAGCTTTATTCCTTCAAAACAAAATTGTAAGCATTTAGTGCTCTCAATTGCGCACACACAAGGAATTTTTGAGCTGCTGCAGAAAATTTTCACACAAGAACTCATACGCACACCAAATTACCCGAACTTGAAGTGGGGGTATCTTGGTGTAGCTGGCTCCGATTGATACAAGGAGGGGCTCTATGGAAAGGCTCTAAGAAGCACACCGCACACACACAAATTTCACAAGGAAATGATGCTTATAGTGAGATCAATGGGCTATAAAACAGGCTGACAATGAACACAAGAAGCACAACAATTGAAAATCGAACACACACACAAAATTATTAGAATACCACTAAGCACCAATCAATTAATAAGTTGGGTAGTGGCTCATTGGTATTGCCAAGAGTGTGCCCAAGCCTAATCAATGATATTAGTGATTAGGGAGAGAGAAAGATAGGGATTAATTACACCTAGGTGTGAACTGCCATCTCTAATACCACTTGTTAGAATTGGGGAATGGAAGCGTGCTCTACCCTAAGCATCATCAATGAGCTAGGCTATGGTCAATGAAGACTTAAGCTCACCATGGTGCTAGGGTTAGGGTTAGAGTAATGGAATTAGGGTTAGGCTATAGCTTAGGGCAATAGCATAAAGGTAGAGTACAAACACAATGATGATAGCTCAAAGTAAAAGTTTCATTAGAGAATAGCCTCGCAAATAGGCTTAGTGCTTTACAATCATTGGTGAGAGAGGTTGCACCCTCTTACTATTGGGCCATCTCATAATTTATCTTTGTTAGGTGGCTAGAGAGCTTTTCCACAAGTTGGGCTTACCCCAACATTTGTGTTTGCACTACAGCGCGATGCCTTTCACGTCTCTGGAGCAGGACCGATCGACGCCTATGGGGTGAGTAGTTTTGCTCTCTCTCTTTCTCTACATAACCAACACCCCATGCCATAGCTCAAAGAGCTTGTCTTCACACACGACCGCCTAAGAGGAGAGGCCTTTGGTTTAAAACCCACTTAAGGGAGCATGCCCACACGGGAACACCCCCTCACCTCCTCTCCTCCAATAGGTACAATGCAAGCCATGGAGTGGGAATCCAAAGGAAGCGAGAATCGAGGCACAAAAGTATTGCAGAATTTTTGCAATTTCAAAAAAGCTTAGAGATTTTTGATATACGAGCATTATCATCTGACAAACTGACTGTGGAAAAAAATTCCATGTCAAATCCATGCAAGGCATGGTGGTAGTGGAGAATCATGGGCTCGCATGGAGGTCAATTGTGCAAAGTCCACATACATTCTTCTATATAAGCTATGGAACTTGCATGGGGAAAGATGGAACTTTGCCATGGCATAGGTTAGATCATACAAAAATAAGGTCAGCATCAAAAGCAGTTTCTCCATGGGCTTCAGCTTGGGCACAATATTGGAGAAATTGATGTTATGGAATCAACGTCATACTTGCACAAGATGTGCAACATTAGAGCTTTCTTGCAATGGACAATAAGTACCGTGATATAAATGTTAAAGTTTGTACTTTAACTAATCTTTACAGGTTGACGCTTAACAATGGTAGCACCAAAGCGGCCAAGAATCATCAACAACAATTGGTAAACTATCCAATTACAATAAAGCAAGTACATGCAAGGCCTATGGCTTGTAAGGTGAAGATACTCAACAAGGTTAATTATTTATTACAATTTGTGAAGACGGCATGCATCTTTCTCTCTGGCTTGGAGTTTTGGATTTTCTAGGGCATGGCTCCTAGGCACGTTCTCCAAACTCGATGCTATCATGAGAAACCCATTGTTGGTAAACCGGATCTGATCGATTTTCAAGGGTAGTTGGCAACGGGTGCATGCAAGAAGTAGTTAGGTCACTCACATATTCTTTATCTGTGAAAATATTGTAGGCATTTTTATGCTTCCATTATGGTATCCCACTTGACAAGGTCAAGAATTGACAGGGTTAATTTTCTTTTAACTCTGTCTAGTATGACAATGGCATAAAAATTTGTTGAAAAGCAAAGCTGCAGGCCAAATTCAACACAAGAAACCAACACCAAGGGGTGCTACAAATTTCTATACCAAGGGTGGAAAATTCAAGAAAATTGGTAAGCAAGTTATAGTTTACAATTTTGAATATATCTTTGCAAAAGTTTTTACCATGCCAACTTGACAAGCAAAGATTGATTTGGTCAGGTAGAGTTTGGAAGCCCGATGATGTTTGATAGCTAAGCTTCAAGAGCTATCTCTTTCAATATGGGGCAATGCTATGATTCTCAATAAGTTGCGGGCATCTATTGACTGTGAGCACACATGCTCTATCATGTTTTATTTTTTTGATGAACTTATGCAAAGCAAGGCTTGAGATTAGGGATAGAAGTTTCCAAAGTTTGGAATATACTATTGGCATACAGACTTGGGGAAACTTGGCAACATGTCTACCTAAATTTTTCTTAGAGGTTGATATGAACCAAACAATGAGGGCATGCAAGGTATATTCGACCTCTCTAAAGTTACCAGCACACATGGCTATGATGCACATTCAAATGAAGCCAATTGATCTTAGAGGGGCCAAAAGGTTAGCCAATTTCAAGCTCTACTTGTTTTTATGTCTTTAACCTTTCATTTGAAAAAGATTCCTCTATTGTGCAAAGCAAAATGCTTTGATGGACATACCAAGAAGCAAGGCTTCTATTCCATGCCTCCATTGACTTAGGATCAAGTATAATGGCACACATGTTTGAGAACTGGAAATAAGAGGATATAAGTGACATTTACATTTGGCAAAAATGAATTGTGATGTATCCATGCCAATAAAAACTGTGCAAGGCGCATATGGAATCGGCACAAACTGTTGAGATTGTCATTGACACCAAGGGCTTAAAATCCTCCTTTTCTAATATGCATGCAAGGCGTGGCAGTATAGGTGGGATTATTTCAACTAAATCATTGTTTACACTTCCATTATAACATCAGCTACTTTGTTCAAAAAGAGTTGAGGCTAGTATATTTGCTTGTGATCGTTGTATATGTATGATAGTGGTGGGCACTTTACATCATTGGCTCTATGCACAAGGTGCATCCAATATAGATGAAACTTCTTGTAGGTAGCAAGTAGGCATGTCCTAGCTATCCAACAACTAATTCATGGGATTACACCAATGGGCTAAGAGGGCCTCAAAGCAAAGGATCTCTTGTTTGAACACCCCAGAAAATCACACCCAAGGAAATCTAGTATGACTGCCTTCTTTGGACTATTACACATATTTCTCTTCTATTCATAGAGAGATATGATTGTGGCTATAGAAATGGTATTTCCAGGGGTATGACCCAGCTAATGCGAAGTCCCTCTATGAGTGTCGATGATCATTGATTTCCCTCCATGAGTGTTGACTGTCATTGATTGATCTTTTTCTAGTTGTACTTTCAAATAAATAATCTCTCAATTTGCCAAGGAGTAGTGGATGAGTTCAACCTCACAAGTTAATTCAATCACTTTTGGACACAATAGACTATGTTGGCCATTGTTAACTGTTAGTTTAAGCAGTTAATAAGTAGAATCTAACCAAGGGGTTTAGAATTGAAAATTTTAACCAAGGGGTTTGGATTGCTAGGGCAATACCCAAGGGTACCAATTCAATATTTCTTGATTTTCTCTAATCTTGTATCAGGAACAATTTTAGTGGCCAAAAATTGTTGAGTACCTAGTAAGACTTGTTAAGGTTACAAGTATTGTTAAGCAACATTCACGGATAGTTGTTTACACATGTAGCAAGCTATGTTCAACCACGTATATGCATATGATTTGGTTTTTTGATTTTTGTATATGCTTTGATTGAGTTTTCCAAGTAGGATGTATAAGCTAGAATGATTTCATCCATTTTACTCTTCACACAGATAATAAGGTCATGGAGGAGAAAAGAATTCACGGATAGTTGTTTACACATGTAGCAAGCTATGTTCAACCACCTATATGCATATGATTTGGTTTTTTGACTTTTGTATATGCTTTGATTGAGTTTTCCAAGTAGGATGTATAAGCTAGAATGATTTCATCCATTTTACTCTTCACACAGATAATAAGGTCATGGAGGAGAAAAGAATTTTGGACAAAAGTGTACCAGATACAGTTCTGCACCCTACAATTATGGACCTACATGGTAGGTTTTTGTTTGGCACATGTTGTCACAAGGGATAGAACATGGTCTAGGAACTCATGGAGTTTGGTTTAGCCAGTGTGGAGCAAATTTTATGAGGGTCCCTCTCATTCACATTGCCGAGTGTTTGCAATTATTTTCACACACAATTACATCTTGTACTTGATGGATGTCATTTTTTTGGACATTATTATATGAAACATATGGGCCACATGTTGACAATATGAGTCTCTGGGATTGACACTAGTGTCCATTATCTCAATTGTGTGTTGTGATAGAGTCCCTAGGTGTTGGTCTGATCCATTTATTAGACCATTTTGAGCACATCGTATCATGAAATTGTCGGATACCTAGTAAGGCTTGTTAAGGGTACAAGTATTTTTAAGCAACTTCAACAAGAAATCGTTTACACATGTAGCAAGCTATTGATGGCCGATTTTTGGAAATCAAAGAAAAAAGGAAAAGAGAACTTATTTTTCCCTTGCCAAAGCCGTGGCGGCACCGTTGGAAGGCTCGAAAATGCTTGGAAAACTTTATGACACTGGTTTTTACTGGCATGGCCTCGTCACATGGCTCCCACCCCCCCCTCGATTGGCCGGCCTTATAACCCCCCATGCCCTCACTCGTCCATGTCCTAGCCTAGCCGCGCGCCCTCGGTTTCACTCTCCTTTCTCTCTCCCTCCCTGTAGTTTATTCCCCAGGCGAGCATCGAATGAAATATTCCCCCCCTCTGTCTCTCATTTTCCCTACACACCTCCCTCTTCCCCTCTCTCCCTTCTCAGTACCCTCTCTCTCTCTCTCTCTCTCTCTCTCTCTCTCTCTCTCTCTCTCTCTCTCTCTCTCTCTCTCTCTAATATCCTCTCTCTCTCACCCACACACCCCCCTACTGGCCACCCTTGGCCAGGAGCGACCTCGAGCACTCACCCCGACCCCTTCTCTCACTTTCTCTCTCGCGCTCCCGCTGTGTCGAGCCATAGCTGCACACGAACTCGCTCTCTCCTGTATTCTTATCCACACACGCCCCCTCCCTCGCTCTCTATGCAGCCGATAACCAAAATATTCCCTCTCTCTTCCCCACCCGCTCATCTCACCTTTCCCTCGGCCTCATTCTCCCTCCCTTGGCCCACTATCCCCACCCTCTCTCCCCCCCACACCATTGACTCGCTCCCCTCCTCTCGTCCTTAAGACACCATGCAAGAAAGAGGATAATATCCCCCCCCCCCACGGTGGGCACCCGCCATATGAGATTCCCTCTCTCTCTCTCTCTCTCTCTCTCTCTCTCTCTCTCTCTCTCTCTCTCTCTCTCTCTCTCTCTCTCTCTCTCTCTCTCTCTCCTATCCACACCCACACCCAAACCCACCTCACCCCATCCCTCTCCCTCTCTCGCGCATTCTGCACACTGAGCCAGCCGGCAATTCTCTCTCTCTCTCTCTCTCTCTCTCTCTCTCTCTCTCTCTCTCTCTCTCTCTCTCTCTCTCTCTCTCTCTCTCTCTCTCTCTCCCCCTCTCGCTCTTCTTAGCCCGAAGGTGCAGCACAGGAAACGAGACCAATCCACACACACACACACACACACACCCTCATCCTCTCCCTCCCTCACCACCTCACAAACCCCCCCCTTCTCTCTCTCACACTCTGCACAAAAACAAGCCACCATTAAACTGTCTCTCTCTCTCTCCCTCGCGAGCCTGTGACGGCGCATTAAACCTCTAACACTCTCTCTCTCTATACACACACCACACACACAAACCACACACACACACACACACCCTCTCTCTCTCTCTCTCTCTCTCTCTCTCTCTCACACACACACACCCATCTCCCCACTCACGCTTGCGTAGCTGCAGGAGGCCACCAAACAGAGAACGAAAAAAAAATAAAAAATAAAAAAAAATAATTAAAAAAATAAAAATAAATAAATAAATAAATATATTATACACAATAAGCCCGTTCCCACGCACCTTGCGCACACACACATACATACATACACTCATGCTTACGCACTCAGACATACACACACACGTCCGCCCACACACCCACCCATACGTACACCCACCCATACGTACAGACACACGCATATACACACCACAAATACAGAAAACCAATGGATTCCACGAATACGACAACAACGAAAAAGAAGGAGGACCCAAATCAGGCGCCACCAGCAACAAAAAGGAGAAATGCACCGAAGGAATGCCTCGGCCGACCCTGAAAAGAAGTATGCGCTACACCGCCGCACCGGCAACACACCATTCGCCGACATCACACAACCATGACGCCATTTTCAGTAATTTGTAGGTTATGTTCATCATTTCTTCAGTTTTCACCCAAGCCATTGTAAAATTCCCCAATTTGTAAATTCGTTCTCTCTAGGTGATGGTCACAAAGGCCCACCTAGAGATTCTCATCTTTTAATAACCTCCCAAAACAAAGCAAGGGTCAACCACACCGGGCCCACCGCTTTCTTTGTCTCCCCGATTAGCTTACCCTAATCACACCGGGATCACCATAATCCAAGCAGCCAACACCTATAAATTGGCACTGAGAGGTGACTATCCAGGGGGGGGGGGGGGGGAGGCAATTCATGAGAGGTCAGCACTTGGTAGAGTGTAGTGGGAAGAGTTGACACTATTGGCATCATAGAGAGGGGGCTTGTGTGTTGGTTTGCCTTGGGAATTGCACCATGCGAAGGGAGCCACGTCCACCTCTCAACTCCAATGGTAGATGCACACACATATACACGCTCTTGGTAGCAAGCTTCACAATCATTGAGTCGTCTTAGAGAACGCACCAAGTAGTTTGCACCATCTTTTCTCCCTACCTCTCTATCACCACGGTGTGCCGCCTCGTTGGAATGGAAGGTCATTGTAAATACTGCAGAAATAACTCTCCCTCACACCCCCGAGGGTTTTCATCATTTGTCAATCTCTCTCTCTCTCTCTCTCTCTAACTGTGTGTAAGTTTGCGGTGTTCGTATCATCGTGGTCTGCATCCTAGCTGCTCAAAGGTAGGTGGTGCCCCCTGTTCTCTTTACCGTGTGATAGGCTCGAGGAGCGCCATTCGGCCCCCGGAGTTTTAGAGGTCGTCGGGGTTCGGGGTTCGCGTTGCTCCCGTCATTTGGTGCCCCTACTGAGCAGGGCTTCTAAGACCCTTCGGTTTACAATGTTGAAAGTGACGCCCACTATCAATCATGGATGAATGGCTGAAGGAATTCTTTAACTGGAGGACGGAAGAAGAGGAGACGAAGGAGGCACTAGCCGCCTTCATTGAAGTACTACTTCTAGGCTGCAGTGTCGTCAGTATTCAAGAGGTAAGTTCTCCATCTCGTGTTGCTCGTTCTAACCACAAATTGAGAGCATCAGGTGGGAGGTCGGTGAAGTGCCATCACTGGTCAACCAAGACACATTGTCAATGAGTGCCAACAACAAAGGCAGCGAAAGGGCTGAAATCGTCTACATCAACATTCATCGTGAAGAAGTTATTCACATCAAAGAAGGAAAGAAAACGGTGAGGCTTCTTTTCCCTAAAGAAACTGCAATTAAAGTTATAACCTTTACTCCAAAGTGGCCTAAAGGGGCTGCTCGAGCCAAAGGTAAGGAGAAGTTAAGCATGTTTGGAAACACATGACCCCAAAGGGAGAAGCATCTGGCCAAGCAAGTGCTTCAAGCTCAGAAAGCCGGGTTGTACCCAGCTTGCCAAAGAGGAAGTCATCTGAAGCTAAGCGGAGGAAGGTCGCCTACCGATTTGCATGACGCATGCGAGTGCTACCAATCCACTTCCACAATCCTGAAGAAGAAGTGGTAAGAAGATTCCCATGTCCTAGGGAAGAGTGGTTCGGCTACTGCTCTCGCTGTTTTGGAAGACGCGTAGAGGATCTTCCTCCTCTCCCTGTACAACTTATCCTGAAGAAGCTCTGTACCATGGGTGAAACCCAGTGGGCTGGGGACGAATTGCAATTGAATGGAGTAGAATTCATGCAACACGTCGACTACGGAAATTACTTGCAATTTCTCCTAGCCAAGAGGCTGGGAGTGGTCAGAGGCGTCGCCATCACCCCGTACGTGCTGAGCAACGAGGGAAAGGTAGAGCGCATGAAAGGCGACGATCTCCTGTGGATGTGCCGACTCATCAACACTGGCATAATAAGAGTATAAGTAAGTATTCCACCCTCTGTGCATGATGAAAAATGGGCCGACAGTATTTCCGTTCAGATTCCTGCAGCATATGCATGTGAATATCTATGTAGATAAGAAAGTATTCTACCAACACAAGATCATATACCTATTCGATGCGGCGGTACGAGGAGAAATCCTCAATTCCCCAAAACTTATCATTCTCCCAATATTGGATTACCATCATTCCTTTAATGTTTCTATCTTTATCCTGTTTTAACCTATCCACCCAACCCTGTAAAAAGCCGCTATGAGCCGCTACTGTTGTTAATGTATTAATCTATATAAAGAAAAAAAAAAGGTTTGTAATTTCCTGAGTCACTACCATGGCAAGTGTTTCTTTCCCCACATTCAGCGAAAGAAGGGAGAAGATCTCACCACCGACTTTTTGGATGATTTCGACATTGCTTGTGTCGTCTCCAACAAAGATGACGACGCTTCACGACTTAGAATTTTTCCTCTACTGATGAAAGTAGAGGCCAAGTCCTGGTATAATGCATTGCCCCAGGCTACCAAGAATGCATGGGATGTGTTAAGGGCTGCTTTTGTAAAGAGATTTGGTGGAGGTACAACCTCGGAGAAGCTATGGCAGCTACTGACATAATTAAAGCAGGGAGGTCTGCTAGAGTATGCCACTTACGAGTCCAAATTTGTGGACTTATGGGAGATATGGGTTGCCTCACTAGAGGAAGGCGAAGGAGCGCCTAATTTCCTAAAGAAGGACCGTTTCATTGCTGGTCTATGGTCGTCTCTTAGAGAGAAGGTGAAGGGAAGGTTTCCTGCAACATATGAGTTAGCAGTCGAAGTAGCCTGCCTTAAAGACAAAAAGCTGCGCATGCAAGCAAGAGTAAATGAGTCAGAGGAAACAAGCTTGGCCCGACCAACCCCAGTGACTGCAACAACCAGTCATTGAGCCCAACGGCAAGAGGCATCAAAAGAGTAGCAAGACCTGCTGAGTCGCATCACCACCCAACTAGAGAGTTTATCTGTGCATCTGGTGCAGCAAGGGCATGCACCTGTCAGGAATCCAGAAGAAGGAAGAGGACAACGAAGGCAGAACCAAGAATACCGCTGTTACAATTGTGGGGAAGACGGCCATGGAATGTACTACTGCCCACACCCAAGGAGGCAGAGTTTTAATAGAGGGGGGAGACAGAATCGGATCTCTCCGCCAAGAGCAAGACCACCACCACCTAGGAAACCAGGACCGATCCCACCGGTCCAAATCCTTCGACCACCTGTACAATAGCAACCACCACCCCAACCTCTCATTCCACCACTACCCCCACCACTTGTTGTGAACCAAGCGGTGAGTGTTATTAGCCTTGAGGCTAAAGGGAAGGCAAAGGTAGAAGAATAAGTTCGGGAAGCACAAAGGGAAAGCAAAGGTAGAAGAAGTGGATGCTATGGGAGTGAAGCGTGCCAGGCACGAGGAAGCCTCTCAAAGAGAAGAGAAGATGAAAGGGAAGGCCGAGTCTAGCAAGCAAGCAGCTAAACCGCGACGAAAGATAGACATCGTGGACTTCTCACTAGGTGAGTATGCAAAACCCTATGACTTAGTTCAGGATGTGTTAATGCAGGGCCCGAAGATAACTTGGCCCCAATTATTCCACATTGCACCAAGGATGAGGAGGCAATGGACAAAAATGGTAAGTACCAAGAAATCAAGACCCAGGATAGCTGGGGCTATCTCTGGAAGGGATCTCGACGACATTCTACCGACCATGGATGCTCACATTAAGGGGCAACGAATCTCAAATGTCTACATAGATGGTGGCATGCAAATATGCATCATGAGTGAAAAGATGATGCACCATCTAGATCTAGAGGTAAGTAAGCCGTCACCCTGCCGAGCCAAGATGACAAACAATGTAAGAGTGAAATGCGTGGGCATTGTAAATGCGATCAAAGTAAAAGCATTCAATACAGAAGTGGAGGTAGACATCTTTGTCATACCACACAAAGGGGAGGGCTACCCCATCATTCTTGGGAGGCCTTGGCTTATGGATATGGAAGCTAAACAAGACTGGAGCACCGGGATGATTCAGATGAAGGACGTTAAAGGGAAGTCCATATTCTATGACATGAGGATTGGAAAGCAACGCAACATGATCTTGGAGGCTTTAGAAGATGAGTCCACCAACGACTACTCGTCTACCTCAGGAGAAGAGACAACCACCACCGACGGAAGTGACAGTAGCATTGAAGTGATGGGGGTCATTCCTAAAGACCCAAAAAGATTGACACAATCTGAAACACCCCTGACAAACCAAGAGGAATCATCAGGTACGCAGTCCTTGGAGGATGTAGGTAAGTTAGAAAAAATACTCTCAAATGAGTTAACAAATGAAGAAAGGAAGGAGTATGTCTCCATGCTAGGTAACTTCACTACTTTGTTCATTGATGGCTATGATAAGATCATAGGAATTACAGTAGTGCAACACCACATAAAACTCAAGGAAGGTAGTAAACCCGTAGTACAAAAGCTCAGAAGACTTGGAGTAATCCAACAAGAGGCACTACTTAAGGAAGTGAGAAGTTTGCTACAAGCAGGTTTCATCTACCCTGTCGAAGACTCAGAGTGGGTCTCCCCAGTAGTAGTCACACCAAGAAAAATGGTAAGTGGAGAGTCTGTGTGGATTATAAACCTCTCAATGCAGCCACGAAGAGGGATCACTTCCCCCTCCCATTCCAGAATGAAATTCTCAATGAAGTGGCAGGTCACGAACGATACACAGTGTGCGACGGCTACTCAGGATACTTCTAGATTAGCATTGTGGAAGAAGTTCAGAAAAAGACAACCTTCATCACACCTTGGGGATGCTTTGCCTACAGAGTGATGCCGTTTGGCCTCACTAATGCCCCGGCCACATTTCAGCGCTATGTGACCTTTGTTTTCCAACCCTACTTTGGAACATCAATATGGGTTTTCATAGATGATTTTTGCATCTATAGTTCACGAGCCCTTCATTTAAGCAAAGTCTATGATGGATTAACCAGGCTGCAAACCTTGGGTGGCCATCTCAATGTGGATAAGTGTCACATTGGTGAAAGCAAAGTCACTCTCCTTGGCCATGTAATTTCAAAAAAAGGGATTGAGGCTGACCCTAGCAAGATCCAGGCCTTGGTATCTTTGTTGTCACCCACCATCGCTAAGCAGCTGGTTTCTTTCCTTCAGAAGGTAAGATACTTAAGTAGGTTCATTCACTTGCTATCTCAAGTGGTCCTTCCCCTACAACAACTCACCCAGAGGGATGTCTTCTCATGGAGTGAAGAGAATGAGCAGTAGTTTACTGAGGTAAAGCAAATCCTAGCTAAGCTTCCCACCATTTCACCTCCTAAGTAGGACGAGCCATTTTATGTGAACCCTAGTGTAGGAAGTGATACACTCGGAGCCGTGCTAATGCAAAAGGATCCCCAAACTTCTTTCATGCGTCCTATTTACTTCTCTAGTTGTGTCATGACCTCGTCAGAAAAGGGATTTACCGAAGTAGAACACATGATTCTGGCACTAATGTTTGCTACCACAAAGTTCCGCTCCTATCTCCTGCTTAGACCCTTTGTAATCCTGACAATGGAAGAGGTTTTCCCATATGTAATGCGACACATGGATGTTTCATCTAGGATCTCAAAGTGGTTAATTAGATTTCAAGAGTTTGACTACACCATGCAAGTAGAAAACTCCACTAGGGCTAGTTTAGCGGGAATTCTCACTCATCGCCATTATGAGAAGAAGCTGAAGGTCAACACGAAAGGGAAGGAAGAAACACC